>NW_005054311.1:3727267-3742522 GCF_000277835.1 Geospiza fortis
TCATATTTAATTATGAAATAATAGAATATGCTGAGTTGAATGGTATCCATCAAGATCATCAAGTCCCACTCCTGGCCCTACATAGGACACCCTAAGAATCCCACCATGTGTGATTCTTACATGACAAAGATTTTTCCCAGCATGAAGTACTGGAAAATATAAAAGCTGATGTTTTTCATCCTTGTGTATATGCACCATCAAAAGGAACAGCATAAACAGGAGTCTGGATGGGATGAAAAGGAGAAGCAGGGAGTGACTGGCAGTGTTATGTAGAAGGAGCATAGCAGGGACCACGGAAAGAGAGAAGATGAACAGGAGGAAGGGCAACTATATGAGTAGCCCTCAAAGAGGAGAAAAGAGATCAACAGACTGGGGCAAGGGAAACATGCAATGATAGAAGGGCCAGAAAACTGTTAATGGAAAAATGAGAACAGAGAAGAAAAAGAGATGGCACATTTTGTGATTTAATGTAAGGCCTAATGTGCCAGGTACTCAGAAGAATTTTTAATCTAAATAAGGCAACTGAGTCATCTTCTTAACCTGAATTCTCTAAGCATTCCCTTATATCCAGATGAATGTATGTGTCATCTCATAATGTGATTATGACAGAAGATGCAAGCAAAGCAGGTTTGAACCCAATATCTGTAGCATATAGGGACAGCTCTTAGGAAAGATGGGAACAGATGGAAAGTCAGTGAGCATACCCAACTTTTAAAGCAGAATGCTTGAGAAAGCTGCTGTTTTGTTGGAAATACTACTTAAAGATCAGCGCACGCACACACACAAACACGCACACACACACAGCCCCTTTCACTTTCCAACTCAAAGAGGGAGAATTCATAGTCCTTTGGGTTTAGTCACATTTCAGCTCAAGCAGCTATGCAGATCTAGATCCTCTAATAATTTTTTAGCCATAAAGGATACTTTGCCTACTCACCTTATAAGCAGCCGGGTGCAGCACAGATATTATTCAGTCATTTTTTCTGCAGAGAAAAAAATCATAAATTCCTGACAATGAGCAAAAAGAACTTAAGGCAACATCCATTTACTTGTGTTCATTTAGTATGGCTTTATGAGACACTGTACAATACTGCAGCTTGTTGCTCCTCAGTAATGTTTCATATCTCCTTTATGTTGTAGGGGCGAATTTGATTTCTCTGTCTGCTACCCTCCCCCTGCACCCATGTGTGACATTTAACTGCATTGCTTTGGCCAAAATTACCAAAGTAATTTCTGTAATAAAGTCCTTAATGGCACTCTCAGATTTAAGGTGAGATTGTTTCTAAAAATAATTTTATATAACTTGAAGAAGAAAATGTTATAGCAACTGAAATTTTGACTATGTTCCCTACAGGTTTCCTTACTTTCAGGCATACATGCTGTACTGTTTGCTTTTCATGCAAAAAATACTGTGAGAAGTATAGGCACAGATTAGTTCAAATCATTTTATTCATCAGCTATGTGTGGAAACACAGGATACTGAGAGAGCCATCAGTAGGCTAAGAGATTATTTAAAGTGATACTGCCAAATTCTCAAGTGCCACTTCAGTATGTTAGTGGATTAGTGTTTAATCATTACTTTAAAGTGTGTTGCAGATTCCAAAGTGGTCTGCTTTACAAGGGGAGCATTTTGAAAAACTGAAAATGGAAAGGCTAGATAAGAACGCTGCCTAGATGCTGTACAAGTTGCAGCTCAATTCAGAATCTGAAATGAGAGCTGGTTCCCTCCCTCCCAATAAGGTTTGTGTGCCTGTGTGATATAATATGTAGTGAACTATAATGTCTGGGAAACTAAAGTAACAAATTAATGGCTATTGTGATTTGAAAGTCTGTTGATCTTTCTCCCTGCCCAAGATGGGGATGGCAGTGTGAGCTATTATCAACATAACATTGACTGGAAAAAAGCAGTGCTAGGGGAAGTTAAAATTAGAGCCGTCTTTAGTTTTTGCAATATTAAAATATAGACGATGAATCACAGTCAGTGTAGATAAACCACTTACCTTCATAATGCTGATGTAGGATGGGAGCAAAAGCTCTCCATTCAAATATCCTGTTGGATGCCTGTATCCTATCCGACAGGCAGTAATCAGGGCAAAGCACTACTGAAATTAATTCCTATAATACTGAGGGGTTTAATGAAAATCCTGATGACAAATTGTCTTTGTTGTTCTGCTCACCGTTTTTTCTCTTGTATCCTAGGTTAATTACAGGGCATTTTAAGCGAAGCTTTTTGAGCATACTATACTTGTAGAAGGAAAAGTAAAATGCTGTCAGTTTCTGAAACATACCCAGACTCTCACAAACACATATGAATTTAATTCCAATAGTATTTTAATCTGAGGGTTCATCGTTTATATTTTTACCTGTCAAACACTCATTTAGCTTATCTTAGCATAACAGGTGGGAGCAAAAAACCAGTATTCTCCCTCTTGCTTGTCTTTTGTAAATAAAATGAAAGAAGCAGTAATTGCACATCTCACAACCCCATTTAGGACTAAAAACCACAATTACAGAATGTTTAAATTAGGCACTGCTGTGAGTTGCAAAGCAGGCAAGACAAGGTTGCTGAAAAGTGAAACAGATGTTGATAGGCAGCAAGCAAAATTCATGGGATGCTGAGTTGGGAGGGTTCTTTGAAATCTCTCTTGATTTTATTTTCCAGCCATATTGTCAGACTTATTCATGGATCATTATTTTCCAATTAGTATTTAATATTATAAATAATCTAAATTATTTATAGTCAATAAGCATTAAGCATCTCTACTCCATTACTTTTCATTTCACCTTAGTGAATGAACACAATTAAGTGACTATGGCTCCTTGTAAAAGTTCAGTTGCATCTAAATTGACTTTGATAGAGAAAAAAGTTTCGTTTAATTTTTTTTTTACACTTTATTTTTTTTTGAGAATCTTTTGTCTAAAATGAACAAATACTTTGATCAAAAACTGAAAGTTTTCAGAATTATAACAGCACATGAAAATAGAGGGTTCAACAGCTCATTCTGGGAGCTATTCAGCAAGTTCCCATGGGAGACTGTAGGGAAGGGGAAGGGGAAGGGGAAGGGAAAGGGGAAGGGGAAGGGGAAGGAAATTATGTGAGGATGCTGCTCTCTGAGGACAATGTTCCCAGACCTGGGCTCAGCCCAGCCCACAGCCCATGAGTCACACAAGCACAACAGACAGGCAGGGAGCTCCATCTTCTCTCCAGTGCAAAAGGTAGAGGAGGCCAAATAGGGCTACTCAGGAGCATAGCGTTGTTGGTCATGTAGGCAGGGAATTAGGGAAGTCAGAACTCATCTGGATTTGAAATTGGTGAGGAATGGAAATGACAACAAGAAGAATTTCTAGAAGTAGAATCAAAAGGAGATGTAAGGAAGATGAGGGGCTATGAAGCAAGGCAGCAGACTTGAAGCACACAGAAAAGGCTGAGCAACTCAGCGTCTTCTCCTTGGTCTTTCCTTCTGTCCCCATACCTCCCAAGCAGAACCTGGTAATATCTCATTAGTGACCAAGTAAGCAAACTGGACACACACCCAGCTCCATGGGACAAGAGAGAATGTATCCAAGGATCTGGAGAGAAGGAGCTAAGGCCATTGCAAAGACTGCTTTGTATCTTCTTCAAAAGGTCCCTAGGAATCAGGAGAGGATCCTGAAGGCTGGCAAGTGTTACATGTACATGGTATGAAGACAGAACTGGGAACTATTTGGTGATAGACCTCCCTTCAGTTTCCACAAGGATTTTGAAGGAAACCCTTGTGAAAACTATGCGCAGTCACAAGGAGGACAAGAAGGAGATTGGGAACAGCATGGATTCACAAATCGCAAATTGTGGCTGAATAGTCTGAGTGCTTGCTCAGAGGAGATGTCTGGCTTGATGGATGAAAGAAGAGATAATTTGTCTTGGCTTCTGCAAGGCCTGTTACATGGTATTCCTACAGCCAAATTGCTGAGGCATTGACTTGAGCAGTGGGCTACAAGGTGAAGGCACTCTTGGCCATATCATGAGGCTCCAAGAGTTGTGATCAGCTGTAAAAAGTTGAAATGATGAGTGATTTCTAGTAACATCTTTCAGGAACCAACACTAGTGTGGACATTCATTCTTGCCTTCACTGCAGATGTATCCAGTGGGATGAAATAAAGCCCTGAGCAAGTTCACAGATGATACCTGATTACAGGAGCAATTAATGTGCAGGGCTATCATTCAGAGCATTCTCAGCAAGCTGGAGTATAAATCTGGCAGAAACTTTTTTAAGTTCAGCACAGGCCAATGCAAATTCCTGATCCTGCAGCAGGACAGGATGGGCACCAACTGGCTCCAGAGCAGCACTGCATAAAAAGTCCTGGGTGTCCCAGCAGACAAAAAAACTCCAAAGTGAGTCAGCAGTGCATCCTGAAGGCTGACATCACCCTAGGCTCCAGTAGCAAGAGAGTAACCAGCAAGCTGAGAAAAGTGATTCTTTGCCCTCTGCTTGGCCTAGTTAGACTACCTGGAGGACTGTGCTCTGTTTTGGATTCCCCTGTACAGGATGGACATTGACATAGTGGAATGAGTCCCTTGGAGCACCAGGTGGCCAGAGCACACGACATACAAGGAGAAGCTGACAGGAAAAGTGTCCTGGCTGAAGGTGAGAATAAGGGGGGAACCTAATTGCTTTCACCTACCCATTGGCAATGTACAGATGAGATGAAGTCAAACACTTCGAGGTAGTGCAACACAACAGGACTAAAGGCAGCAGCCCCAAGTCACAACATAGGAAATTTTGTCTAAATATCAGAAAAATCTTTCCTTTCTTGTGTATGTAGGTGTGTGTATATATGTGTATGAAATACTGGCACAGGTATCAAGAGACTCTGTGGCATTTCCATTCTTGGAGGTCAGACAAAGCTCTCTGTGCAAACTCCTGAGCAACCTTTGAACACGGATGTAACGTCAAAGCTAATCTTGTTTGGGTAGGCCCAGATGAGCCCCAAAGACATCTTCCAACCTGCTACTTCAAATAGAATTTGGTTTTGCTTACTTAAACGGCTGCTTTAATGATTCAAACAATATTCTTGGGATACTTTGTATTTTTAAGAAAAAGAACAGTGAAAATACAGATCATTATTATTACAAAAATGTATGTCATTACTACTAAGAAATATTGTAGGGGTGATCATGTACACCAGGATGCTAGGATAGATTGTAGGTTTTTATTAAGTAGAACAAAAAAATATCAGTTATCCCAACCTACTTATTTTTCCTCACACAGATACCATTCCTTACCATTAATTATCTTAATTATCTCTTAATTATCCATAGATCCTTGTTTATACATTTTACTTCAGGTGAGTCCCTTGGGGCTTAGAAGATAAGGTGTGTTTTCTTTGTGACCTTATAATCTCTCTTCCATTTCATTTTCCTAATAATTCATAATATTCCTTTTATATTAGGCTCGTGTTTTTATAGAATGGTACATGGTTTCACCAGTTGCAGTAGCCATATTTCAGATTTGTAGCAGCTCACTTACAGCTCATCACTGGGTATGTATAGTTAGGATTCTTTGGGCTTCTTTATTCCAGATTGAGTATTTATCAGCATTATTCTTGGTCCACACTTTTATCACCAATCACAAAGAATTGAGATTAGTCTGCAATTTTTCAGACATCTTTGGCTTTTACTACATTAAATAATCTAGTATGATTTAATCTCACCTCACTATTCAGCCTTAACCAAATTACTGAGGACTATGCTCTCTGAGCTGTGAAGAGTGACCATTTGATTTTCTGCTCTATGTTTCCTACTGTCTAACCAGCAAGGAGGTTGTGCCCTGTAAAGGAAGTTTCAGTCTGGGAATCTCCAAAGTCTATTCCATAGTGCTCTTTACACCTATTTAAATAATTCTTTTCACTTTGCTGAGGTAGAGCCTGATCTTATTTGGGTTCCCCTTTCATATCCAAGTTACTTATCAGCCCTACAGACATTCTGGCATACTTCCTGTTTTGGAAGTGCTTTAAAAATATTTTATTAGTAGTTTTATACCTTTGGAAACTTGCTCTTCAAAGTAACTTTTTTGGCTGGACTTACTAAATTTAACTTTCCAGAGTTGATATTATTTTATATTTTTCTGGTTGGGAAACTTCCACTTTCAGAAGAGCTTCTAATAATCACCATTACTGTGCTGTGTATTGAAATGGTGTAGAATAAATGAGAACTCTGGGGAGTTTCTCTGTCCACATTTCCTGCCTTTCCCTCCAAAATGACCTGACATTAACTGAAAGAGGATTACGATTAGATATAAAGAAAAAATTCTCTACTGTCAGGGTGGTGAGGCACTGGAACAGGTTGCCCAGAGAAGCTGTGGATGACTTATCCATGGCTGTGTTTAATAAGTTGGATCATGCTCTGAGCAACCTGATTTAGTGAAAGGTGGCCCAGCCCACAGCAGGAGGTTTGGAACCAGATGGTCTTTAAGGCCCTTCCAACCCATTCTACGATTCTATGATTTTATGTAGTTAAAATAATTAAATTTTTACTGTTCTTTTTCTGAATTGCTTTCTCTCTATTTAGTGCCTCCTCAAAAAGGCCCTAAAACATGCAGGGAATGCTTGTAAAATTCAAGCCATGGGAAAAAAGAAAACATTTGCAAAAATGAATAGAAAAGGGAGCAGAATGAAGAAAGAACAAGTTGGGAAAACTTACATAGATAAATAAAAAAGTGATCATATCAAAATAATCCCATCTGAAATGCTAAGAATTTCAAGTGCAGCTTGCTTTACAGTTCAGTGAGATGAGTCCTAGAAATATTCTGAAATGATGAAATTGTGCTTTCTGAAAATTGCACCCGCATATGGATAGAAGTGTATATAGGATATATGCATGTGTGTATGCATGTTCTGCCTCAGAAGTGAGACAGCAAGGTTTCCACCTGCTTTGATGGGATTTGAATAGCAAGCAGAACCCCCAAACTAGAGGCAAATTTCATCCTTGAGCACCTGTGAGGCTTCATCAGCAGACTCCAAGCAGTGGGATCTGTCTCCTGCAAACAGGTGTGTACAGATGTGATTCCTGGCTACATTCTGGCAACAGCCCAGCACTGCCCGCTTGCAGAAGGAGCCAAGGCTGGTACCAGATTATGTCAGTGCCTTTGTAGGACTGAGTCCTTCACGCTTTTCCTCATGAGCCACTCCAGGAGAGTTGCTGATTTCTCCCAGAGGCAGCTGCTCTGCACAAAAATGCTAGGTGTGTTTAGAGTTGTAGCTCTAAGGTAAGGCCTTCCAGAAATTTATTGGCAAATTTAATGTTTCTCCAGATTTGCAGGGAGAAGATATCTTACCTTTTGGAACTGAGGAATTATCAAACTTTAGAAATGCATCTACCACCCCTCAAAGAGAAGTAATACAAAAACTAATATCATTCTATGTATAAATAACACATCCATTCTTACTCTAAGCGTTCTGCTAGATTCTGAGTTCTTATTTGAAAGGCCAAGTTGCAGCTGCAGTTGTAAGCATTTTTTTAACTAGATTAACAATGAGACTTTTAATTTATATCTCTAAGGACAGATCTAGGTCCTCCAAATGATTGAAATCAAGGTAAATAACAGCACTGGTTGGTTCTGTCTTGCACTGCTTGAGAACCCAGAGCACAGGATAAGGGAATAAGCAGCTGGGAGCCATCAGCGCCCGGGCTCCAATCACCCCATAAACCATGTGTTTTGTTGCATGCAACAGCTTTGAGTTTGTTTCCCATTTGAGCTCAAGATGTAAAATTTAACCTGTAAAGCCTCCTGGGGTTTGAGCTGTAGCAATTTGAAGGCCTCTGCAAGGTTTGCAACTTCTCTGTGCACTGAGCGCTGGAGAAACCCTTATTTCAGGCAGATACAATCCCTACCCTGAAGCACTCATTATCTCTGAGGTGTTTTACACATCACTAAAGGCCTTCATGTATCCTGAATAAAAGCTCTCTGATCATTCCCTCTTTCTGATTTCCCTGTCTCCTCATCAATGAATGCTTGCAGGTGTAGTGCTCTCCTTTACCCCTATAAAGGGAGACAATTCCTTCAGGAGCCAAAGCAAGGTGGTTCACAGGCAGGAAAGGAAAGGCTCAGAGTAAGAAGAAGAGGGATACAAAGACCCAACTAAGTTTGAGAATAGTTACCTATGCTCATTCTAGAGAGACTGGCAATATATGAGAAATAAGAAGATTGCAACAGTGGAGAAAAGAAACATTGAAAGAAACCTCATCACAGTTAGATGAGACAGAAAAGTGACTGAAACAAGAAGAACACTATACCAGGAGACACAACACAATACACAGAAAAACAAGGTGATGGAAGTTAGAAAACAAAATTAAAAGAAAAATGATCAGGAGACAAATTTAGGTTTTGTGTTTTTTAAAAAAAAAAAATCCAGTGGAAAATGTACACATAGAATGGTACAGAAACCATTTTTCTACCATAATGCTGTAATGCTATAGAATATTAATGGGCTGTACTAATAGTAGCTCTGTGAGGTAGAAAAAGACTATTATTTTATGTTCTTGGAGCTAAGCACTTAAAAAGTGAATCTCAAGAGGGCACAGTGGAAATCTGCAGGTGTAGAATGGGTCTGAATTTGCTGGGCATCACTGAATAATTTCCTCCTTAGAAAAGTTTCATATATTAAAAAAATATAATGGAATTAAAATATTTGGTTTGATATAAAAAAGTCATTATGGTGTAGCAATGTATGACTTTATGTTGAACAAAATTATTGTTCTAACTTTTTTCCTGTTATTGCTACTCTACTGGGCAACAACAGTATTTTCAAATGCCTTGGTACAGTATAATCTGTCAGAAAAGCTGCAGCAAATATACCTCCATAAGGATTTAATAACTTCAGCTTTAAACACTAATATTTACTGAAATTTGAGTGTTATCACCAATATTGATGCAACACATGGTCCAATGGCCCTGTAAAATGAAAAGCTGCCAATACAAATTTCAAAGCTGTTTCTGATTTTACATCTATCATTTATGCTACAGCTCTCCACAGTAGTTTCCTGATCAAGCTAGTCATGCTCTACCCTGATAATTGATAAGTCTGATAACTCTTATGTTGCACCAGCATATTGAAATATCTCACAGTAGCTTTTTACATCAAGAATTTCACTGCAATTTCACTTTCATAAGGAACTTGAAGAGCACAATACGGACAGCATGTTAAAAATATTCTTAATCATTAGAGATGGACTATTTGCTTTTTTGAGCATAATTTTATCCTGATGACTCTGGAGATGGAATTAAGATTGACAGAAGGTGGATTTCATACAAGGGTCAAGGCCCCTGACTCCAGAAGCATTATGAAACCAGTGAAAATAAGTTTTGCTGAATCTTCTGAGAATGCACAAGAAACATTGAGTTTTCAGCTTTCAGCAGCAAACTGGACTGGCTGTGAGCACAAGCAAAGCAGTAATTGTCTAAGACGGCAGGCTCCTGGAAAGACAAAGTGCACATCCCTTAACATCTGTCCACCCTAATTTTGTCCATATTAGGACAGGGAAAACCAGGTTGTCTGAAAGCGCTGCTGCCCCTAAAGTAGGAGTGGAAACTACTGGTAGAATGCCCAGTGCCAGCAGCTGTGATAGCTGACTGCTTTCAGTCCCTGGAGGCAGCCAGATTAACAGCATGAATCCTCTGGATCTCTCCATTGCAATTCCCCACTTCTCTGTGGCAGGCAGAGGTGGCCCTGTCCCATCTGTTATTTTAGGAGGATTGACTGTCAGTTCGTCTGAGCTGTTGAAAAGTCTAGTGCTGGCTCTAGAATAAAAGGCATTTCAAATGTTTATAGTGAGGAATATTTTAAATGAGGTATAATCATAGCATTACTTATATTTAGAAATCCAGGGAGCGTCCTTGGTCTCAATGTAATGTGTAGCATACTACTCATTCCAAAATGCAGATGACTGTATCAGTGTTTGATTCTCCATCTCTGACTATCTCCATTTCTTCTTTTTCTACCCAAAGTTCTTTGTGAATTTAGCAGTGTAATATTAAAACCAATTTTCGTTCAGGATGGATGGATGGATGGATGGATGGTCGGTTTACCATCACTGTCTGCTTTTGAGATTTGAATCACAAAGGTTCAGGTTTGACTTTCAAAATTCCCTGTGTTTGGAAGATTTTGGTAATTTCCATACCTTCTACCAATGGAATTTCCGGACATTACCAATCTGGTAGCTAAAGTAGAAATTGTACATAGAACTTCCCAAGTCTCTTCCACAACTGTCTGATTGATTTTTGTGCCCTGGAGCTTTGTTCCTTCAAACTGACCCTCAGACCTCAAAAGATGGAAGTGAACCATTCCTTTAGATTTCCAAATTGTTCTCTTGATCTATTCTGGGCTTGTGCTATCCCCTCATGTTGCAGCCAGCGTTTTTCATTGTGGCAGAATTTTTGAAAGTAACTGCTTCTCTAGTTTCACAAATCAAGATAACTTTTTATTTAATTAATTACTTTTTATAATTGTTCATAAGTGTCAGAGTGAACACATTATCACATATTATAAAACCTCTTTTTTTATCCCTATTAAGTCAAGGATTGTATTATGAGGCTCATGAGGATCAGTTTTCTCACTCCTTATTTCATTCTCCTTATGGCTTCTTCCTCTTTGGTATACTACTGCCCTAGGAGAGAGGAGAAACTTTCTGTGAGTTTTGCTCAGGCTCAGTCTAGGGCTGCACTCTAGCCAGTTCACAGGCTTCCTTGTTCTTCCTATTTCTGGCATAACTCTGGTTATTTGCAGGTTTTTTTCCCAGATGCAACTTATTCCAAGAGTAAGCAAGCTCTGATGTTTGTATGCACAGATCCTTGCCCTTCTTTGTGAAAACCCTTTAAGCACTGTGGCTGGAGGCTTACTTCAGCTTTTTAGTTGGACAGTGACTCCCATTATTTCAGTTGTCATTACTGTCAAGGAGCTTGATTAGTTTTTATATTAGTCCCCAGTGAAGACTGGATACTTGCTGTTCCAATGAACTATTAGGAAGCCACTCCAAAAAAGAGTACTTCTTTGAGATTTTACAGAAGAAAGTGGTAGGTGATTTTAAATTATTTTTAGGTCTGAGATTAGTAGTGTATAAATGTTATTTGATGCAATAAAACAGTAATTTCTTCTTTGTACCAGACAACTAGCAACTCCCCTTACACCTGCTGGTATACTTAGTCACTTTTTTGCAAATCAGCACAAGCAAACCCAAGGGCAGGTTTCATGAAATGGCACACTCCCATGCATGTGAAAAATGACCTGCTACCTTCCCTGTAATAACCAAACACAGTGAGAGGCTGTTTGAAAACCCAGGGCTCACCCAGAACTGTGGAGTGCTGCTTTGCCAGCATGCAGGAGAAGAATTAGTTCATGGCTGTTAGAGATAATCCTTTCCCTGCTAGTAAAGTCATTCCAAGCCAGCGGCCCTTTAAAAATAGGAAGGAATACTTGCCAGCTCTGGTCTTCTATGACCCTGTTGGAAGAGAAATTCATGTCTCTAGACACCCTGTGCACCCTTCTTAGTTTTCTACTGATAATCTTCTGGTTTCACTCTGTTTCATCTTGTCTCTCCACTTCACCAGGCTGGCTGGGTGGTGAGACACTGCAAAATTATGTTAAGCAAGACCTAAGGGCAGACATCCAAGTGCAAGATTGAGAGCAAAAGGGTATAAATAAAGCAATGACAAATTTGCTTCCAGAGTATGCTTAACCATTACTCCACTTCCAAGTATCCCATGAGGGATTTCTTTTGCACTGCTCTGCAGTGAGGGCAGAAGATGGTGGATTCATAGTCAGTTTTCTCCCTGGGTGGTGAGCTCACTTCTGCATGGCTTCCATCCCTACATGCCCTGTATTCCTTTGGGACTCTGCTTCTGGATGCGCAGGCAAATACTGATCATGTCCTGTCTTGAGAGGGACACCTCAGACACTTTAAAGGTTATTTCCATGTGAGCCTGGCAGAGAACTGTTAGTAAAATACCACTGATTTTGCCTCCTGAGATTAGACGTGTTGTGCACCAAGAGTGCACATTCTCCTTTTATTCTTTGTCAGTCTGCTGACAAGCTGCCCCTGCCCATGAGATCCTTTAATTCTCATCATGCTCCACTGAGGTTATTTATACAATCATCATACCTCTATTATGAGATATCAGTTGTGGGTGGTGTGTGTGTTCTGCAAGGTTCATGATCACTGTTACCTTAGTAATGTTCTACACACCTCACACTTTAATAACATGGATATCTGATGCTGTCAAATTCATATGGTATGAGTGTTAATGCAACTTGTACCCAGTGTTTCAGATAGTGTCCTTTTGGAAGATCAGCTCCTCTCTGCTTTGCTGTATGTCTAGGTAGAAAGTGCATTTTCTTCTGATTTAACTGCATGAGAATTCCAGGCAAAGAATATCACTTGTATAGAGCTATACCATAATTCCATAAAAAAAAATCTTGGTTTTATCTTATCTTGGATGTACAGTGCTCCTGGTTCCCTGCAGATACAGTCTCCCTTGATACAGAAACCCAGACACTGATTTTGAACATAGAGTTCATTTTGGACTTTATTAAGGCAATAGACCTTGGTTTTGGCCGCCTTCAGAGGGTAGAATTTCATTGAAGCAGAGCTGATGTTGTAATCTTGGATGATGATGGCATTTGTGATTGTTCAGTGAGCCTTCCAAGGGATCAGCCTACTGCTCTGGGTTGGGACACAACTATTTTCATTCTGACAAAATTACGCGTGGTGTGGAAGGAGATCACAACTATAGCTGGCGTGGATTTAGATATTTCCTACCCATAAGATGTTTTATTGTTTGCATCATGCCCTGCATTTTTAGAATTCTTAAAGTCAGTGGAGCAAAAGGCCTGATTTTCTTTTCAGAATGGTGTATGAGGTCAGCTGTCCAGAGATATTTTTCTCTTTGTACTACTTGTAGGAAAAGAGGCAAATGTGTAGATTTTTTTAAATTGTGCTAAAATAGACATCATAATGAGATTAAAATTTTAGAAAACAACTGGCTATGAATGAACAACTTCTCCTCTCTTCTCTTCCCTAATTAATTTTTAAAAACCCAGCTTGGTACTTTTTTCTCTTGTAATGATACCTATCTCTCTTTATCTGTACAAGATAGCTGTAAACCAAAATTATTCAATTAATTGAATGATGTGATTCAAATGCTGTATATGTGGGCTTTTATCCCCTTTCTCCCTCCCACTAATAAGGATAAGAATTCTATGTTTAGGGGATTATACCACTAGGATCATGAGTTTAATGTGAAGCTCAAATAATTGGCATTGACAGTTTCATCAAGCAAGAATAGAATTAGAATGGTAAAGTAAATGCAACCTAGAGAAATGAGACAGAAGGCAGAAACTGAGGTGCAGGTTTTCTCCACTGCTAGTGTTTTTGTAATTGGTGGCCACAAAAGCATCTTTGTGAGATATTTTGCTTGGTGTGGTGGGCTGACCAAAGCAGGAGAGAGGTAGTAGGATCAAAAGCTTGCTCAGACTTCCCAGTGACAGATATTTTCCGATGAAGACAGCTCCTAACCACTCAATTGAGCTATATGCTTTATGTCTCACTTACCACAGCTTTCTATTGCAATCTTTGGTTTATTCACATCTAGTGAACTTGATTGTGCTTTCATTTTTTAGAGAACTAAACTTTTAGTGTTTATTTGAAAGCAAGCTCTTGTAACTTATGGTATGGAGTCAATTGAACATGGGCTTTTAGAACAGAGTATTGACTAGTCTTTTTTCAAAGATTAGACTTTATTTCCAAATTTTGGATAGCTTTTTGTGCCTTTCTTTCTCTTTTTTTCCTTTTTTTTTTAATCTAGTGCATAGTGTTACCACATTTGCAGAGTTTGATCCAGAAGAATCGAAGCACATGCTTAAAGAAAAGAATGGCATGAGGTTCATGAACCCCATAATTAGTTCCCCTTCCTAGCTCTAAGCAGTAATTAAATCTGTCACTTCTGCTCTGCTGATTCATTTATTTAGCTATTTAATTGCTCAGCTCAATACGTCTTTATCTCCGGAACTGCAACATTTTATTCAGGCTAAGGAATAGCATAACCCATTATTATTTTTTTGTCCAAGGGCAGGGACATGTAAAAGAAAAGAACACTAATACTAGATGATTTGGTGGTGTTGTCAGTTTTCACTTATCACATAAAACAGTATTTAAGGGAAAACTTCAACCAGTGCTTGAGGATAGCTTTCCAGACACAGATTACCTTCTCCAGGAAATTATGTCAAATGCAAGGACCCAACGTATCTGATTCAAGTTTTTATTCCCATAATGAGTTAACTTAAAGCATATCCCGGTAATGCATAATTCTCTATAAAATGAGTGCTTTGTTGGTAGAATATTTTATGACAGTTTACAATTGCAAACATACATTAAATTGTTTATAAACTAAAAAGTATCTTTGTACATTTTAGTTTTGGGACATTGCTCAGTCAGGGAGATTTCTGTCATCCATCTCTTAGATTTATCATCAAATGGGGCATTTTGATCTGAAAAGCAAATGGCATTTGGAATACTTTCACACTTGCAAAGACAACCCTTCTGAATATCCCTTTGTGAGGCATATATCCATACATGCAGTTTTTCTTACGCTACATTTTCACCAGTCCTTAAGGGAGGTTGCAAGATTCCTCCACCATTTTTATCCATAGGTTGGAAAAGCTGGTGTAGGAAAGCAGCATGCAAAATGGAAAGGAGCAGATTAAGACAGATCAATACAAACAGAGTCTTTTGGTGAAAGGAGAAAATTTTTTGTATTTTTATTTTTATAACCCTTTTTATTTTCCCTTTTTGAACTCGGGAATGGCACACACAAAAATTAAAGATACAAAACTCACCCAGAATTCAGAGACAATCATCTTTTTCTGTCACTTCTAGCATCAGTAACTCAGTTCCACCAATTTGTTCATCTGCCTGGCTGGCTAAATTTTTATACCATGCACACAGCCTTGCATTTCACTCCATTAGTGATTTATTTTTGCTGTCTTGTTATTCAGTCACAACTGTGCAGTTATTTAAATCATTGTTCATGTTTTTGCCAAGCAAGCTTATTGTTCTAAATATCTTTTTCCTGCTTACCTGGATGGGTTTTTGTTGTTGAGGATTATGTCAGGGTTTTTTAATTCCTTTAGTGAGACTTCTGTCCACTCTTTTGCAGCACAACACATGTTTGTACTGTGGCTGTGGCAACTCACTCAGTTGGCCCTGACTGAAATAGAGGCAGGGGG
>NW_005054311.1:3742579-3744696 GCF_000277835.1 Geospiza fortis
GTATGGTGCCTGTGGCACCTCACTCAGTGGGCCCTGACTGAAATAGAGGCGGGAGCCTGTGTAAAGACCAGCCAGAGGAACTGGCAGGGTTAATTAGCCATATTGCATGGAACACCTTGGAAATTCAGCTGGATGTATTTCCATAACCCTGGCTGCTGTGCTGGGCTGCACAGACCTGCACCATGCCTGTGCCAGAGTGGGGACCTCTGCTTCCCTGTCCTCCGTCATCAGGGAGGGCTTTGTCAGCCCATGGGCTGGCAGCTTTGGCCCAACAATGCTCAGTCTGTGTTGTTCGTGTTGGTGTTGTTGTTTTGCATCTGTGCAACTCTTTGTTGAAATAAAGAATATTTCTCTCTCTGCTGAATCTAGGAAGTCTGGAAATCTTGTGGGCAGTTTTGTTCTTGCAAGCCTGCATATGAGATTTTTGGACTAGGGTTTCATATGAGTTTCACTTAAATATTCTCTCTTTTAAATCAAGTGATCTTCTAAAAGTACACTCTTTGTTACATTGGGCACATGCTCAAATTCAGGGAATGAATAAAGCAGCAAAAACCCTCTGTGACCATCCTTTGTGGATAAAGGTGCTTTGAGAATATGTCTGTATGTGAATTGGTTTAGTTTGAGAAAGCAGTGTTCACTGCAGCATGACAAACAAGTGTGATCAGAAGAGGGCATGGGAATGAAATTGAAAAAATAACATGTATTTGTAGTAGAAGTGAAGTTGATTTTTGAGTTGATGGAAACCTGACAGAGGAAATTACAGGGTTAATTTGAGATGGCCATTATCTTGGTTCTAAAAGAGCATGTGGTTGGTCAATAGGATTAACTACTTTTACACAGATTTGTACACAAACATTGAGGCACGAGACTTGGACATGAGCTGAGTGCCCTCCCTTGCAATGGCTACATTCTTGAACGTCTGGAGAGGGAATTAGGTGACAGCGGCTATTGGCTTCCCCTCAGATGAACCTAACTGTTGTCATCCGGCCATCGACAGACTTTACTATCTCGGAGGCACTGCAGAGTTTACAAGCAGTCCTGTGGGACCGAAACCACTCCCTTCTCCCACTCTGCCCTCCCCACGCCAGAACCAGTGGCATCCAGCTACTTGCACAGTGTGAACTGGACACTTGTGAAGTGATGCACAAGCCCAAGGTCCAGGCACTGCTGGTAGAGGCACTGTGCTTCATCAAGGGTGTGTTGGCTTTCTCTGAGTTTTGTTGTTTGTTTGTTTGTTTGTTGGTTTTTTGTTAGTTTTCAACGCTAGTTCACTGTAGTTGGAAACCTCAGGCTGTAGTTTCTCCTCACTCACAGCACTGGAATAAGGTTAGTGTAAAATGTGTCTAAATCAAATTACATTAAATCCTCCGGCATTCATATAAAAGCACCCCCTGTCTGTACTGTATTAATATATTGGTTTACTTATTAGTGTATTGGGAACTTCTTGTTAATGTTTTAATTAACAAGATAAGCCACTGCCTGTAGTATTTGTGTGAGGCACCATATCTGTGGCGTTGGAGTCCACCTCTGCCCAGCCCTGGTCAGTGGACTTGGTTATATAAGGTGCACAGACTTGGGTACCTATAAATATTAGCGAGCAGCTGTCACAAAGGGATTGTGAACCAGCTGCTCTGGACCTCGAAAACATAATAGCTTGGCACCCAGAAATACACAACTTTGATAACATACTGCAAGGTCACGTACTGGGGGGAGAGGGTAAGGAGGTGGCGACTGCATTTAATCTTTCTCTCTTTTATAAAAAACAACCTAATTTTCTTGCTTTGTGTTTCTGGTATACATTGGATATTTACAATTTTTATCATATTAGGATATGACATTCCTGGCCTTGCCAGTACTTTTGTTTGGATATTTATAGCAGCTTCTGGTCATTGTTGAGCAAAGGCGATTGCCCTGCCCTCTGGCCCTTTCTTAAGCAGATTTTGGGCAGAAGCTCCTCTCGTGTGGCACTAATTGAAGTGACTGGTGGAGAGGGTGTTGTGAGCACACTTGTGCTCATCTGCCAGGGTCTAAGCCAAGGGAGGAAGAGAGGATAAAACAGGGAGAAGGGAGGAAAGACGAAGGAAAAAAAAAAAAAGGAGGGGAAGGAAAAAAAAAAA
>NW_005054311.1:3744827-3778455 GCF_000277835.1 Geospiza fortis
GGGCCGCGCCGCCGGGCCGGGCCGGGCAGCGCCGGGCCAAGTCGGGAAAACTCCAGCTGTACAAGCGCGGACCCAACAAGTTGCGGTAGAAGTGCTCCGTGCGGAGATGGGATTGGGTTATCCGCCGCACGAGTGAGCGGCGCTGAGGCAGATCCGTCAGGGACTGTCAGTCGGGGAGTGTGGGCTTCTCTCGGGTGAGTAACCCCGCCTAAGCCGGGGCTCCGGCGCTCGAAGGCGATGATATTATCCGGAGCCTGCTCGCTGGGTGCCCGTGTGACCCCGGTTCATGGTTTCCTGCAAGTTTAGCGTGAAGCGCGGAGAGGCCGAGGAAGACCACAGGGGTTGCGGAGGGATTAGGAAGGCAGAGGTTAGTAAGTTTCTGACGTGCTGTAAACCAGCATCACTGTCACAAGCAACTAGTTTGGAAAATTGTCCCATATTTTGGAATTTGTATTGGCATTGGAAGTTTTCGCGTTTCGTTCAAGTGTTAATGTTTCTGGAGGCTTTTCTTGCTGTTGTTTTTAAGTTGCTGTGTAAACTGCTTGAGTAAACAACCGGGTCGTCGCTCAGCGAGTTGTGCAGTGGGGGAAAAGTGAACTTCGAAAAAGTGTGTTTCCTAAAGAAAAGTTCGAAAATATACAGTAGTTTTAAATTAACAGTAATAATGGAGGAGTCTGGGCTTCATACCTCATTACTATGGTCATTAATATTATTATTTTTGAAGATGAAAGAAAAATTGTTCCTGTGCGCCTAAAATGATGTTTTAATGTCCTTTATGCATCTGTTAGAATGTCCTGTTAGTGGATATGGTTATGTTTAGTGTACAGCTTGTATTTGTGTTTCTGATAACTTTCCTAGTGCTACTGGAAAACTAAACACTCAGTTAACGCACATGACCTAAACATATTTTTTAACAGTTCAGGCATAAATTATATGCAAAATGCAGGCATAACTGGCAATTCCTTTGCATGTCTATCTTAAAGTGTTATAAATAAATAAATATCTGTTAGATGTGTGCGTACTATTCAGTCCTTGTAGTCCTTGTTTGTTTCTTTTGTATATGGCTCTAGAAGTAGAACAGTAGTGAAAAGTGGAGTTGAGCAGCTGGTAATCCATTTGTCCATTGCTTATCCCTAAAAAGATTCCTGATGCAAAGTTCATGAACTATCACTGAGAATGTTTCAAAGGAGAGTCCAGGAATTGGCCTTGCTGAAATCCGTCAAGAGTTTATAAAAATGAACAGAAAAGCTGAGGTTTGCTTCCTCATAAACCTCTTAAGAAATATGTCCTCTATCTAGTATGCTACTCCCTGTATCCAAGGCAAGGGAAAACCTTGGCAATATGTGGATATTGCTCCATACCGTCCTTATCTATAATCAGGTGAACAAAAATATTTTTACTTTCTTTAGTCTGGAATAGCTGGTTTCTTACAGAAGACCTTGCCTTCTGTCTTTCTCTCATCTGTGTCCTTGCTGCAAAAAACAAGTCCTCAAGAATATAAGCATTTGTTTTACTGGTAATATTCCTTATCTCTCCTGCCTTCCAATTTATGCTGGTTTGAATATTTCTGTAATATTGAAGTCAGTTGCCATTACTTCCTTCAAGGACCCTGTTTAAACACGTTTTCTAGAGTGTGTGCAGTATGATAACGTGTAGCGCCATGGACATATTTAATTTTATTCTTACATGGTTCCATCTATTTCTCTTGTTACTTCAGAGAAGCAAGAAACATGATGAATGCTCCATTAGTGGTATTGGTAAGAAATACATTAACGCGAGTGCACAGTCAGTAAGAAAGTGTTTTTATTTGAAAGCCTTCTCGTACCAGACAGTGTACTAATAATCATAACCTGTGCCACATATCTGCAGTGCTAAATTTCATTTGCTTTTAGGTTGTTTATAAATACAGCTTTTATTCAGGATAGCTGCATTTTAACCAAATGCCTAGGCTCCTTGTTCCTTTTCAGCCTTCGCAGCCTTGGAATGCTGCGGGAATTTGCTGGGCAAAGAATTGGGTGTCTGTGGGGTGGGCAGTTCAGGATGCAGCACTTCTCAGAAGCCAGCCTCGGTATTGTAGGACACTGAGGTCTGATAATAAAGTCAAGTGAAATGTGGTATTAAAAATATAAGTCAAATCCAAAGACTGCTGTGTTGGTTGGGTACCCAAGAGCAAGCTGGAATAGCCACTCTGACAGATAACTGAAAATGCAGTGAGCGACTTTTGCAAGCCATGAGGGAAAGCACTCAGCTCTCTGCGTGGGAAGCCGCTTTCCACAGATCCATCCCAGGGGAAGAGGCTGTCCTCGTAAAAGGACAGGGGTTCACATCCCTCATGTTCAGTACCGAGGGAGAAGGACAGGGCGTGGGGAAGCAGAGGTGAGGTGGCCCTCCTGCTTAGGAGGGCTGGGAGCCTATCCAAGCCTGCTTGGCAGGGACAATTCCAGAGGGACCCTGCAGCAGGACAAGGGTATATCAATGCAGTTGAAAGTTGTGGAGCAGCTTGCAAAGTTAATGGGGGACGTGACTGCAGCCTCAGTTGTTGTGGCAGAAAGGGAAAAGAGGTATTTGTGGGAGGGTAGGATTTTGGAGTGTCAGATGTGGCAAAACACATGGTGGTCATGGTGTCATGTTTTTAAGGTGGAAGAGAGATCAGAAGGCTGATGGAACAAGTAGTAAAGGCAGGCGGATGACACGAGCAGCCAAAGGTCTTAATGCTACCGCAGGGAGGCTTTGCAGCTGGATGGATTACCCAATTTGGGTGCTTTGGAAAGAGAGAGTCAGGAGCTGGGAAGAACCATTGAGGATCCTGTTTGTCATCATGGACCAAGGAGGAAGCATTGGGCAGCTGAGCTGAGGGCAGATGACGTGCAGTAATTATAACTGGGGTGCAGCACGAGGGCTGACAGCCAGGAGACAGGGGCACAGTGAATAATCTTTAGCCTTTTCTGTGGCATATGTGAAATTGGGAAGACAAACTTAGAGTTCAAAGCAAAAGTTAAGCATAGCAACCAAAAAGATTCTGTAGCACTGAAGCTTTTTACTCTGTTTTTCTCTCAGTTAGTGGGATCTCCATCTTCTGATGTTTATAACAATATCTTGATTGGGGATTGTAGAATGCACAGAAATTAATTTTCATAGACTTTGCCAGATCATTTTCCTTTAAAAGGGACCTAGTTGCACTTTTAATAACAGATGCACTCTGTTGTAATCATTTGCTAAGCAACAGGCTCACTGTGCTGCCTATGAAGCACAAAAGCAAGGGAGGCTTTGACACGTCACGTAAAGCTTACGTAAAGTTTGTGAGCAGCAGAAAGAGTGAGTGATGAATGCTCTTGGTTTTGTTCCTTACGTGAAAATAGTTTATAGTTGGGTATTTTTCTCTGCTGGCTGCCATCAGCAATAGAAGTATCAACAGGAGAAAAATGGGTCGCTTGGGTTTTAGCATTAAGCAGCAAATCCAGGGCCAATAGGATTTAGCTGGGATGTTAAGGTTTATTCAGTGCATTTAGTTAATGAAGTTGGGGAGGGGAGGAAGAAGGAAAAAGTCAGTGTCTGGGCTTGGGGGAAGGGTTGAAATAGCCTGCTGCCACCGAGTGCATCCTGCGGTGACTCCTCCTGATTGATAGATGCTCCACAAGACAAAAACAACTCAGCAAAGGAGGTTTTAATTAAAAAACAGCAGATCAATGCCAGCTATTCTGGATTAAAATCAAGCAGAAAATCTTTGTAACAGACATCTACTTGGTCTTAAGGGTGTGTGTTTTTACCCCTAAAGGTGTAGTGCCCATCAGCTGGGTGAGAGGGAAGAGGGAGATAATAATACGTGCAAACATCCTTGAAGTTGCCATAGAGCCATGGGGATATTCAGCAAGAGCAATTGTATGTTAATATTCATCAGCGAGGCACAGAAGTCAAATTCAGGCTAACAAACTCCCTTTTGAGCATTCTGCCAGATTTCTAGCAGGCAGCCCATCATCCCCTAAGCACACGGGTGGCCCTCCGCTGTGCTCACCCGTATTCTGAAGCCTTTGTGTCTCCTGCCAGAGGCTGTCATCTTGTGTACACACATGCTGTTCAGCATCTTGACTTGCTTTCTGAGCCCTGAAAGCCTTCAGCACAGAGACACAAAAAACAATTAGCACAGAAAGTCATTGTTATTTAAAATATAAAGGGCTATTATCTATATGTCCCCAAAAAAATTTGCAAACCAACATGGATTGATCTTTTCCCCCAAGGGAGTTAGTTTGTTGGGTTTTTTAATTCTGGTTCTCTGGTTCTGGCTTCCACTTGGATCAGACTTTGTTTTCCCCAAAGCTGTAATGGTCATTTAGAGTCAGATGAAGTTTCTTTCTCCAGTGCACCTCCTCAGAGGTGTGTGCTTGACCGTAGTATCTCAACACTGCTGGGAGTCACTGAGCAGCAATTCACACTGCCAAGACTCAGCCAGTGATCTTAGCAGACTTTCCTCCTATGGGGGATGTGGGCATCAGTAGCAGGATCTGACTAACAGTATAAAATAAATGAGCAGCAGGTTTGCAAAATTAATGAATGTACCTGTTGTTCTTGGCATAATCTAGTTGCTCAGACAGCCTATAGCTTGATGCAATTCTGTGAGGAGGGTGCTGCAATATTTCTTAGTAGGATTTATTGCAGTGACACCTGAAAACTTTTACAAAATGATCTGGAGAAAAACTTGAATGTGTGATTTTTGGTGTGGTTTTTTTTTTTTTTTTTTTTGCTGCTGCTTACAGACATTTTAAGATAAATATTTTTAAATCATAATTTAAAAATAAAGTAGTGAAAATGCTTAGGAAAACACTGTACAGAATAGTTTAGGCACATGTCTGTAAAAAGAAAGAAAGAATTTGATTTCATTAAAATTAAACAAACCAACACAAGGACTTGACTGTGATGCTTACAGCAGGGCTTTATGAATGTTCAGCCAACTTTTAGAAAATGGGGGTGGCTGTGTCAGAACAGCAGTCCCAGGCACAGCAGCAGGAGTATAGGCAGCTGCACGAGGGAATGTGGAGGTCTAGGAAAATACTTCTGTCATCTTTTATATACAAATAGGTATATGTTTTTTGCTAAACAAATACAGATGTTATTGCTGATCTTAGGATTTTATGAAATGGAATCTGAACAGTCTGATTGTCTCAGTGGCAACAAGGGAAGCATATAATCCCACATGCAGAACATGCTACAGAAAAGTGAAGAGGGGTACATACCCCAAAAACAAATACTTTTCAATGTATCTACATGGTAATGGAGTGTTTGGTGCAATGTCCATACCATCTAGTCCTGTATTACCTCTCTTGGCATATATTTACTTGTCAGTGGGCAATAAAGCACCTATTCAGCATTTGAGCCTAAACAACTAGAAGGACAGAATCTGAGACATGAAGACCATAAAATGACTTTTCTGTGATTTCATTCAGTTAACGAAACTGTGCGCATACCTTGAGGGTCTCATTAACATAGTTCTAGCTACATGCCAGCATCAGCCCAAAAGAGCAAAGAGAAAATCACTGGCTGTGTTGTAATATTAAACATTCTATAGAGTAACAGCAGAGATTTTACATGAAAAGGCTGTGAAACATTGCGGGCTAATGCAACCTTTGTAAATGCTGCAAACCCACTCAATAATTACTATATAGGCTCAATAATTACCATATAGTACTGGATTAAATACTGAAGGTACTTTATCTGCATGGATCTGGTGGAGGTTTCCTTACATATGATCAAAGTGATTTAAAAAACTGTTTTCTTTCTTTATAAGTGTATGCTATACCTATGAGAGTAAATTAAAATAAAATGTTTTGCTCCTGCAGATAGGAAGACATGAGAGTTCTACCTTTGTTCCACTAGACACACACAGTGATGAGAATCAGCTTTCGAGTTCCAAGTGCTTTTAATTCAGAGAAGTTTAGATAGGTGGATTTTGATTGAGTAGTAGGGAACATCAGAAGTTACACTGTTAGATTTCTCCGTGAAGAGCAAGGGCTCTGTGCAGACACCAAGAGAGAGACGCACTTTGTTTCCCCCTTCCTCCTTTCCCCATCAGCATTCACAGTGCACAAGTGGAGATGCCTGCTAGGTATTGAAGAGGCTGTCACTGTTAATTTACTGAGAGCATCCCACAGTGGCTGGGGTGGGGCGGATGAAGCTGAATAAAAATTATAAGCACTATTGAAACTGGCTTGTAACAAAGTCCAGTGTCCCTTCAGCGTTCCTAATGTCAGATAAGTAAGATTCTTGGAATCTGAACTTGTGTTTTAAAATGCTGCTTAAATTTTGGAAGCTTCTCTTTTTTCTGTAGGAATGATACTTTTCTGACAAAAGACTCCAGCATGAGCCATGATAGTGAAACCTCCTAAAGCTGTTATTTTTTCATTCACTAGAGCAGATCCCCAAGCAGCCCCCAGTCCTGACAGAAATGGGGCTGCACTTAGAGGTGTCTGCTTGGAGGTGACCATCTTGTGCTGGGTGTGGCTTTCCCACACTTCCAACCAGTGTTGCTGTTGGCCTCCTGTTTGCTTACAGGAGCCTGAATTGCCAGTATATCCCTAGGAGCTTCAGTACCAACGAATCTGTTGGCACATCCTGTTATAACTTAATATGTGACATCATGGTATTCCTCCTCTTACTGGTAGCTAATGTGTGTTTCTGAGTAATTTCCCCCATGTCTTGAATAGCATGCTTTTAGAAGACACTGATCTTGAGCTGTGACATAGTAACTTCAGGGATACCTATTCTTGTTCCTTCCTGGCTGTGGAGCAGAATGCATCAGCTTAAACACTGGAAGTGCAAATTGCTTCCCTCTGCAGCTATTAAGACTGTCATGACTGAGTGTAAGAGTAGCTCACCTGTTTTGTTCTGTATTGCAGCAGAGTAGGATCACATCCATGGCCAGTTGCTGAGTTCCAGCTAGAGTGATACCCTTCAGTGGTACTTCCTAGCCAGTGGGTGAAAAAAGCTTCTTGCAGTTGTGTGAATGTCCTTTGTTGTGCTTGGATGACACTTTCTGATTTCTCAGAACCATCCTTCCTCTCTTCCTGCCTTCTAGTTTCAATAAAAAAATGATAAAAGGCAGAAGTATGACCATTTAAGTGACCTATCTTGATATTTCCATGTTTTCTGTTATTACCCTTTTTCAGTCAATGGTAGCCTTAGCTACAGGGGTCTCTTTGTTTACTTTGGTTTTTGACTGGGCAATTGCATGAACACCACTTGTGGTGGATTACATATATATGTGTATACATACATATATATATACATGTATATATCCAGTTTTGTTGGTAGTTACTTCTTGACCCCAGATTTGCTAGCAGGAGATTGCTGACACACAATTTGGACTTTGGGCTGTGCCTTGTCATTCCTGGGTTTCCTTTTAGGGTGATCTGCTAACCAGGACCTATTCACTTTTAATCCTGTTTATCATCTGAAAAGAAATCTCCCAGCACCGTGACCTTTCCTTGCCTGTTTTACTGCTGGTTAAGAAACAACCCCAATCATGCTTTGAGTGGGTGTGTGGAGTTCCTGGGCTGATGGCAATAAAATGCAACAGAGGCCTTACAAAAAAAAATGTACGGGAATCTATTTTACTGTGCTTTTATTAAACACAGGTTATTCTGCACAGATGGATGGGCTTTTACTTGGCTCAAGTGTAAAGGGCCCATCAATACACGTCTAAACCTTTCTAAGGCAACTTGAATTCCCCTAGGAGAAATGCATTAAAGTTCCTATGAAAATGGAGTTTTCTTTTACCTTGTGACCTTTCTGATTTCCCATCCCTAGACATGAATGACGCAGTCTCCAGTGATTATTATTATTATTATTATTATTATTATTAGTCAGTAAAGTTAAAAGCAGATCATGTGTATATTGAGGGATAAATAAAAATGTAAGTAGCCATAATTAGGGTTGCCCATGGCTACTAATAAAATGTCACCTACATTTTAGCTCTGGATGCCTCTGAGATCATACTTAAAAATACATCAAAATGCAGTTCTCTTAATGAGAATATAGCTGAGCTGCCAGAAAAATAATGTTATTTCTAAATAATATATTTAAAATATACAGGACAAGCTTGAAAGATTGCGGATGCACCTTAAATCAGTTTAATTTCTAGTTCATATGTTCCTAATGCAATTCACGTTTTTTAGATACATATATTTTATTACATGAGAGGATTATTTTATGAAGAGTTTGAGCTTTTTGTACAATCCTTTCTTGGTTTTGTTGATTTCAAAGATATTATTTCTTACTCAATTGAAAAAAATTAACTGGAATCTTTAACTACAACTTTCTCAGGTTCATACAACATTAAATTTTTGCATGCTTTTGTTTCTAGCATGTGGGCAAATTGGGCAAAATATGGGCTTACGTTTGCTCTAGTTTAAAGGGAAACTAATTTTCACTGTTACTAGTGCTTTCTGAAAAAAAGTTTGAGAAACTTTGTTGCTTGGAATAACCACAGAAATGTTTCAGTTTAAGTTGTTTTGGATTGGGACTTTGATTTTCCTAATAGTAATTGCAGTTTTTTGGCGGTTGGGAATAGCCGCAGAATAAAACCACTTTTCCCCTGCAAATATGTCTAAAGCTAAGGGCAAAGACTTTTTTAAAAATCACATCAGCATAGATTAAGTCTAGTGATGTTTGGCTCAGCATGTCTTCTGCTGCAAACCTTATTTCAAGAGATTATTAGTCAAAATTTGAAAACTGTACAGACATCTCTTGCAGAAAACTGATAATCTGCATAATGAGCCTCAGCGCTCTGGGTAAAGCCAATGAACAGGGTGTATACTTGAATGCTTTTCAATAAGAACATTTATTAGGGTAGATGTCAAATGGATAGGCTATGGTAATACACAAAAATGGGGTTGTAGCTCATGTTTGAGGCAAGCTTTCATGTATGCAGTGCTGAATAGCTGTTGGCTGTAAAAATCTCTCTACGCTTCTCATACAAAAGAAGGACTTACAGAAATGTGTTTGATCAAATAAATACCTTTTCCAATTTATGATGTGTAATCAACAAGGTATGACATCATCTATATTAATTTTAACCTTATATGGTTCAGTTAATACTTGGTCAAATTCAATAGCTTTGTGCAAGCACTGAGCACCTAATTTACATACCTACCTATGGTTTATATATATGCATAGTGACTTTGTGACAAAAATGGTATTAAAGGAGATTCTGAGACATAAATATCTTCCTTTTCTTGTCAATCTGAACTGTCATTGATCTGTATTCCTAGCCAGAAATGATCTTGTACTTGTAACTAGTTCTATTTTAATATGGTTTACCTGGTTAGTTTTTGCAAATTGAAACAGCTATTTCAGTGTATTCCATTCATTTGCTGCCTTACATCTTTGGAACAGACTGTGAAGGCTTTCCTGGATTTTAACATGTGTATGGAAGACAAAACGTGATAAAAGTCCAAGCTATGGGTAGCCATGCTCAGTTGTAACAAACAAGGAAGATGTTGAGGATGAGATGTCCACAAAATCCCTGGCAGAATTTCTCCTTGATTAATCTGTTGAAGCAGTAGAATGAGAAGAGATTGCTGTCTAATCCCTCAGGATTTCTGGGATCTTCTGTCCTCCTACATCCAGTTTTTGTGAGGACACAATGATGTTCCCAGACTCTGCTACTGACTTTGGCTACAAAATGGCATCTCTTTGTTTAAGTGATGTGTAATTCTGCTCCAGCTTGTATCTGGATAAGAACTTTTTCTCCAAGTAAAAAGTAATTGGACCAGAGGAATCAGCTTCTGTTGTGCCAGGAGAGGTTTAGATTAGATATTAGGAGAAAAGTTACTTACTGAAAGGGTTATCTGGCTCTGGAACATGCTGCCCAGGGAAGGGGTTTTGTCACCACCCTTGGAGGTACTTAGAAGACATGTAGATTTGGCACTGAGGGACATGGTCTTACTGTTGGTCTTGGCAGTCCTGGGTTAATGGTTGGACACAATGATCTTAAGGGTCTTTTCCAGCCTTATGGATTCTGTGTTTCCATGGAAATTGTGTTTTCATAGGCTTTGTCTTCTTTTTCCATCCATTTCTCCTCACTTTCACTGCCCTCTTCAGAGCTTCTGAGTTTTAAACCTGGATGGCTCCTTCTGTTGGGGTAAAAGGAGAAAGGAGAAAGGATTGAGTTTGCAAAGATACAGTGGCTCAGTGAGACCAGTGGAAAGTGAGTGTGGTATGTCCATGAGATTGGAAATGGAGTGTTAAAATCTTTGCAGTATGTGTGGATAGAAAAAGCTTACCTTGGTATGTGGATTTTTCCACATCCCTGAGAGGAGATGATATTTTTATTGATATAGGACAGTTTAGTGGTTAGTACAGGAACACTACTGTGTCCATCATCACTTTGCTTCAGTGGGAATAAACTTTTCAAAACTTGTGTATTTTCATTTCAACCACTTGGAATGTTCAGCAGTGAAATAACTAAAAGATCATATTCTAGGCAGACTTTCCCCCTCATTCCCCATTCAAAGCAGCCTTCTGGATCTCATATTAATCATAGGGCCAGCTTCTTGTCGCTTTGTAGATCTCTGGTGGCCTGTTGAATGTATTAGAAAAGTCACATTGGAGATCGAAGATTATCTTGGAAGCCTGATGTGTTTACAGGAGAAGCTGATCTTTTGTGTGCATGTATCCACTTTTTTCAGTTTTGAGGTAAATCTCTACTTACTCATTCTGATTTATATGAGAATGTATGTCTTACATTGATGCTATTTGAAAATTTGCAAGTCGGAATAATTGAGAGCAAGTCTTTTCTTGCTGTTTGAGGCACATCCTGGCACCCAGTGTACCCAGTCTTTAAGTCTTATGATGGGTCATTTGCCATGTTAATGCCATTTTTCCTGTCTGTGGTTAGTTTTAACCACCTGCCTCCCATAAGGTAGAGGAGGAAATAGAATTACTTCTTTTGGACAACCTGTTTTCTAAGTTTATACTCAACTTCGATATCTCCTTTGAGTTCATCTCTGCTGTTGGGCACTCAGAAGCCAAAACAAACTCCAGTTCATTTGGAAGATGACGACAGGACTGGGTTGTGTCCTGAGAGGCCCAAGACTTACCTGTTTTACTTGAAACTGCCACATGTGTGAAGTGACTCCACCTTGGTTAAAATGCAATCATTTTGCATGCTGCTGTGGGGAATTAAGTTTAGCAAATGTCTGGCCTACATTCTTCAGTTCAGTTTTTCCTTCCTTAGCTCAAGGAAGTTGCTTGTCATCTTACCCTGTACCAGGACTCTCAATAATTCTCTTCTTTCATCTATATTGTTACCTGTAAGTTATTTATAGACTATGATCATATTCTGCTCAATCCTCTTTTCTGGATTATAGAACTTTAGCTTCCTTAGTCTGTCTTCATATTGAGTGTCTTATCCTCCAATTCCTATATCATTTAAGTTAGCCTTCTTTGTATATACCTAGTTATTTTTATATCTTTTTTTGCAATGTGTGAAGATAAGAGCTGCATGTGATATTCCATTTGTGGTCACATCATGACTTTGTACTCTGGAATTATTACCTCCTTGGATTTATATGAGATACATGCACATCAAAGACCAGCCGTTACTTCTCCTGCAAACAGATCAAATTTGCAAAATAATCTTCAATCTCCAATCAAATATTGACCCTTTTTTCAGATGGCATCATGTGCTTTTAAACATTTGGTGTCGCTTATATTCCAGCCAAAAGCAAGTATAGCTTTACTTATGGTGAGTAAATATTCCCTTGTTTTCTGCTTCAGCACATTTCAAACGTCTGTGGATTACTATTCTCTTGTAGACAAAGACAAATCAGATGGGAAGGTGGAAAATATTTCCCCCAGAGTTCAAGAGCTTAATGCTTAAAAAAAAAATTAATCTTTACTGGAAATATGTTTGGGTTTTGGTTAATTATCATGTGTAATGTCTTTTTTTTTTTTAATTTATGTCAAGAGAGCAACAAAATAATAGTTTTAAAATAGAAAGAAATGAACTGCACATAGGACCAGCTGCTGGTAGGACTCCTGCAAAATCAACTTCAGTTTCTGTGCTTAGGAGGCCTCAAAATTTTTAGATGCTTGGTTGGTTTGGTTCTTCACTCCACACTTATGCCCTCAGTGCATCAAACCTCTGAACTGTCTGATTTATCTATCTTGAATTCAAAATGTTTTCAGTTTGTATGAACCAACAATGAATTACATTCATAAATCAAATTACATAGAAATGTCATGTGGTTTTATTAATGACATCTGTAGTAACTTTTATAATTAAGAAATCTTCATTTTAGCTTGCTGTAATTTATTTGTAATGTGCATTTTCCAACTTAGTAGTCTTTTTTCAGCTAAATTTATCCTACCTGTCAAGTTCTTTGTCTACTGCTGCTGCTCCTCCCTTGAGTAACATTTAGAACCTTTTACTTCCTTCCAGAGCTGCTTATCTGTGGAAAAGCTCACACTACTGGCATCTTGTATACTTGCTTGAGTGAATCCTAGAATTTCAGAACTAGTAGAAAATTAGTTTGTTGCTTGATTATCAAATTCATCTACCCATTCAGGTGTAAACTCCTAAAAGATTATGTGCCAATTATATCACCATTGGTTTCTTATTCTTCCCATCCAGATTTATCATTGTCCTAAGTGGTCTCATTTCTTATTTTCTTTCATACTAGTCTGTGCCAGAGATTAATTTGTTTCATCATCTTCAGTTGAAAAAAATTAAACATTGCTGTAATATTTAAGAAATATTTTGCTGCAGGGATGACTCTTGTTGTAATTCAGGGGAAGGTTGAGTAAGGCAAGCTGTCTTTAAAATGTGCTTGCTTCCTCCTGTGGTGGAGGTCCTTGCCAATTCTGGCAAATCCATTTTGACTGCTAGGTTATACTGGTTATTTAATAGAGTAGTTTAAAAAGTTTTAAATACTTAAAGTGCTTTAAGATTAGTGCCAGAATGAATGTCATTAAGTAGTCTAATCAATCCAGTGTGTTCCCTTTTGAAGTTAGCAGTCACTGAGATCTGGGAGAGCAGTGTTAGTACTGAAAAGTTGAAATGCAGTCCAAAGGAAGCCCAAGGAAAGGGGAAGTACTGCAAAAATTGACCTGGAATTAAAAAGTAACAGGATTTAGGGAGAAAATTTAAGCCATTTGGAGGAAGTTTTTAAACCCCCATACTGGAGTCTTACACCTTATTGCCACTGAATCTGTAGAGACATGGCTTCTATTACCATCTGCTCGGTAAATGAGTGGCTTCTTCCTAAAGTCTGTCTTGGGCCATTAGATGGGGAATTTGTCTTGCCAGACTGTCCTGGGAGCCGAGGGGTTCAGGACTGTTATTCCTGGTTTGTTTCCTTGATCTGTAGAACAGGTCTTTTGAATGCCCATGACATTGCTGTTAACAGAAGGGTGGGGAGGGGCATTCCAGAGGATGAGTGGGTTCATGAGTGCCTGAGTTTGGGATATTGAAGGGGCTAGTTATTTATTTAGTGTATTTACTTGACATCATTTGAGATTAATAGCCCGCCTAGGAGGTTTGTGCTGTAGTACATAAATAGCAAAAGAAAAATGTGTTGTGAAAGACAGACATGTAGAGATAACAGGTTCTCCAGATCAAAAGAAGCCATTTGGTTTCTACTTGTGCAGCTGAAACTCTCTGTATTGTTTAGTTTCCGAAACAAATGATGCTACCATGTTACTGTGGTCTGCTGCAAAAGCCTAGGAGTGCCCTTCCAGCCCTGCAGATCTGTCTGGCATCTGGAGATGAGGGCAGGGAACAAAAAGTGTGAGTGGGCTCCGCACCACAAGCGTGTGTCCCCACGGTATTTATAGGCGCCTTACAGCACTGTTAGAAGGCAAGGCATGGGCGGGGAGCATGTGACCATGCTGCTTGTGGCTGAATTGCCAGAGAGAGAGAATAGGGGTGTATTTTGGGACTTTTTGTTTTGTGGGTTTTGGTTGGGTTGGGTTTTCGTTTTTCTGCATTTTGGGGCTTTTTTTCATTTTTCTCTCCTTTTTCTTTTTTTTTTCTTTTTTTTTTTTTAACAGCAAAACCACATGGCTTGGTTAGTCTGCAGAGTGCAGGCAGTTGAGCTGCATGGACTGTTTGTTGTCTTATGTCTGTACCTTCTGGGACGAGCAGAAGTGACCATTCCACAGCTTCACCTCACAGGCACTGTGAGGTTGCAAATGCAACTATATCTGCTCCTGAGTCAGCAGTTGTTTTTTTGGGAGGATTACTTTGCAAACAAACCAGATTTTCAAGATCTGAGCAGTAGTTTGTAGTAGGTTCGCTTGCGTTGTACTCAGCTACCCTTGCAAGGTTAAATAGGAAAACAAGCTCCTAGTCACAGAATTTCCTTGGGAGCAGGGGGAAGTCTCTACCCATTAGAGTGTCCAGAGATGAGGTGGGCATAGGACATGAGTGACTGCTGCATGTAGCGCTCCCCTTTTTGTTCCCTGAGCTGAGGCCATGCCTTCTCATTCACAGGCTGAGGAATGAATCCCAGACTGAGCTAGGACCCAGCTGCATTTGGGACATGAAGTCCCTTAAACGGTGCTGGCACTGGGCTGGGAGTAAGGCAGCTGGGACCCACTGACTGTGCATTAATTCATTTTGACAGGGAATCAGAACTGGAAAAGGATGATTTTCTGAAGAGTTAGGGCATCAGAAGGTGATACCACAGCACCACTGTGGACTTAAAGTTTTAAAGTTGTTGTATCCTGACTGCTTTTTGTGCCTGGGTAATCCTTGCACCTTCATTGCTTCATCCTTTGGCTTGCAATGAACATGACAACCAGGGTGCTGGTCAGAAAGTCTGTCTTTAAATTGGAATGGCACAGGGAATGCTTACAGAGGCAGGAGCTGTTCTATCCCTTCCTTGTGCTCTCTTTCCCCTCCCCTGCCCCCGCCCTTTACCCCCACCTTTTTTTTTTTTTCACCTTGTGTGCCAAAGAAAATGTAACACACAAATCAGTAACAATCATTTTGTGCACTTAAGATATCAAAAAAGTGACCAGCTCAGGAGAGTTCAGTTGCAAAGTGCTGTGGAACAGTCACAGTTTAAGACCAGTGGAAAGTGTACTAGTTCATAATGCTGGGAGGGCTGTGTGTCTAGGGTTCACTCTCCATTTCTCCTCTGTACCCACTGATCAGGCAGTTAGCAATGGTAAGGAGGCCCTTTCTAGTGTGATCTGAGTTATTTTACTCTATGTGTGGCAGTATTCTTTGCAAAGGCAAGCCTTTATATTTCAAATTAACTTTGTTATCATGAACCAAGGGTAATAAATTTTAGTGCAAGTTTCAACAGCATGTTTCTTTTGTTTATTTTTTTAGTAGTTTTATTAACATGACTTTTGATCTCTAGCTAAGCAGCCCAATTGCCAAGTAATAAAGATACTCAATAATTTTTCATGGCCATGTAAAGCAAAGTCATAATTTCATTTCATCCAAAAATAAGAAGGATTTTTTTCTGAAGTAGTCAGTTATTCTTTGAATCCACTCTGGACCAGATTCCTAGAGTCAAGTTTTTATTTGAGTTCTTTGCAGATTTATAGTAATACAAATATGAACACTAGATGCTTTAGGATGTTATAGCTTGTTGGGGGAAAAAAGTGTACCGTCTCTGTTCTGCATCTTTTGTTCTTAATGAAGATTTCTGGTGTTATTTCATGTACTTGGTCTGCATGTTTCTGATGTCGTGGCTTCTCCCAGTTGCAGATGAGAGGTGTTGACTCAGCCACAGTGTTAGTCAGTCACACAGAGACTTAAAGAAAACAGTTTTATTTTTCTTGATCAAGAGTCGATGCATACAGATTTTCTGGCTGATGTGCTCATGAATTCCTCTCCCCCCATTTTTGATCCATTTTTGATCCTCACAAAGAATCTTGAATGTGAGCCAGATTTCTCTGGGAAATTGTCCCCTTGATGATGATATTTGCCAAGAAAGGGATTTCCACAGTGTGTTAACAAGGGAAAGAACTGTTAACACTCTGTAGATGGGGGAATGGCTAACATGAAAACCACCATGGAAAAAATGAGATTATTCTTGCCTGCATCATATAAATACATAAGAATTCTTTCTGATGGTTCTATCAACCTATCAAGGTTTTTTTCATGTTTTCTATCAAATTGTACTATCTCAACATAGGAATTGTTCTGAGTATTTTTTGGAATTATTGTTTTCTGTATAAAATATTACGGGGAGGTGTTTCTGTTATTTTAAAGAACCTGCATAATCATCTAGGTTGGGCCTTCACCAGTGCATGGTGGCTGTATTGTCCTTTCCTCTTTCTACTGTGTATCACCAGCAGCCATGGCATGCCTATGATAAACACCAGAGTTAGAGTTGAAGCTCAAACCTTTAGTCAGAATTTGGAAAGGGATTAGGAAAGAGGAAGTACATAGCCAGGAAGAACCCTGTTCAAATTATTGTTTCTTTTAAATGCCTCCACCAAGAACTCTCTATAAAGAGCAGTAGGGAAGCTTGTCTTCAAAAACAAAATGTGTACAAAACATGGATTGAGCTAAATGTTCCAGGAACTTCAATGCTTAGTGGGCAGAAAGATGCTTTTGTTTCCAAGTGCCTGAGGGGGTATTTGTCATGTAGAAGAGTCTCCTCATAGACCACATAATCCTGGCAGGGCCCTTTTTGTGAGTCGTATCTGTGGCTAAATAGGTGCATGAGATTCTCCCAAAGGAAATATGGAGAGGATATACATCTGTCAGAGCAGCAGGACCTCCCCTGGCTCCAGTGGAACTGAGGGAAGGAAAAAATTCTGCAGGCAACTAAAATATGTAAAAAATAAGTGTTCTGTTGGTTGGTTCCACGTCTGGTAATTCTTGGACAAATGGAGGTGGTGCTCAGGACACTCAGATATGCAGGACTTCTCCAGAGTAGCAGGTATGTACCTCCCTGGGCCCCAAATTGTGTATTGGGATTTCACTTGGTGCTGTAAATTAAGTCTGGACATTCTGGCTCTGAACCAACACCAGGTGCAGATCTCACATGCTGAAGGTCAGTCTCGGGTAGACACTGGTACTGTCCTGTGTAATGGAAAACTGATAAACTACACAACAAAGGTTTGCAATGCAGTTTGTACCTAAACCCATCCATGGCAAAGAGACCTGAAAATGTAAACATCTGTGGCTTTAGTTCAAAGAAATCTTGTCTGCAGAACACGAGTAGGGTGTCTCTTCCTTCCCCTTCCTTTTGAGGAAGGCTGTGATAGAAGTATTCTAAGCAAAACAGGTAAATTCTGATAAAAACATGTCTTTGAAAAAATGTTTTTCAGCCAATGCATAAGTGAACCGTATATCAGAAACCCATGGCAGGTAAAGATGAAAAGCAAGCATTTTGCCTTGGGCTTAATGTTGCTATTCAAAGGTCTACACATCCACTGGAAAATATTTAGGGATCTGTGAATTGAAAACAGTTGAAAATCACTGACCTGAAAATATATTTCCTTGTTTTCAGAAAACCAGCGAGACTGAGTTAGCAGAACATTTCTCTATGGTGATGTTGATGTCTTTGCCTCCTACCCCCATCTTACTAATGGATCACATGATTTGTAACTAGAGTATAACCTTTCATTTCTTATGGTCCTTCTGTAATGAGATCTTTCTGTGTTGAAAAGTCAGCACCGAGCTTTCCTAGACTGCTTGTACAATTATCCAATGTACTGCAAATTTAAATGCAAATGAAAAGTTTCGTTAGTTAAAAAGAAATTATGTTGTCCACCTAATTTTAAATTATTAGTCTTGCCAAAGAGATCTCCCATTATAATTAAGATGTCTTATAGTTCTGGGATCAAGGTTTATTTGTATTTATGCTCAAAAAAACCCCAAAATTGACCGCTGTAAATGGAACAGATGTGTCTACACTAGATGTCATAATTATCCATGACAGTGTAGGCTGCCTTTGGAATACATGTGCTACAGGCACAGCATTTGAATATTCCGGACCTCTGACCTTAAGCAGATGTCATTATTTGAGTCATATGGACAAGCCAGAAGGAAGGTCAGAGCTCATGCATATATGTTTATAGTCTTTTATTTTATGTATACATGTGATATTTTTGCTTGAAGGTTTATAGAAAGAGGTCAGCACTAAAAAGTGTACAGGATGGAATTTGGCTTTTTTCTAACAGAACACAGTGTTTTTGGTGATGTGGCATTGTTGTTTTTTTTTAATTGGGATTCCCTGCTGCCTTTTTTTTTGGCATGGAGCCCGTAGGAGGTTGCTGTTACCTGAATTATGCACTGAAATCACTGAGATTGCCTGGACTGGACATCAGCCCAGACTTTGTTTCCCCTAGAAGTAGCTGTCATCTCAAGTAACTGTCATCTTCATGGAATGTGCTCATGTCTGATCATGGCCTTTGGCAGCAGTCTTGAGCAGGAAAACATTATTTCAGTTCAGGTGACTGGGGCTTGTAGGTGTTGCAGACCACTCTGAATGCAGGTAGGGAAGCTGCAGCTCATGGAGTTTAATTGTACTGCATTTTACTGGAGCACTGCTGTGATATTGGTGACCTTCCTCCTTTCATTTTACTGAAACCATATAATTTCATTTTGTGATGTTGCCTGAAGCCAGCAGGTTATCTAAATAACCTAAATAATGCCAGCCTCAAAGCAAAACTCTCCCCTTTTCCTAAAGATCCTTTCACTACTACCACCAGCAATCTGTCTTTTTCTGTCTGGGAGTGGGGTGGAAAAAGCCATGCTAACCTCAAATCATTTTGGAATTGCTAACACAGCGAGTGAGTCTAATAAAAATAAAACGACAGCTAAGCAACAAATTAAAGGAAAGGTTCTGAACGGAAATGAATAGATGAGTTCCTTTGTGGAAATCACCTTTTCCTTACATTATATGTATAGGGTGACAGCGGCATTTTAGCTGAGTAATTCAACTCTGGGGTACATGCTTATGATGCCAGGAGAGCAGAATGACTGAGGCTGAGAATTTCTCACAGTTAAATCACAGACCTATCAGAGCTGAAGCCGCAGCCAGGTAGCACTGTGGTGCCATATTACTGGTAAGAATAGTCAGAGGGATTCCTGACAACTTACTCCCATGAATTTATTTAAACAAATGCTGCTTTCAGCTCTTTCATGAAAGCACCTGCCTCTAAGCAATGGTCAGAAGATGCTTGTAGGTTATGAGAGGTACTTCTTCAACTCTGTACTTTCCTATCCCTACAGAAGGATATACAGCATCAAGACACAGGTGAAAAATAGTTTTCTGTATGTATGACCCTTGTTTTGAAAAGCACTCATGGAACAACATGGTTGCAGCAGTCAGTGTGTTGGAGCTGATTCCACCCATCACCCTGTAAAAAATCTGGGACTGCTTGGTCCTCTCCAGCCTGGTCCTCCTGGGACTGCTTGGTCCTTTGCCATCTGCTCGTCCCAGGCTCAGTGCTCAGGCAGAAACCCAGGCAAGAATGGCTGAGCTGACATCAAGCTGCAGCTGCCCTCTGGCTTTCTTACAGTCTGTGCTTTTTGATGCTTTCCGTAAAGGCAGGGTAGGCAAGCCTGGCTTATTTGTAAAATGTTTGTTGCTTTGTTATTTATATTTTAAGGAGAAAAAAGTCCTTAAAACCTTGGAAACTGTAGAAATCGACAGCTCAGATCCTCCTTCTACCAAAACTCCTGTTTCTTGAATTGTCCACCCTCCTGTTGTGCTTTGGGGCTGAAAAGTACCAAAGAAAGTTAAGGGCAAACATTTATACTGTATGGATCTGTCTCTGTCCTTAAAGGAGCTAAATGAACTGTGCTGAATTAAGATCTGCTTTATTGTATTTTTTGGCATGGTCCTGTAGAGCTTCTGTAAGGCTTAAAGCTGTTGAAGTTTAAAGAAAAATAGATGAATTATGGAAGACATATGAGAGTTCACTTAGAATTACTTGGCACCTGTTTCCAACCACAGGTGGAAGGCAGCATAATTTGGCAAAAAGATTCACAGAAATAACCCCAGGCATTGTTTCTGTGTGGCGCTAGACCGCATCAAAATTACTTAGGGCATGACAATATTTAGATCAAAGCATTAAAGCTGAAAGGTCATCCAAACCTTATTGCACCTAAAAAAGATCAAGTAATCCTTGTAAAAGCTTTGGCACAGCATTGTTTTGGTGGGAGGTGGAGATAACTCTTGAAAAAACCCAAGGTTTGCATTGATTGCAAGTAAAATTGAGATTTACAGGTTGGCAAAAGGCACTTTTAAGGGATGAAATTGCATTGTCTCTTCTTTTTTTATAGAGAGAAGATTAGTAACCTGATAGGAAAATGTCATTTAGCTTCTTTGTACAATATGTGAGTAAACAAGTGTGCTCTATGAGTTAGCCTTGTAATATTCAGCATTGCTGGGTGTAAGTCATTTAGGTTTCACAACTTTGCGGGGGCCAGAGTAAAATGTGTTTGAAAATCACTGGTATTCTAAAAGCTCAGTTTCTTCCCAGTTTTGCAGCTCAAGTTCTTAAGAACAAAGCAATGGAAGTTTAGGGCATGGTTTTTGTTCTTTCATAAGTGTGTTACACATCACAGTTGCATCTAAAACATAAGAGATCCATGGGTGGAGGGAAGCTTTTGACTTTCTAAGGCCCTTGCTGGTAAGAAACTGTTCCTCAGTACTCAATATCCTCATTAAAGAGAAGAAGCTTTTGACTGGGGATTTGCCTAGGCATGGGGGTTTAAGAATTCTGCTAGCTTTTCTGTAACGGCTTTTTAAGAGTATCTTACTAGATCGACCCAATAGAGTAGCAAGTGATGTTTGATCTATAGGAAAAATAAAGAAATTATAGGAGACAAGCCAGTAAGTTGAAATGGGATAACTCATTTGAACAGTTTTCAGCTTTAATTTCTGTGTTAGCCTGTAGAGAGACGTGCCCCTGTGTCTCTACTGTAAACCTTGCAATATTGAAGCAAAAAATCTGTCTTCTGGGCCACATTGGAAGAGCCCTAAATTTTGCTTTGAATTGAAAGCCAGCTACAGTCTGCAGAGACGATGATACACTTCTGTGAAACAAATGCTAAAGTGGAAGGATCAAAACAATATGACTTCAGTTCCAATTTCTTGTTGATGTCCAGACTATAACGGATTTTTGACTGACTCCACAAGATAGGTATAAAATAATGCTGGTACAAATTGGTGATGTTTTGCTCTCTTTTTGCAATGTTACACTGCAAGAGAAAAAAGCCAAGCAAGTTCTGTTATCTGTGCTGCCAGTAGGGAGATTTTCACTGACTGAAGACAACTGCTGTAAAAGCTTTAGCTGGTGGTAAACCCATCACAGGACTGAAGGAAAACCGTTTTTATCCTCACTTTGGCACAGATGCCATTCTTTTCATGGAGAAGAGCATGGGGAATCTCTTGGCAAGTAAATTTTGTGAATGCTGCACCTCTTAAGATTTCTCTCATTTCTATAAATCTCACAGAACAAGTTTTTTTTTTTCTGAAAGGGGATTTATCACTGCTATCTCTTAACTGCCTGTAAACATTGTGTACTTTAAATATTTTATAGCTACATGGAGAGATTAGGGCTCAGAGCATTATGGTTTTGTGCAATTTATCGTTAAATGACTGTTATGCCTTTACTTTCATAATGGTCCTGTAGAGCTGCATTCTGCATGTTTTACCGAGAAGTGTGATTATGAGGACATATTTTAATAGATAACTCCTTTACACCAGGAACAAATGTGAATACATAAATTTTAAAAAAATTCCTCATGAGTCTTTACAAGTTGGTCCCTTGTTTGTTTTTGGGTCATGGAAACCTTCAGCAATGCATGAGGATAATCTGATTTAATGACAGGAACAAAGAACTCGCTCTCTGTTTTCCAAAGTTGCAGCAGATGTAGAGAGAAATTATAAATAATTTTCCAAACCTAGTGTATAAATTCTTAGCAGTGACATCTTGATCTTGGATGAAAAACACAGCATATAGATACTAAACAGAACAGTTCACTCTAGCCAGATGCTGGGTCATCCATTAGGAATACTTTATCTGATTAGTATTGTTAATGGAAGGGCTTATCCGGCCATTCCGTAAAAGCAGATCTGCTGTAGATCATGATTTCTTGTCAATACAATCATCAAGGCTCTCATGGTTGTGACAGCACAGTATTAACCTAGTAGAGAGAACTGGGCAGGATAATATACCAAGCAGTCAGGGAAACAGAGACCCTTCCATTGATTTCTCTTCCATGCATAGCATTGCCCCCTGCACTGCTCCTTTTCTGTCATTCCGCTTGGCAAGACAGATTACTTCAGCATCTTTCTTTACTCCACTTCTGATATATTCAATGGCTTAATTGTGATAATTTATAGTAGTTTTGATTTTTGTATTCATCATGGCTTTGATAAATGGAAGGGTAGTACAGAAAGGGCATATTTCTGGAACTGATGGAAGTACCATAGTTATATTGTAGATTATTCAAAAACATGTAAATTAGGAAGCAAACCAAAAATCTCAACCTTCTACCTGAAAAAAGAATGATCTTGAGATTGGGATATCCTACATTAACTTTGAAGATGACTATCTAATATTTTAATTTTGTAAAACACACTTCTGTTGTTTGTTGAAGTATTTCTGACAATTATCACAGTGTTTAATGGTCCATCTTCATTATAAATATCATGTTTAGATATTGACATCTGTCTTCATTATAAATTTTATGTTTATATATTAACAACTAAGCATAATTTTAATCAAATAGAATTTATGTAGACATCAGTTCAATAGGTTATATTTTGTTTGAAATTATCTATACTACTTTTGAGTTGGTCTTTGAAGCCACTCTTCAGTTAAAATATAGTGGATTTCTTGTTTTTTTTTAATAACCTGGGAAAAAGAACTATTCTGTTTGGAGGTAAGATACATGTTTTTAAACAAAACAGGTTTTCCTTAGCTATTTTTCTAGCTCTGAGGAGAAAAAATTATTTTAATGTATGATGCTGATAGACTTAAAAAGCTGTTATGATTGTAAATTCCTTGGAAAATAATCTTAAACCAAGTGAGGCCTACTGTGACTGACATGCATGGTAACAAACACAAGAAGTAGCTGTGCTGTAACAGAGCTCTAAAACCTCAGTGCTTATCTCAGTGCCGATCATGATCCCAGTGCTGCACTGCTTTGCAGCTCCCATGTGAGATCCTGGCAGCAGGGAGTCTGCTCTTTGTTGCCATGGTTGTAGAGCTGCACCACTGACTTGGAATAGCTGATCAAACCAAACCCATTCCTTCCCTATTTTCAAGAAAAAGATAAAGATTAGTAAAAAGTTCAGAAATATTTTGAATTTTATATCCCTCCTGCTAAGACAAGGTAATTTTCATTGACATTTCATTGTATTAGGGGATTGTATTTCTTTTCCTAAAATTGTAACTGAGCTTACCTACCTAATTTTAGGGGTTTTTAAATATTCTTTTAAGTTTCAAATATTTCCCCCACTATTGTTTTTTTTCTTTTTCTGTTTCAGCCTTTACTGCATACACTTTTCATTCCTTTATTCTTGTCTTCTAACTGTGCTTGAATTTCTTAGATTCTTTGTCCTTTTCTTTATTTCCATACCTTTCTTATCTTTGCTTTTCTGTTTTTTCCCTTCCATGTTTTCCTCCCCTAGATGGGATAAAGGACTTTATGTCCCATGCACTTGGCTGGGACATAAAGTCCCATGTCCAAGTGGCTGAATATGTCCCTTCCTGTTCACCTGCCTGCCTCTTTCACTGCTTAGGTAGGGGTAGGGAGTGAAATGTGAAAGATCTGAAGAAGGGTCTGTCATAAACACAAGAAGATATCAATTCTTGAAGTCCTGAGTGTACTGAGAGCTGTAAAAAGTAGCAAAAATACCACACAAAAAAAAAACCAAACCAAAAAAAACCCACCTCACCAAAAAGAAGATAGTAAAGCCTTCAATGAAAAGCCAGACTGCAAGAGGTTAAAAATGGAAATGGGGGATTTGAAACAGTATTTGTAAAAATGCTTGTGGGAAGTAGGATATCTGGAAGGTTGCCATACTTTGTAATGAGGGAGAAGAACAAGTGAATTAAGAGTGAAAAAAAGTGGAAAAGAGGGATGATCTTCAACTGCATGCACAGGGGCAAAGGAATGCAAGAGTAAATTTCTAATAGGCAAAAAGACTTCAGGGTTCATGACCTGAAAATCAGTGAGACTTCTAATGTCAGGGAGGAGGGGTTGATGCTCTGTTTTGGCTGAGGTCAGAAGATGGAGAAGGCTGGGAAAGAGAAGGCTCTGGGGAAGACTTAAGCCTTCCAGTACCTAAAGGACTACAAGTGAGCTGGAGTGGGACTTCTCACAAGGGTCTGTGGTGATACTACACTGAAGGAGAGCAAGTTTAGATTAAATGTAAGGAAAAAATTCTTTACAGTGAGGGTGGTGACACGCTGGAAACCAGGTTCCAGTGGTTGCCCAGAGAGGTTACCCAGAGAAGTTGTGGATGCCTCGTCCCAGGCTGGTGGATAGTGCTTTGAGAAGCCTGTTCTAGTTTTGTTCTGGTTCATGGAAGGTGTCCCTGCCCATGGAAGGGGGATTGAAACTACATGGTCTTTGATGTGTCTTTCAACCAAACTGTGTGCTAATTTTGTGAATGAACGAAGATGATCAGACATAGCAGATAGAAACCAACAAGAAGTTAACAGAAGAAAGCAAAGGGAAAAGAGCAATTGGATCTATTGTAAGGAAAGACTAAAGGAAACAGATGCTCTGAGGCAGTAAGGGTTGTGATGAGAGCCCTAGGAGAGTAGCAGATGGAGTGGGGTTTTTTAAAAAAGCAACAAACAAAAAAACCCTAAAAGCCAAACTCCAACAAAATAAAACAACAACAAAATCCATTAATGATATTCAGGGAATTCGTGGGCTACCTTCAAGAAGAAAAACTCATAAACAGCTAGGATATCATAGTCAAATGGATAAAATGTGAATAGTTGTAAAGTGCATGGGTAGACCCTTAGATGCAGTAAAGTAAAAGGTAACTGGCACTGAAATTTTAGCTTGGCACAGCTCTTCCTGTTACCAGAGTGCGAATGCCTTGCTGGAGCCTTAGAACTGAAGAGCAGCAAACCTGAGTTTCTGTGCTGCAGAAGATATGCAGAATGAGCCTAAACTCATGCAAAATGCCTTTTCTATCTGGTACTTCTCATGTCTTGTATCCTTTGTGCCTTTTCTGCATTTAGCTTCATATCTGAACACTTGAAACCAGAGTTCCCAAGTGGATTCTCTGAAAATTTATCCATGAGATGAGAATGTTACACACTTATTACAGTATCTCCTTGCATTTGGAGTTCCTCAAGATCTAATCAATGGAATACACTGAACTTCTAAGTCATCTGTTTATAATCAAATCAGGAGATACCAACGCAGTCAGAACTGGTGTGCTTTTGATGACTATGGTCTGAGTTTGCACTAGTGTCCTTCAGAACAGAATCCAGCCACTTGGTCTGCATGAATGTACAAGCTTAGGAATTTTTCTCAGTGAATGAATTATGTATTCCTTGCTAGACACACTGAGATACCAATTTCTTTGAGGTCTTTGTATTGTAAGCTTAAGGGACTGAAAGTGACACAGCAGTCATCCATGCCAAATTATATACAGAGTACAGCACAATAGCAGTGACACCAGTGCATCCTCTAATGTGTGCTTAACCATCCTGATGCCATATTTGACTTAAAAGCAATTGTTGTCCTGTTACTGGGAATGATAGCTGCACTTCCCCTCCCTACCCAGAAGCTTGACTGCACAAGCGACTGAATGGAATATGCTCTAAGTGGTCATAATTTATATTAAAATTTGATTAAATCCATTCTGTAGGCCACTCCAATGTGAATCATAATTATATTATTCTGTCAGTAACTGAGGTAATATGATAAGAAGAATGTCACATTCTCTGGACTGCTTTTAATGGAGTATATGTTATAGCTCTGTGCTTCACATATTCAGCAATCCTCACTTAAGAAAGAAATTTGATACTAAATGGCAGCTTAAAGCTGTAATACTTGGTGGGTCACACTCTTCCAGCTCATGCATTAGCATCATTGGGAGTAATGGAAATTGTGCAAGATGAAAGTCCAGTGAAGGATTTAAAAAGAAGTGAGGATGGTGATAAAGCTTCCTCATATAATTAAACATTTTTCATACACACTCCTTGTTATTGCAAGGCAAGTGGGGGCACTTTACTATCTTGGTTGACTTCCTCTGTGACTTATTTTCAGCTGACCTCCCTGAATAGATGAGAATGGACGTGGCTTTCTGTGGCAGTTTGTCTTACTGCAGCAGAGCTGGCAATAACATTTCATAGCCTTCCCTTGGAGAGTTCAGCTCCTCACATACCGACATTCTTGTGTGGCTCTGTGTTTTCAGCCATCTAACACACTTTTGGTTTTAATGAGTGTCCTTAAAAGAGTAAAAGGGGAAATATCTTGGTGAGAAACTACAGATCTCAGAACAAGGTAAGCAGTTAGCCCCAGTTCGTCAGGTTAAAGAATATAGTTTCCAAGTAGGAATTCTGTGTTATGGCTTCATCGAGCTGCGAGTTACAGCAATCTATTTCAAAATAATGATTTGCAGTTGGTTATCTGATGCCAAATGGCCTGAAAATCAAATCTACAGTTGTGGGTTCATACATATACAAAATACAGTTGTAGGAAAACAGAGTTTAAAAAAGTTAACTCCTTGGGAAAATGTATTGAATTTAGGGAGTCAACTGCTTAGATGAGCAGTAGGGTTATGCAGATGCCAGCTTTAGGGTTTCCTTTACTATGCTACTGTTTCTGGGAGGTCATTTTGTCTTTGTCCCCTCCGCATGGTTATTCTCTTTTCCTTGAGCACTTACAACAATAATACGCGTTGTACAAGCATTCTTAGACAAACTTTCAAGAATAAAGAGTTTGTGCTTTGTATCCAAGAAGAGTTGGTGGGTCACACTCTTCTTTGTATCCAGAGTTGCTCAGGTCCATTGCAATTGGGCTGTGATGGGCAAGGCACTGGAAGTAACAAAGGAGGTTAGTGGGGATCTTCCCAACTGAAGAAATTAATTTTCTGTGTATTACCAGTCAATGTATCTGGCTTCTCCTAGGTCTGGGAGCTCTGTGTGCAAGAATTAACAGCTGCGCTCTGAGCTCTGATGGAAAATGTAGTGTTACTGTTGGTTTGTGTTTTCATATCTGTGCCAAACAAGCTAAAGCTGTCAGAAAAAATAAAAATTACTGACCTTGTCCTGCTAAGCCTTGAAATGGCATTGGAGCAGCAGCTGACTTTGACCAAGTTCTCTTGTAAAAACACCCTCAGCAACATTGCAACATGTGAATAAACAGTAAGTGTTGTTCTAATAACAACACAAAGGTTGAATATAAAAATAAATAAAATCAAGGATAAAAACTGATGACCTGAAGCCCAGTTCTCCATCACAGAAGTCAAGGGACTTTCAGCATGTTCCAAAGCAAGCAGCATGTCAGGCTGACCATGCTTTGTATTTTTCCTGGTCCCACTTGTATTTGCTTTTAATGCAGTCTTACAGTGATCAGTGTTTACAATGTGATCAGACATTACTAGCTCTACTAGATGTGAGTCTTCTTTCACTGATATTGGAAGTGCAAATTTTTAGTTATAGGGAGTTCTATTTTCACCTCAGCAGTAGGATCACCTTTTGCAATGAAATTGTCTCGTCATGCTTGCTGGTGCTTCTTGTGGCTGTGTCTCTTCTTGTTGGGCTGGGTTCTAAATGTAGGATGTCACGGAATTCATTAATACATGGAAATGATTCATTTAAGGGAGGTTTCTTTCCCCTCTGTACATGCCTGCTAATTAGCAGATGAATTTTGATGTTCTAATTGATCTGCTGCAGAGAGACAGCTGTGTGCCCCAGCTGTCCCCCGCTCCGGTGGGCCTCCTCTGCAGTAGGGAGGCAGCAGCCCCGCTCCTGACAAATTGATTTAACTGGAGTGCCGTGCCTTGGGGGAGCCCTGCTCCACGCTGTCGCTGCAGATGACTGCAGCCTTTGCGGATGGCAAACGCTGGAGCGCTGTAATTGCCCAACAATGTCCTTTCCATTGCCTTGCTGAAATTCAATTGTTCACGCCTCACCAAGTTTTCCAGTCCCCCTTCCTGCCCCTAGTGTGGAAATACTGTATTCTGCCTGACTGCCATTTTAGGTAGAAATTCAGATGCTTGACAACAGGGCTTAAATTGTACTTAATATGCTAATACTAGGTAATGTAATGGGCTCAGTCACATATCAAAGTATTTGCATTTAATTAATAGGAAATTGTTCTCTAATGGCATTGTATTTAGCAGGTAGTCATTGCTAGGAACCTTTCACACTAATCTTAGTGCATCAGTGTTCTTCCCAGTGCTGTACGGCTGCTATAGTAATGATGACTGTGGTGCCCTTTAAACAATTGCTCTTTCAATTTTAACTATAGATTTTTAAGGCTTCATGTCCACTTACACCCCATTTTGTCAAATCTAGTAAGCACTTCTGATGTAGCAGGTGCCTCTCCACAAAAATGACAACTGTGGCCCCAGAAAGTACAGCTATCTAATACATCTTTCATGTCACTCTCCCTCATGAATGGGATTTCCAAGCTGTGCAGAGCATCATCTACTCTTTCTGGAGGCCATTGATTTGGCCTGAATATACCTCTTGGGGGAAAAAAAAACCAGCACCACAAAAAGTGCAGTAATGAATTCTAATGTGTGCCACACCACTACCTTTATGCATATCTGACAGATAACCAAGCACATCCAGCGCATTTATGGGTGTGCAGCTTTATCTACTACTAGTAGGTAGCAGCTGTTCTGGACAATCACAGGTTTTGTGTGGAGGAGGACACAGAGGTTTCCTCAGAAATGGCTGTCCATTGTGTTTGCAGAAATGTAATGTCATTACTTATTATTATTACTATTATTTTTTCTCAGTATGTACCTCTTTGTGTAAATGTGTGCAAGTGACAGGGAATCAGCAGAAAGGAAAAAAAGATAGGGGTTTATGCCATTGCCTGTTAAGGTAAGACCAGCATATATATGTATGCAGGTATTAAGCCAAAAGGCTGCTAAAGATTTTGTCAAATTGACCATATGTTGAGACATAAGTGACAGCCACTAAAAGTTCTGAGAAAAATACCTTTCTGAATTGCACTGAGCTATAGTCCCAAAGAGCAGCAGAAAGTACAGTGGGGGGGGGAGAAGTCAGGATTTCATCCATCTTGTATGCCACTGTTCTCCATCCTTGCACACACAAACAGAACAGTATGGGTTAAGCTTAAGCAAATATTATTTAGGTAAATGAGTATTCCTTCATGGGAGACAGTTTTCCTAATTGGCAGTGCTTTTCTCAAAACTCCCTATCTTCAGGATAAATACCCCTCTCTCCTAAGGTCAGGCCCTGTACCACATGTTACCATTATTTTCATCCTTCAATAGCCTTTCTTGTTTTATTTGTTGTATTTCCAGTGAGATATAATGTAAGTAATTAGGCATTTTCCCCTCAGAGAATGGCAGAAGCATATCTTGCATAACGAGTAAGATGTTTTGTGGTCAAAAATAGTGTTCATTGGTCATTTTATTTCATTTTATAGCAGCAGCAGAAGATTTACTGAGTACTGCTTGGTAATGCTCTATGAAATTCATGGACTGAGGAAGCAACCTGAACTCTTAATCTTTGGCAGTATTTAAAAAAGTGATGCCCAGTGGACCATCACCAGTAGAACTGGATTATGCTGAGCTCATTTATAAGCCTTAATGGGTAAAAGGATATTCTTAGGTATAAGGTTTGCATCCCACTACTCTGTGTTGTAGCTCCAAGAGGTGTAGAAGAAGGTGTGTGTTCTCCTGACATGCCCGGGATCTCTAAAATCTGAATTGCTCCTTGGGGACTTTGGTGTTGATGGCTGTGCCTGCAGATGGCTGCAAGTCACAGTTGCTGCTTCACTGGAGTGGGAATGGTATGGATGCTATATTGGCTCACCTTTGTCCAGCCATCCTGTGCAGGGCATTACTTTGCCAGCCTGCTTGTGGCTTCATAGCAGCACTGCAGTTATGGCTGGTAACAGGAAGCAGGAGGCCATGGTAGGGGGACAAAAGAAAAGGTCCTGTGTCCTCTCTGAATACTGTGGGGCAGTTGTATCCCAGAAAGGCCTAAATGAGTAAGGCAGAGAGGCACCCTTTGGCACATTGCTTGGGATAAAAGTTCTCATGCTCTGACCACGTCTGGCTGTATGAGTACCATGTGCTCATCAGTCACATATGCTGACTCGAGGTTGATGCAGGAACTACTGCAGGTCTTGAGGTCTCCATGGATGGTCAGATGTTTGTCCTGCTGTATGTGCAACTTTTTTTTCACTGCCCTACATCAGAGGGGAAAACATCCTAGTAATTATGTTTTGTTGTTAATACTGTGCACATATGCCCCTCCACATATTCTAGATTCTGTCATAGGAAAAAGCCAGTCCTTCCCTCCCTCACTCCCTCCCTCCCTTCCTCCCCTCCAGTTGGGATGAAAAGCCAGCAGCTACCTCTGGCTGATGCTAAACCTCTGTTTGCTTTAGTACACACTAACAAGGCAGGCTGTTTCAGAGGAACACTGGAAATTGAAAAATGTGGGGGTTTTACTGCTTTAAAGATTAATTTTCCGGGATGGGATTTTTTTTCTCAGCAGCCAGAATGGTTTATATTGAGCATTTTAGGCTGTCACGTCACTACAAGGAGGTACTTAGCTACCAGCAGGGTGCTGAAGGTTGCCTGTCCTCTCATACATCTCCATCATAATGTTTGGCTGTTGTGTATCAGAGAGGTGTTTGTTCCAGCATATGTTGCAAAGTACCATTTTGTGCTGCCATTATTTAGTTTTGTTCCACAAGAAGTGAACAAAATGGTAAAGGTACACCTGCAATAAAGCTTCCACAGTGTATTATCACAGCTAAGGCATTAAGGAACTGCCACTTCAAGCAGGCAAATGAGTAGAGACATGAAAGAAAATGCAGTGCTTAGCTCTTTTATTTTGACCAGTATAATGTAATTACTTATACTAATCTTCCATTATATTTCCTTGACTAGCAGAGACAGGGACCTAATTGTGTCTCTAACTGTTGCTACTGCAAAGTACCTTTTAAATCATATTAACATCCATACTTGATCTTCCTACTGGTTTTGACGTGTAGATCACAATATCCTGTTAAATTACTCAGCAAGAGTGACTGGCTTGCAGTGTATCCAAGCCACAGCATAGCAATGTATCTAGTGTGAGTGGTTTGGTGGAAGTAGAACAGGCACTGACCCCTTTTCTCTGGGAAAGCACTTGACCTTCCTTTTTCAAAGCATTATGAGTTCTGTGCAGCATTCTAATCTAGCTGGTACTTCAATACCAAGATGCCAGAAATAGTCAGAAATTAATTATTCTGCTTCTGGCTGTTCAAGAAACTATGCTTCCTTTTCTTTGGCATCGATCTAGCGGTAGTGATGAACACGTTCTGCACTACCAGGCTGGATTATTGTAACTCACTGAAGCTGAAGATAAAAGCTCCATAGAAACTTCAGCTACCACAGAGCACAGCAGCCTAGCTCATTAGTAGGTGCAGCACCGCGAGCACATAGCGCCGGTGCTGCGCTTCATCAGCTGGCATCCCATTTACTTCAGCAGCCAGCTGTGGGCTCATTCAGCACATAAGGTCACCAGAAGACTGGTATGGATGCTGTTTGTCTACACATTGCCACATTGCCTCTGGTACAGGGCTGCCCATCATGTGCAGAATTAAAACTCCCTGGAACTGGACATGACCCGTTTTGGCCAAAGGCCTTTTCCACAATCTGAAAGGCAGCTACAAAAAAAAGTCTCTTCTCAATTTATAGCCTTTATGTTCTTTTGAAGGAATCCTTCCTCCTACAGTAGCAGAAGAGACATTTAAAGATGTGTACATCTGAAAGGAAGGATAGTAAAACTTGGTAACAGAGTAGAGCTCACCCTGAAGAAGTTAATGAACTTCCAGTTATGACATTGCCATTCTAGTGACGTAGCAAAAAATGTCACAGAAGTGCTTTAGCTTGTGTTTTACTGATCAATACGCCATAGTGTACCATGGGTGGATCTCAGTCTTGCTGTCAGGATAGGCATCAAGAGGTCATCTAGCTCCTCTGTGTAGCCTGGTTCCTCCAGGAGCTGGAGACTGCTCCCCACAGTCCAAAGGGAGCTGTTGTCCATGCAAAGATTTGAGAAAGCTTTGGAGGCCATGGCAGAGGGTCACAGCAAGGGCTGCAGGGATGATCAGGAGGGCTGCAGGAAGGCAGCTCTAGGAAATGGCAGATGGCTTTTGGATGATGTGCTGACAGAGGGACTTCTGAAGAAATTACGTTGTTTGACTCTGCTGTGTGCAGGGAAAGGGAAATTCTGTCATTCAGCTCTGTTAGGCTGCCCTGTCTTGTCAGTCTCAGAAATACAAGACTGGAGGGTAGAGAAGTTGTGAGAGTGACTCCTCTAGGCCCTTAGATGGGAGCACCAACCCCTACCAGTCCTTCTTCTTCATCTGGGATGGAAACCATGCTACGGGAGGAGAGGGGCTCATCTCTTCCCATTTGCCTTGAGGACCACCATGCTTCTTACACTGCTTCTGCTAGAAGGGATCTCTAAAGGTCATCTACTTCTGCTAGGATGAATTATTTATGGCTACCTTATCTCTTACAGAATTTTTTCCTTAAAGATCTGCAGTGAAGTGGATTGCATGCAGTAGTCTATGTCTCTGTTTTGTGATCCTTTTAGTTGGAAGGTCTGCTGTTTTATTAATCAGAATTACAACATTATTCCTTTTTTTCCTTTTTTTTTTTTTTAATTTCCAGTTAAATCAGTTGTTTTTTTGTCCAGATACAGAGAAAACCAGCACTGTCCTCATTTATAAAAACCTTTTTCTCTCGGAAAGCTCTCATCTTTTAGTAAGACAAGGAAACCCACATTTCATTCTCTTCTTCCTGATCAGACCTTCAGGAACTCTCTTAAATACATTGCTTTCTTATACATTCTCTTCAGTTTCTCCACACTTCCTGCAAGTGCAATGCACCAAAACATCAAAAGTGGCCTCCTCAGTGCTGAGCAGAGCACAGTAATTGCTTCCTGTTTTCTCCTGCTAAAATGTCACGGAATGAGAATTGTCCCTCCATCACCCCAAACAACCTTACAGTATTGGTTCTTATGCAAGTCATAATTCATTGTCGGTTGCACATCCAAGGTTCTTTGTGGGTTTGGGGTTTTTGGGGTTTTCTTTTGTTTTCTAGTTATACCCCATTGTGCATCTCTTGTATTTTGTACCAAATATAAAGGTGTCTGCATCTAAGGATGTCAGATTTCATTGTGAACTTTTTGTTCTAATGATGGTAGTCCTCTGAATTTTGATGTATTGTTAAGGTCAGAAAGGGATATCAATAATTTTTCATGAGGTATAGTGGTCTTAATGTGATGAATAACACAGTCATTACAGCATCCAGGTTTAAAATTGGTGAGAAGAAGGATTGATTCTAGTGTTTTGAGCCATGGTACATGTTAGGGTAGAAACAAATGAGGATCAGCTGTTGTTTTCCATATGAAACCAAACTGTGGCAATGAGTCAGAAAGCCTGACAGAGTTCAGGCAAATTGTG
>NW_005054311.1:3778476-3807104 GCF_000277835.1 Geospiza fortis
CATGTCTAACTCTGACCTAGGACACCTTGCTTTTAGCAGCATTCATCTCTGCAATTTATACAGGCATTCATATTTCACTTTCTCCATTTAATCCTAATAACCAGCTTTTAGAAGAACATGACAGCATAACATATGGGTGGTAAAACTGCTCATAAACCATAATAACATGGCCAAAAAAGCTTAGATAGATAGATGCACTATGCTTATTGTGACATTCTCTGATTAAGAGGTATAGCTACTTATTACAGCCATTAGCTTGGTGACTTGGAAGCAGACTGAAGCCATTATTTGAAAAACAGGTTGTAAGTCCAAATTTTAAACAACTGTGTACTTGCTACATGTAAGAGATATAATTATGTTAGCAATTCTGTTCTTCAGTGTGCAGATGGTAATTTTGTTCATTTGTGGTTTGCACACTGATAATGTTTGCTGTAGAACTGGCCTTGGCAGGATTAAGTGTGTGTTAACAGTAAGTAGGCAGTCTGTAATACATGGTTGTAATTTTGTTGATAGGGTTCTGGTGGGATGAAAACCAACCAGAAACATTAGTGTAAATAATTTCGTATTGTAGACAGGCTTTCTCTGTCTGTGTGCGTGTGCATATGTTTTTGCACCTTATTATTTATTTTTATTGTGTGAAGACTTGTTTCTTTTTTTCCTTCTCATTTGGAAACTTTTATGTTAGTTTCATTTTCAGTGTACGCAGTATCTGCAAGTTTGTGCCTTTAGGAATAAAATTCAGTTTTTACTCAAAGTGATTTGAAGTTTCCTGTTAGTTTTAGGGGTTGATGTATGTAATATACATTTATGAATGTGTATATGAGGGAGATATAAAAAGAAACCATCTATTAAAGGTACCCTTTTGATTTCATATTTTCTCAAGAGTTATTCAACAGATATTTGAGAACAATTAACAGTGTATTTTCAACAGCTGCTCCATTTTTCCAGATTGAAGGGGGAACAGATAAATATGCAGATAAAGTCTGCATAATGCTTTTATGATATTGAGGTTAGGTATTAGATTGTCGTGGTGCAGTACACCTATTTGTACAGTTCATTGTTCAGGTTCTCCCCTTTTAGAATTGTGTGACACTCTCACTTTAATTAAATAGATGTAAAAGAGGAAAAAAAGTCGTTACATAGCAAGCCCAAGATACATAATAAATAAATAACATCTTCTATTGTTTCTTGTTGTTTAGCCAGTACAAAGAGTTTTGCAGTGTCCTAAGGAGAAAGGGCATAGTACAGCATACTGTATAAATGTACATTAAATATATTACATACTATATAAATTATATACAAGTGTACTTTTAAAAAAATAGACTGCATATTGCAATTATCTATGCATGTTTATATGTTAAAAATTCTGTATAATAACCACAAATTTTATGGCTAAAAATAAAAAGTACCATAGGATGTATTGTCTTAGAATGGCCCAAATGGTATAAATTCTCAGAATAAATGAAAAAATCTCAGTCTGGGCTTTGATATTATGCTCTAGCAACTCAAAAAAGATTTTGCCAAAAGCATCATAACTGCCAGAGCCACATAAAGCAAATATGATTAAAAGATCTCATTTAGTATCACCAAAAGCCCTGACTACTTAATGTTCTTTTATTATCCTCTACATCCCTGAGTTTGTGAAAGCAGCATTATGGGTAAATGAGAGTGTTTCATCTCAGTTTGCCCTGCTCATAGTAGATAATCACCCATTTTGTGCCCTTTGTATCCTGTTAGGACCAACCCTAAAGGATCTTCCCCTTTACCTGTAACTTGTGGGCTGCAGCCTGGTGTGAACAGACCTTCCTCCATGTGAGGCTGCGAGTGGCATTTGGGGAAAACACACTCTGTAACAGCACTGCGCACAGGTGTGCTCAGTAACGTGTGTGCAGTGTTCCTGCTGGCTTTCCACTCTCACTCTTCTCTCTGAAGACCGTCGCCTGCCAAGGCAAGGATTTCATCTCTTCTGTAAAGAACTTAGTACAGTTGTTGGCAAAGTAAATGTAAAAGGAATATTAAAGATCACTTATATTAACATAAGCAAATGTATTCAGAACTTAATCAAAACTAATTCTTTCTGAGACTGAAATGGTTACTGTGATTTTAAAGGAATATATTATTGTTCAGGGCATGTTAGGCCCTTTGGCTTTTGATTCCAGATGTGTTAATAAGTCCTTTATTAGGTATTATTAACACAAATTTATTATATGCTTTATAGATGTAGCCATTCCACTTAGAATCTGTTCAGGTATTTTTTAACTTTTGTTTTATAAGCCAGTATAGCGTCAACTGTCTGTGAATCAAAAAAAAAACAAAACAAAAAACCAAACCAAAACGCTGTGAATTAACCTAAAATATTCTGAAAAATACACTTTATCTTTTTAAGAAAAGGAGTGTTAATTTTGTAAATGAGAAAAAAATTACACTTTAATACAGTGTTGTTAAACATTTCAATATGATCAATAGCACACAACATGCATTTGTTTTCTGGTCTGTAAATAAACTTGCCTTTCATTGCCGCTGTTGATCTAATTATTGATGTAAGGCTGTTGATACTTCCTTAAATTGTTACAGCTTTGGCTGTAACAGTAACTAAAGTAACTAAATACAGATTTCTGTCCTGTATTTGTCCCCAAAGAGTTACAACATTAAAAATATATCCCTAAACATATATTGCAAGTAATATTTTCTTCTCCTTCCATCCTGGAGTCTTCTGAAATTAAACAAACCTGCCTGCCTGTCATGCAGGCCACCCTGCAAAGTAGCAGCTTTGGAAGGCATAAACCACAACCCTCCTTATTTATTCCTATGCATTTTTGCTCCTCTGAGTCACTTGCTTTCCCAATTTTAAATCCTAGATAATGCTTTCTTTCTGCCCTTTTATTCCTCCCTCACTGTTGCCTCTTTTTGCAAGAGCAAAGTCTTTTTTTCAGACTAGGTGTTCAAACATCTGACTCACTGAAACTTTGATTGCAGAGAAGGATGTGGCCTCAGAAAAACCCAAACAGGATGTTATAATCTGTTTTCAGACTGTCAGAAGAGATATGACTGATTTTGAATCAGTCAGCAAAAACTGGCTTTGACCATCTCTGAGGCCTTAAAATGTTCCTTGAGAAATACTGATTATTAAAAGAAAAGATAAACTTCATGAGGCAGCAGATGTTTATGCAGGAAAAAAAAATCATGTCAGTCTGGAGGTTTCCACAGCATGTTTTTTTATATAATCATTAGCAACCATCTCCTGTACAGTAGGTTGCTTTGTATGGCAATGTAAGTGAAATGTTGGAAAGCATATCTCATTTATTAGCCAGCAGCTAATAAGTGTTGCTTTTTGCCCCTGTTTACCTGTGAGTAAAATTTTAAATAGTCATAGAAAATAATCTGAACTGTGTGTTAGTGACCAGATGAGATAGATAACCTTATGTAAGTAACAAATTAACAGGCCAGTAATACTGAGTGTAATACCTAGGAATGCAAGCTCTGCCACAAATGCTGTCCAATAAATGGGGCTTTGCAAGCAGAGTCATAGGAAAGAGCGCTACAGGGCACCTCAAAAGGGCATCTAGTGCAGCCTCTCTGTTAGAAGGATCATCTTTCCTTAATCATACCCTGAAGGTCATCATGTTCCAGTTTGTTGGAAAAATTTGCTCCCTGTTGTGGTCTACAGTTTGTTGCCCTCATGAAAAGTCTGGGAATTGCAATTCTAAGATTTTTTTGTACAACAGTGAGACTCTACTCTGTAGCTATGGCAAAAAGGTAGAGTAAGAGGGACAGTCACCTGAATGCATCTGGCTCAAAGTTACTGGAGAAGGAAGGGGAATGAGATTTGGATTTACTGCATCTTGTGACAGGAGAATACCTTTTCCCCCATTTCCCAAAGCTGGGCTGAGCAGTTGTCTGATGCCTGTTTATAACTTCATATACAATAACCAACATCTCAAACTCTGCCTGCAACCTAATGCAGACTACCAGTGTTTGGTGTGCTCAGTCGGCATGTTGCTTTTCTCCACATTGACAGAAAGGCAAATGGTATCTGCCAGAGCCCCACTGTTGCTGGAGGTGGTGAAGCCATGGAGCCTGAGTAGCTAGGCTGGTGTATCTGGAAGGAAAAGCTTCATCAGCTCAGGAGCATGGGGTATGAGGTTGTCTGGAGTAGTAATGTAATATGTCATGTACCAGCCGGTGGATGGGGAAGAAGGAAGTAAATAAATCTAGAAGTACATAAATGCCCAGCACACATTGGCAGATTGGACACGACCTGTTTTCCCTCAGTTGGTAAGGTGGGTGGAGAGCTTTTGTATGGTGGAGTGGAGGGCAGGGTGCTGGCCACTGTGTTGCGCATGTGCTGCTCTTCAGGCTTTGTGGCACTCCTTTGGGGAGGTAGCAACCCTCCCGCCTCCTAATGCACATTATCCATAAGTGCTTGTAGCTAAACTCAAGGAGTTGTCCTCTCCGCACTGTGGTGGTGCCTGCAGGTGCTCTGTGGATCAGGACTCTGTGGTGCTTTGACACTTAGGGGAACCCCTCTGGCAGCTGCAGTCGTATGCAGATGGTACAAGAGACTGTGGTGCCTTCAGGGAACGCTGCTATCTGGCCTGCAGTACCTTGGGAGAGCACCTGGTCCTCCCTGTGACTTTCTTGGTGCTGATTGTTCCTTGTTACAAGGCTCAACTGGAATTGTGTCACACAAAGAGACAAATTTCATTCATGATCTCGGCAAATGCAATCCTGGGACACAGCATGCGTGACCAGCAGAGATGGCGAGGATTGCAACACTGGAAAGGACTGGTACCGAGAGCCAATCCTCCTATTGCTCTCTGAGTCAGACTCCTCAAGGCGAATGCACTGAATTGCTTCAGTCAGCTGTGCCCTGTACCACAGGCTGATTTCTGTTTGGGTGCGTGATGTGTGAATAACTAACCACCATCTTCCTGAAGATCTTGTGCATTCCCGTGGAAAAGGCTGGAATCTGCAGTGCCCAGCTGAAGGGACAGTTAACTGCCTTCCTTTGATGTGGGTTACATCACCTCAGCGCTGGGGGGAGCCTTGTTGTTGCTCCCCAGCTCCAAGGCTTTGTACACCACCAGGTACTCCAAGTAGCCTTGTAGTAGGTTCCTGGTTTCTGTCTCTCAGGTAGGCACTGCACACCTAATGGGAAAAATTATACTGGAAAGAATCAGTATGGAAATAAGTGTATAGTAATTTAGTCAGAGTAGAACTGCTTAGTTGTTCACTTTCCTCTTTTATTGGGATTTTGAACACCTTTTTTTTCCCTGAAAATAGAATTTTGCACAAGTAATTTCTAGTTTTTCTTTTCCTACTAAGGTTTTTTTTGCTCTTAGTTCTGCCTTCTGAGATGTTTTCTGATGTTCTTTCATCATGGTAGTTGCCATACACTTGCTTGTGAATTAGAATGTATTAAAAAAATTATTTGGACTTGCTGTCTTTAGTATGTAAGAGGTCTTCATCCCCTGCAGAAGCTAAGCGACCTGTGATAGTTAATACATTTCTTTCAAAGACTCCAGGGAAGAGCAATCTATCAGCTTGTAAATTAGATAAATAAATTCATTTGACAAAGATCAAGCAAAAAGTCTTTGGGAGAGGGGACATGAAGCAAGGTTTCTTTCAATCCTGCTTTGGTAATGTGTGTCCTAGACCAGCCACTGTCTCTGATGAAGGCAGTCAGAAGCATTCAAAGGGATGCTTAATTTTAGCAACTGCAAAGGTCATTTCTTGAAAGCTGGTATAGTCTGTGTCAATTATTTCTTCTTATATTTCTATCCATAGTTTGCTTTTGATCACAATTCATTCTTTTTGGGGTTTTATTGCTTTGAGAGGGAGTTAACTTCATGCTATGAAATGGTAGTGCTTCATCCGAAGTAGGGCTGAATTCCAGTACTAAGGTCTGTAGTGTCTTTCATAACAAAAGTAGCATCAGGTCTCCAGTTAATGTAGATCATAGGGAAGCTTCAGAATTGCATTTGAACTGGGTCACATCCTCATCACAGACCTTTGTTGCATTTTACCTTTGCAACAAGCTGTCAGTGCAAAATACTTGGTTTTCAATACAAACGTGATGGGCTTGTAGCTGTTCAGACCTGTCAAGCACTGATGGTTGTCTCAGAGGCATCACCCAAGGACCTGCCAGCCCAGCAAGCACACACTTGGTAGGTTTTGCACTCTTTGTGCTTGGCTCAGTGAATCCAAGGGGAATCAGGAGAGTCCTGAGGTTACACACGAGCTGCAGAACCCCATCAAGGAGGTACAGTAAAAATAAAAAGGCCCCAGCAAGGGTTAATGTACTGGAACAACTGAAATAATCACTGTTGATAAATACTTTATGTAATTAGTATAATAATTTCTTCTGTTAATGAGCTGTAGCCAGGGTGGGGTGCAGCTGCTTGGGGGCAGGGAGCACTGAGGGAGGATTTCAGACTGTTTGACAGCATACTCAGCCTCTAATAATCTACTGGGCCATTTTTAATTCACAATAGTTTTTCAGAATATTTGATGTAATCCTTTTTTTGTGCTTATTGAAAGTGCCCCTAATGTTTTAATTCCCACCCCAATGGAACAGAAAGTGAATAAACAAGGAAATGAATGGAGATGTATGAAATTATGATCTTAAACTTAACAAGCCTGTTTGTTTTTTCAAGCTGCTGAATAAATCCTCTGTGATTTGTGCTGCAGAGGTCAATGTTCTGCTGTAGGAAATGACTGGTTACATGTCAGTATTCTCCAAGAGTTCATCTCAATTACTGGATTTGTCAAACATGACAAGCCTGAATGACTCTGTGGTGAAAATAGCACACAGTTTGACTATTAAAGTAATTGGAGCACTGACATTTAACCAAACTGCAAGAGAATTGCAGTAATAAGTCTGAGGAGCGCTACCACAAGCAAAACAGAGACCAGTATTTTTATAAAATAAAATATTTATATTTTACCAGTTAAACTGGTGCTTTTTTGTGTTAAGGTATATTTCAGTATATTTTTAATTTAAATCATAGGATTAAAAGGAAATGGTAATTCCTTCTTGCTACTTTTTTTTGAAGAAATACTAAGATTTGTATAATTGGAAACTCCATTAATTTGATGCACATTCAATTACATTCAATTTTAATATTGATTCAATTTTAATATTGTTATGAATAATTCATGTATGTATTTTTATGTCTTCTTAAAGTACACACGTTATAAAGTTAAAAATCTGTGTGTGTATATACATGTATGTGGAGATCATCATGTGATGATCATCACAGAATTAGGTTATAAATGTGGTTATTACTTGATCTCCACTTGCTACTCTACCTTGCTAAAGACCTATTTCTGGGCTTTCAAGCCTGAGCCATGGATATTAAAACTCATTGCTTTGGTAAATGCAAAAGAGCTTTCCTAAAATCATTTGAAAGTCATTTACTTGACTCCATCTGCAATGAGATTTTAATTTTTTTTAAAGATATTATTTCTCATGGTAAATTCTGCATTCATAAACTTTTTCAATATAAAGGATTTTGAGAACAATACAACTGTCAGTCACTGTGGCTAATTTGGATTTATACTTGTGGATCAGACAAGATTTTACAGTCACCAAAATTGTGTTTCAGACAATGGCTTAAACAACAGCCTCTTCCAGTGTCTGGAGTAGGGACTGAAGTAATGATGATTTATGACAGTAGTCTGAGGGGGCTCATCCTCAGGTGAGTTACCTGCATTTTGGCACATTAATTTTACCTTATCTGAACTTGAAAATCTGTTCTCTCCCAGTTACAGGAGCAATTCTTCATGTGGAAATTGGGACTCATCTGTTCCTGGTGAAGTAAATCAGACAAAATAATCCTGAAAGACAGGGTTGGGAGCATGGTGCAACCAACAATATGTCTGAAGTACCTCAATTACATTAACTTACATTTTTTTGTGGGGTACAGAGTATGTTTTGCCACTTCTGCAGCCATGTCTTAATTATTGTGCTATCACAGAAGCAGAGGGCAGTACTTATTGATTAATATGTTACTTGCCTTGACTTGCTTAAGTCCCATCTCCTAAGAGCTGTTGAACATAATGCTTAAGTCTATCTCTCTTGTGTAAAAGTAAGTATGTGTTTAAATCCATCTGATTTCAATGAGACTCATACATATAGGTGAGTTTTTAGCTCAGCAGTAAAACCTAAAATATAATCTAACTGTTTTACTGAATTTGGGGCTTGTATTATCCAAAAAACACCTAGTCACAGCCTAAGTACAGATTTTGGGAAGTCTTTGTAAGGACAGACTTTCCTGTATTTCCCAATGGAAAAAACAAAGGAGAATTCAAGGAAATGCAGATGATGTTTGGCTGTTTGCTGACCTTAGTGTGAAAATAAACTATATTTTAGGACCAGAACAAAATCTTTGGGAAAAAAAAATGTGGGTGAGAGTCGTAGTTTTGGTTTGTTTGTTTTCCCCCTGAATTATGTCCTGGGGGTCAGGGCGGGCTCGGGGTTGGGGAGAGGAGACCTAGAGGATGCTTCAGTTTTTTAAGTACATTCTATTAAACCAGTCATCTTCTCCTCTGTCACTGATGTAAATTCATTCCATCCAATATCCTCACGTTGCTCCTGATTTTCCCCTCGTGTATTAGAGATCAGATACACTTTCCCAAAGAACAAGCTCCTGTTCCAGGGCTGAAGCGGCACTATCCTTACCTAATATAATTCCATTTACTTGGAGTGTCATGGCATATTGCAGTTGTCCATCTTTTAGTGTACTTGTCATTTTCACCTGTAAATTAGCTTTGAAGGTCCTAAGTCATACTGAAGCGTTCCTCACAGAAGTGCCTCAAGTGATTATGAAGTAAATAATTATAAAAGAACAGCAAGCTGTGCTCTTTTCTGGAGCTTGAGAGTCTAAAAGTGGAAACCTCACATTCATGCCCTCACATTCATGCATGAAAGAAGAAACTTCCTTATTAAGCATTAAATAGTTTAGACAGTTTTAGCTACAGAGGTTAATGAGCCCAAATCAGTTATTTGGAACATCAGGAAGGGAGGAATGATTTTTCTGTACCATACAGCGGAGAAACATCCATGAGTTACCTCCAGAAGAAACATCCATCTAGGAAAAAAGCATCACAATTCTAAATGAACAGTAAAACAGGAAAATGGTTTGGGACCGTTTTTTTTCAAAGCTTCTGGAGTAGAAAGAAATCAGGTAAAAACTGGGAGCAACATTACCTTTCTGCTCTTGGCCAGGGGGATGAAGGCAGCGTGCACTCTGACATTAGGAAAGCAACATAGCCTGTGTTAGCCATCCAGCCTGTTAACCATGTTTTGAACTTCCAGATGATGGAAACTATGCAGAAATGCCAGATACCAAACACAGAAAATCAGCATCCAGCGAAAGGCTGCTGCCAGAGATTTTCGAAGCAACAGGAGGACCTTGTAGCAATTTTACCTAACATGTAGGCTTAAAATCTGAACACAGTGAAATAATGTATGGTTCTGGATGGTAAGAACCGAAATGCTAGGGAGATTTTGCAGATGACTGCTAGGGAATAGCTGTCACTAGAGACACTTGAACAGGTGCCAGTTGATGTTAGGACTTTTGAAACAATCTGCATAAATGCCAGGTGGAAGAGTACTCATTCCAAAATACCGAGTTTTTCTCTAGATTACTGGCCCTGCAAGATGACAGTTTGTGAGGCCTCAAAATAATAGCTCTAAAATGCAAGAGTGCAGTTACAAAATATACACAAAGTTCTTTCAGTCAGATTTCATTCTGATAGTTTGGCAGATCCAAAGCCGTCCACTTTGCTGCTTTACTGAGCAGAACTCTCTGTCCAAGAAGTTTCATCTGCTTGGTGAAATTGAGTTATAAATAGTTTAATTCAAGAGATTTGTCAGTGATTTGGCCAACAAAAGAAAGCAAATCCCAATATACTTTAGCAAATCCTATTGTAGGTGACTTACATGGAGCAGATGGGGAACTAGGCTGGGTTTTGCTCTGTGGACTGTGATTGAAGAGCTCCATTGATTCAGGCTGAGACAGCTTAAGAAGTTACTGCCATCTACTTTGCCCTGCCTCTGTTGGAATTTCTTATCCTTGAGGTAAAAATAGCAAAAAGTAGTGTGCCTGCTCCCCAGCCACTGCAGCTCCCAGCTTGAGGGCAGTGTGATTCACCTTCAGGTTTTATTTGGTGTTGAAGCAGCCGTGAGCTGAGGCAGCAGGGAACTTGGAGTCACTAACTCATCAGATTTAACTGTGGCAGTGGAGTGCTATGGGAATAGGATGGGAGAACCAGCGACCTCTTCAGTCACCACTGTTAAATCCAGTAGGAATTGCTTTGCAGAGGGCTTAAAGTCCCAAATGGAGAAGCTGCAGTGAACCATTCCTTTCCTGCAGCATGGTTGACCAGTGTTTTGCTATCTTCAGGGAATGAAGGAGCCCTCTCTTAGCTGGTAACTGTAGTCATCTTCTTATTGAGCTCCTTTAATGAGTTTGTTAAGAAAACCTTGATGATTAATTAGAAAGCTAATACTAAATACAAGTAGTAAATAAATAACTACAATTATGGAGCACACTCATTTGCCTACATTGTTTTAGTGTTAGATTCTAAGAGATAATGTCTTAGTTTTGCTCCTGTAACTGATTCAAGGCAAAAGTATATACTCTCATATGACAAATGACTAACCATGCAGTCGATAGCTGTGAAGGAGTTTACAATTCAAAGGTGCTTCTGAAGTAATTTTTTAGAAGCTGTCAAACTTGTCAAATGTGGTAAGCATGAAGGTGTGTTTTTGTTCTGTAATTCTTCCCCCTTTTTTTAGCAAATTGTGAAGTAGAGATCTGATTATTGTTTTTGTGGGTTTGGGAGAGTATCTTTCAGATTTCCAGAGGACATTCTGCAGGGATCTAAAGTTTTGAATTTACACTACAAGGTATTTTGTGATGCATCATGTTATTTTTACAGAAAAAAATAATGTGTTAGTCCATGAATCTCATCCTTATTCATGCTTATACAAAAGTAAAGCATTTAAAATAAACCATCTCTACTTGCAAGGTTAATATAGGCTTGATGTGGAAAGGCATTTTGGCATTTGTGTAGTGCTTAAGCACATGCTGAACTTTGAGTCCAGAAGCATTAAAGTACCTTCCTGACATGGAGCAGTAACCTGGGGCTTTATTCAGCGCAACTTAGAAGCTTTCTCAAGGAGTAAAGGGCTTGATTTTCCTTTCTTCCCTGTGAGGGGACACACCCAAGGTTCCTTTTCTAAGGATTTTTACTTTAGCACTCAGGGAGAAGCAGGGAGGTAGCAAAGGACGTTTCCTAGCACATTCTGATACACTGCTACCATGAGACAACATGACTTAATCATCATATTTTTTCACTAAAATGATGTGGAAATACTTTAGGTTTATAGTGTGGAAACTTTGAGACTTATGCTGAGTTCTGCTTTTGTATTTGGTATCCCACAGCACTTAGGTCTGTGAGCTTGTCACTTTCACTCATAGCCAAAGACAGTGTTCACTTATATAAAACCCTACAAAGTCAGAGCTCTTTTTCATATTCTGACTTATTATTAACTTCTTTTTAATAGCAGAACTCACAGCTTTCTTTGTTGTTATTTTTCTGTTAAGGGAAAAAATAAAAGTTGCTTTCATTTTTACATAAGTTCAGTTATTTAATCTGAGTGTGACACTCAGGCTTCAAAGAATTCTGTGCAGTGCATTTTTAATCTGTTATTTTTAATGAATTCTAGTCACTAAGAAATACTGTTATCTAGGTCAGATTTTTTGAATATTATTTTACTGTGGCTACACATCCTGCTGTGCTTTCTCTAAATGAGCTCCCCAATGAGGCCTTGCTGTTTTACTTTCTCACAGCTTTGTGGAGTAACTTCTCTTACTGTAAATGTAGGTTGTGCTTTGTTTTTCAATACAAATGTATTCTTAACAGAACCATCATCCACCCATCTAAGACTCAGTCTTAAACTTTCTTGGGAGACAATCGAAAAGGACATAAAATACTTCCAAATGTTATCATTGATATTTTTGATCCTTCCTATCTGGAAGGAATGGAAAAGAGATGATCAACCCAAAATTTATTACTTCATTTCAAAGGTGTTGATATAACTGCTTCTCTGCTAGTCACAGCAAAATGGCCTTGACCAGGAGGCAGAGCAAGACATCATTTGATGTCATGGAGAGGCTTTGAGATTTCTGACCATTTCTCTTTCTGGACCTTTGTTGTAACATCTCTATCTTTATCCTAACTTACCTTTTAGTATGTGTCCCCAAGAGATTTCTCCGTCCCTTGAACAGAAAAGTCTGTTAGCCATGTCTACAGGAGGGAATATTGAGCAATGGTCACCTTAGATTACCAAGATCAGTGACTGAGTAAAATTGCACCAGATTTCCTTCAGTTGGCCATCCTACCCTTTTCTGATATCATGTTTTCTTCAACACGTATGGATTGGGCACATACCTCTGTGTTCATTGATAGAATATCACCACTCAGCTGCATCGTTTCTTTAGTTAATTGAAATCCTTCTTCACTCCTGATGGAAATATTACTTACAGAAAGATATTTCCAAGTACATGTCCTAACAAAGCAGTTAATCTCTCAGGATTGTTTTCTTCATTAAAGAAATATTAAAGCTTATAATTGTGATGATTTTCTATGTGGAATGTGAATTTCTGACAGTGATGTCAGATCAGCTTATAGGTAGCTGAAAAGAAAAGCCAGTTTTGTAATCTAAATGGGTAAGAAGAGAAAAGCAGAGGAATAATGTGGAGTTTATAGCAGAAGGAGGATGCTGAAACTGAAAAGATTAGAAGAAAGCTGGATCACAGCCGGGTGAAAGCACTTCTGAGGCAGCTCACTCTATGCTCCCTGTTCTGGAGCTCAGATGTTAGGGTTCTGAACTTCCCATCTCACTGAGGTTTATGGCAGACTTCAGCAGTCTGAAAATAGGGGCTGTAACAGGGCACTCAAGGAGCAATTGCCCTTAAAAGTTTGGGCTTAGAGAAATTCTGGGTAGAGTCGCTGGTGCCAAAACTAAATAAAACTGACTGATCCCAAGGAGTTCTGAGATCTGTGAATGCTAGCTTGGATTAAAAAACTTACTTCTAATCAATAATTAATTCATTAAATACAATACTGCAGCTTTACTAGAAGTTTGCAGCTAGCATTGACATACAGCCAAGAAAGAAAAAAGGAGATGTGGACTTCAGCCAACAAGAAATCTAGCCATTTCAACTGACCTGACCTGGTGTAATTTCATTTTCAAGTAACACAAGAAGGACTTCAAAAGGCCCTTGAATAGATGGTGGATAATTGACTCCTAGCAATGAGTGCTGAATATGGAGGTGCCTGTGCTGGTTATTATTAGATGTATTGTCAGCCTTTGACACCACTGATCACAAGGCTTGTTGACACGTGTGCTGTATGATCTACTTCATACCTAAGTTAAGCATTCAGGCAGGTGGTCAACATAACAACAATACCTCTCCCAAGTCTCGTTTAAACCCTAGTTTAAAAGTTCAAGAGGGACTTAAAGTTGGCTTGCTCTCTGCAAAAAGGGAAACTACTGAGGTGAATTTTGCTATCTGAAGGAGCTACTGGATGTGGATTTGTGTTTCAGTAGGCACCTGTCTCTGATTAGATCTTCTAGCACTCATTACTGAAAAGGTAGTGCATTGGGACATATCTCTGGAAATTGAGGCTTTTTTTAGTAGCAGTTTGAAGGTGAAGCAGTCTTTTTCAGTCCTTTTCCAGGTCCATAAACATCCAATTCTGCTTTTGTAATGTAAATTACGTGTCATTAAAGACCGTCTGTGGTGCTGGATTTGTTTTTGTTTATATATATTATATTAGTGCTGAAGACATATATCCTTAGAAAGTACTTGTACCTTTTTATTAAAGGTTAAAATTCTTCTGAAGCATATTTATTTGGACATCTCTGACCAGTGACATTTTGAGATCAAGACCTTTGAGGTTCAGTGTATAGAACAAAATGTTACAATTCTTTTATTTCTGCCATCCCATTCATTCATTGAGATGGCTGAAAGTGTGCCCAGTGAATTCACAAAGAGCTGTATCGTGCCCTCTTCAAAGATGGTGGGCAGGAATGGGAGAGGACAGCAGGGTGGCATTTGGAGAAATACATCTTTTTCTCCACAGTGTTGGTTGTTTACCCTATGTAAGCTTGGTGATGCCTCTAGTAGCAGGGCTAGTACTGATAATGGGCCTGTTTTCCTACAGGAAAAGGTGGGTTCTTGGTCTTTACTTTCTGCTCCTGTATCTATGTAATCATGCAGTGGGAACAGTCTGTCTGTCGCTGTTGGTTAAGCAGTAGGCCTGGGATTCATGAGGACAATAACTGCACAAGGTCATCCAGAGAAGTTTTAGGGAATTTCAGAAGTGTGTCAAACCCAGCAGCAGGTCAGGGTCCCTCTTCACACTGGGCTGTCACACGCTCCATCCGAGCTGGCAGGGAGGGCACCTCCTTCAAGTGCGGCTGCCTGGGCTGACACAGCCCCTCTTCGAGGTGTGGGAGTGGGAGCTGACAGGCATCCAGGCTCTCTGTGAGTTCCCAAAACCTATTGACCTTTTTTTGGAGGTGGTGGAAACACCTAGATCTAGAACAAGGCAAAGCAGCATGTTCCTCTCAAAAGGAGCAAACAATTAAACTTTTACAAATCGAGATGATCCATTGCTCAGAGCTGCTCGCTGGGGAAGGGAACAGAGAAGAAATCAGGACAAAAGACATTAGCACACAATGTTTAAGCAAAAATGCTCAGTCCTGCTGCTGAGTTCTTTAATACATCCTAAAGCAGCAATAGGGACATAGCTTTTTGCTTAGCAATTCATCTTTAAATGAGGAAAACAGCTGATTAAAATGTGTATCTTATTTGAGCATTGTGATGGCAGGCTGATGCTCATACACAGAGGCTGACTAACAGTAGCCTAAAGGTAAATGTCTTTACATGTGTAAGAACGCCAGAAGCAGTCTTATATTTAATGCATCTTAATTGACAGTGATGGATTTACTCTAACTTTTTATTTCACTAATGGACTCTGTAACACCTAACATCTACATTGTAACAAATCAATTTTATCCTGACTTCTTTTTTTAAAATAAAGGCATGTTTGTAGGCAATTAATTTACCTACGATTTCCATTACTATTGATGTGGCTACCATTTATTCTTATGGCTGAGTTCCTGGTGATTTCCACTGGAGGAGTCTTGGGGGTTTAATCCATGTTTTCAAAATCTATTCATGTTTGCAAGAAGGTGTGGATTTAGAGGAACTTTTAAAATATGTTTATTTTCTTTTAAAATGAGATTCTATTTTTAAAATGCCTACAGAAAGTGTATTTGACTATTTTTAGTACTGTAAATTGGAGCCTAATCTGCCTTTCCCATCCCTATGCAGTAGTACCAATAAGACAAATTAATTTACTGTAGACTTTTATTAGTCCCAGTGAAGACAGTATCTAGTGAGATTGAGGTAGTAAAGGCTTTGTATATGTAATTTGGATATGTATTTTCAGGAAAGAAATGTAAAAACCAATTCTGCTGACTTTGTTTGACCAAATTTGTACAAATACAGCTAGCAGATTAACAATGCATAATGTGCTCTGTGGATGTGAACTTCTGAAGAGCCCTCAGCTCTCGATGCGTGACATTTTCAAAGGGGGCAACACCTTCAACAGGCAGCATCATGTCATCGTGTGTGTTCATGTATTGAAATTGGTTTTAAAGGTATTAATCCCATATTTCATTGGAAAAAGGCTCATCCAAATGTTCAGTTTCAGGAGACAATTTTTTCCTTTCAAGACCTGGTTCAGAAAGTGCCATATTGTTTGGATGACAACTGGATATATTTTTAGGTTGATGTGTTATTTTGGAGAACTGTGACTCATTGTAAATTGGTTTGGGGCTCTCTTCTTCCTTTATGTTCTTTTCTCCATGCCTTGTTAACTTACTCCTCATGCGCTCCAGAGATTCTCTTCATGCAGTGGCCTGGTTTATGTCTTTTTCTTAATATTGTACAATCTCCCACCACTTACATATGGTCAAAAATTACATCATCAATTTTATTCTTGTTATAACATTACCCTAGAATCTTCCGAGCAGATTATCATATGTTATCAGTGTAGCAGCAATGTCCCTGGGGCATCTCTTCCCAGGCAGTATCCTAACAATGTGTTCTCCACAGCATCCTTTCTCTCTCTTTCTCTGTCTAGCAGTGGACAACTGTTCTGAGTAGTGCTTCTTCCCAGACCTACGGGTCCAGTCCCCTGCTAATTTGTTTAGCAACACAATCAGTGCTGCTGTTCCTAGCAAGATAAATTTCACTGCTATGTGGAAATACAAAAATACAAGCCACAGATGCCTAGCTCTGTGGAAAGTGAAATCTTAATTCAATAGGAAACATGAACTTTCCTTACTTTGGCTGAACATTTAAAACGTCTTTATAAAAAAGATCATCTCACTGAAGCAGTTTCACACTGGTTTTATGCTAAAGCTTGCCAATTTCCCAGCTGCCTGCTATTCAGTAAAAGACAGGTAGCATCCTCCGTTGTGCTTTTTTGACCCAGATTCTTTATTCACTTACGTCAGTGTTTGCAGTAAACAGGAATTTGCAATAACCAAGTGCTGAATCCTGTTGTCTTGTGACTGAACTTTTCGGTCTTTGAATGACTACTCAGCAGCACAATAAAAATGAAGCAGAGGAATAAACCCTGAAATACTCAATAAAAATACAAGTGAGGATCATTTCAAAAAATGGTTTATAGGAAGCTATACTGGAGGATTTGCATATGTTGCAATTTACAATCACATCTGCTTTGCACAGTCCACTGTCACTTCTGTATCCCATTCCCATCATAGTCAATGCACACAAGCCTAAATGTGGAAAAAAAACAGACGTCTGAAGAGATTTTCTTCCCTGCCCCCTCGTCTCTGCATTTTTGTGACACTGTTAACCTAACTGGGTTATGTGTAACTTGGTAAAGCATATCGGAGTGTCATCGCCGTTCTTGAGCTGGATTTGTGCAAGTTGGCAAAAGTAAAACAAATTCTACTTTTTCAAAGTTATAATAACAGTAACAAAAGGAAATAAACTCAGAAGCCTATAACTAATTCAGAGTAAGCTCATATATCTCCCTGGGAGGCAAAGCTGCGATTAGCATGTTTGAATGCCTTACTACAAGTGATACTTTGTGGAAATGCAGCACTGTTTGTGGGAATGAAAAGTGCAGTTGCAAAGCAGGCTGTTGATTAACAGAAGAGTTAGTGTAGTGTTTGCTGTGATTTCATCCTAGCTTAACAGAGCAGAACCAAACTGAACAGCCAAAAAATCAGGCAAGCAAGGGCCTTGTTGTTGTTTTTTACATCCTGAGAATTTGACTTTATACATTATTCTAGTTCCCTGTTGTCCTGGAAACAGGGGGCTTGAGGGGCAGAAAATACTGGTCCTGATTTTAATTCAAGCTTCCAAATGTTATGGAATAGGTACCTCAGTTTTTCTGACATTATTTCTAGTTGTTACAAAGCTTGGAAGTGAACAAAGCATTTTTATGTAGTGGAAATTGTATCCATGTTTTAGTCTGAGCAGAAGAAATAAGAAGGAAAGAGAGTCTCCATAAGGTAAAGGCATCACGTTAAGGCTTCTCTTGTACTTGCGCAAGCAAACTCTGTGACACACTTGGAATTGTGCTTTAGGCTTAACTGAGAGGATGCTACTTTGCCAATGACCCAACTAAGGTTGTTGTGGTCTGCATGTTCTCAAGGTTTTACAGAAATACTGTGAACAAATTAGGTGCATTCTGACATCTGCAACATCACTAAATACACATACTCAGTGAAAATTAGTATTAACAATACCAGAAAAACACATCTAATTTTATTAGAAAAGTCCTTCAGATAGGCAGTCCTTTCCAAGTTTTTAATTGATACCCTATTTTCTTACATGTAAAAAGCAATATTACCACATCCTGTTGTCAGACGAGGGTTACTGATGGATGAAGTTTGCTTTTAGTGTTAAACTGTATGATAATGTAGGGTGACAAAAAGTGAATTATAGATCAGTGACAGATGAAAAGCTCCATCCATAGAGTGATTGATATTGTGCTATGGCAAAAAGACTCTCTCTGTATATGCTGCTTTATGCAATTATTTGCATTGCTTGCTGCTCCTGAGCTACTGAGCCACTGTGCCTGACGTCATATATGCTCATGTTCCAGTAGAGAACAAGACAATACCTTCACATCCTGGGCATCTTAAAGCAGACTCTTAGCACAGATTCTTTGGGAAGAGGATTGGGGAATTCTTCCTGCCTCTCCAGCCTCAGATTCCCATGTTTGCACAGCAGTAACTGGATAAAAGCAGAGATAGCTGTTTTTCTTTGATTCTAGCATTAATGAGGATGGTGTTTCATTGTGGTCAAAGAACAGATAATACTGTTCCAGTGGTTTTGAGTGTCTTCATAAAAACTCCTGCAACAGCAAAAAATGTGGGGGGGATTTTGCCTCAGCTTCTAGAGTGACTTCACCTATCCATGTCTCTGTTTCATTTTTTCTTAAGCAAAGTACACTTTGTAAACTAACTTTCCTTAGCTTAAGGCCTATTTATGAGTACTTAAACCTACATGACTGCAGATGAAGACACCCTGTGCTGTTGAAATGCCCAGGGTTGTCCCAGGTCTGCTCTGAGGCCAGAGAGCTCTTTTGGCTGCTGGTGCATGCTCACAACTGCACAGCATGGCAGCAGCACACTGTGATGTCTCCCAGGGTTTGAGGAGGTCTTCTCTGCCCCCAGCTGTATCCCTCATGCACAAATCTGCCCTGAGAGCATGGTTTCTCTGAGGCAGCCTTGCCTTATGCTATGGAGGACATCATGCTATGTCCAAAATGCAAAGTAAAAGGCTGCTGGGGACAGCCTGGGTAGGTCTGGGATGTGGCTTGCACTCTGTGAACTGGCTGTGAAGCGGCACAGCTGCACGACATGTAAACCCTCACCCACTGCCTATGGCTGGTACCACTTGGCATCTGAAACACCAAGAAACACTATACAAAAAACAGGCTTCCAGACCCATAAAGATATGTCACTTGTATTGCAGCTGCATATCAATTGTGCAGCACTAAACATTAGCCAGAAAAGATTGTTTCATTACTAATATTGGTGAAAAATCAAGTGATGCCTTTGTGACCACTCTGCACAGGACTGTGGTTGTAAGCCCAAAAAATGCAAACTACAAAGCTTTCTTGTTTCCTGTGATCAAGTTATATTCTCACATGAATGTGCATAGCAACAACTTCAGAAAACAAAAAGAGTCTTTGTTCAAAATAAATGATTATTCAGTCCTTTTTAATTTAGCATAGAGTGACCCTTTCTATTGAGAAGCTCAAACATATCTGTGAATTTTTTGAGTGCCTAGAATTCTCAGCATATTTAAATTGCACTTATTAGAAAGGGAAACAGTGAGCATAGCAGTTGCAAGGCTTGCAAGGAAGAAGAGGGCAGAACCAAAGGTAGTGCTGCTTTTTTTTTTGCATTGGTCTTTTGCATGAAGCTCTGACTCCCATTTTAAAAAGTCTTGGTGTGTCATGTTATGTGGTGGTAGTTGTAAAGTGGAACAAAAGTGGATGTGCTATTGATTAGAATGATGAAACTTAATGAAGTAAATGCTAGGGCATGGCCTCCATACTGAGAAGGCTTACAGTGCAAGTTTTTGCTCAGAAAGAAAACCAAAATAATCCAGACTGTGTTTATGAATGAAGGCTGGTTGAACACTAGGGATTTCATATCTATGCTGTAAGAGCTGCCACACCTGATTGGTAACAATATAGGCTTAAGTTGTGTTTAGCTTTATTTCCAGATGAAGGAATTCTTGTGTGCCCCCTAGTAGTGGTTCAGGGTTGTGATGCCTGTAGATTATACTTGGCTGGTCGTGGGAGGTGATCATGAGGTTCTTTGAGACCACAGGGTTTCAGTCTCTTTTCTTTCTGCATCTTTTTTTGCTTGAAAGGATATTTCTCAAGACAGAGGCTCTCTTTATATCTGTTTTCACTGTGGCATTAACCTCACTGTCCGTGCTTAACAACAAGTATGTAGCATTGCACTGAAAACCAACATGAAAAGAACTTTTAAGTGGCAGAAACAAGCTCTTAGAAGTTAGGAAAAGCCAGATGTGTGGTTTCTTCTGTGCCTCAGATTTGGCCTTATTATTCATACATATTGTGTTACAGTCCCGAATTACATCATTGCAGCCGTTTTTCCAGAGGACCAGCATTCCCTTTGAGCATGAGATGAGCAGTGTTCAGGACATGAATCAGTTTGGTCTAATGAATGAGGATGTTGTCAAAGAAGTTAATCTAGGAATTGAAAATGGTGTGATGAAGAGCAAGGATGGCTTCAGGAAAGGAAATTACAGTCTTGTGTGTAAATCAGATGAACTGGAGGCAGGAGACTGTGCTGCTGGCACTGCCCCAGGGTGTCAGGGAGAAGGATAGCACTGGGATTAGGAACTGACTGAGCAGTGTGAGAAGGGAGAAGTGCAGCCAGGCTTATCTGTCCGTCTTGGCTACTGGCCACGGGCAGGCCAGACTGCTCTGGTCCGCAAGGTTCCCAACACTGTGACAGCAGCAAGAAGGGTTGGGGGCCAGCTGTGGGACAGGCTGAGCTTTGGATGTTTTGTTGTCCCAAGTCTGGAGGGTACAAGCCAGTGGTGGATAATGATCATTCTCTGGTTTGTTATGCAGGGAGAGGCAGTGTCTGTCTGGGTTTGAAGATGTGAAAAAATTCATGTTGATCCAGAGGTAGTGTTGGCAGGAGGCAGCACGGGAAAGTTTGGAGCCGAGAGCCAGGAACAAGTGTCAATGCAGGTTTTGTTTGAGTGGGCAGGATGTGGGTCATGAGGTTGGATCAGAGGGCTGCTGAGGACAGCAGGACTACTGGGAGATGTTAGGAGCATGCAATCCTTAGCTGCTCAGATCTTTGTGGTTTTGTGGTCACCGGCATGCACTCTCCAACTGGCCATAGTAACACTCCGTTCCTGATCTAGCAATGCTTAGTGAGGAACTAACATTTTGCAGAGCCTTGTTTGCAATGGGAAAGGCACTGAAAATTATCACCATATAATCCTGGTAATTATATTGTTTGATGGAGAATAGAAATAGAAATAACGTTAAGGCCCAGTTTTGAAGCTTAAATCTTTCTGTTGGGCTTTGGTGGAAATACTTCTAATTGTCAGCAGAGTTAGGAAGAAGCAACACTTCCGAGTTTGGCATTCCCAGCTCAGGTCTTTATTTCAACCCATCTCAAAAAATCACAGTAACAAAATTGTTGAAATAAGATGGTTGTGCAAAGACATGCTGGGATACTGACATAGAAACAGGATGGTAAAGTTTGCTTTTGGGTCTTTGGGAAAAGCAGGAAACCTGCTGCTGGTACTTGTTCCTTGCCACACACTTCAATATAAGTATCATCTTTATTCATTCCAGGAGTGTCTAAACTAATCAGATTACTCTTGTGTGGTTCTTCCTGCAGGACAAAAATGGGTTTAAATCCATTCCAGGTGAGCCAGAAGAATTCAGTTAATAACACTGAGCCATTTACACTGGAGTGCCAGCAGATCACTAAAATAAATTCAAGTCACTTGGCATGCCTTTGACAAGACATCTGCTGCTGAATTTCACCTGGTAACATCTGGGTCCAAGTGCTTTTCTAAAATAGGGGAAAAAAGTTGTCTCGGAGAAATAGTTTTGGCATTTCTACTGCATTAAAATTCACTATAAGCATTTTGTGTACCATTTCTCTAAGGATGAACAGGTGGTAATTTTAACAGTAAGGCTTACACTTTGTCTTCTTTCTGGGGATCTTGAAACATTTTTGAAATGTGAAAGAACATTTTCATTCAGTAATCAAAATGTGTTTGCAATAAAGCTTTCATTTTCTTGGAGAGTTATAATTAATATATAAGAAGGCACTGTAAATATGTTTTTCTTAACTTTTCAGCCCATATTGTTCATGTAGCTGTCACAGCTTACTGGAAAACAATGTATGCTGCTCTTTCCAAAAGAAAAGAGATCACACCTATGTTTTGATGTGTGAATTGCTGAAGAAAATGTGCAGGTTAATTTAGCCTTGTGATTTGATGGATCTTTCCAATTGGGTTAATGGTGATCCCTGCAGCTCTAAGAGTGATGAAGGTGGCAATCGTAAGAAATGACCATTCCTTGTTTTACCAGCAGAAAGGCAGGTCATGGCACATTGCTGAGACATTCAACTCCAGAATGTCCTCCCCCATTCGTGGAGGGGGTCAGCATGATTAAGAACCAGGAAGGAATTACAAGCAGATAGCAAGCTGTTGTGTGGTCACATGAAAACAGCAAAACATTTTTACCTTGGCCAGCTAGAAATGGGCAAAGTGACTAGGGAAAAATGTACCATCTGATTCTTCACTATCGTCCATTCTGTATAGACGAGTGCAGTTACACCAGTGTTTTCTCAGCCAGCAAAACTATTTTAATAATTCCTGCACTGTTTTTCACCCACTTCCACTGTGGGTGATTAATGTGTTGGATGATTAATTGTAGGGTTGTGCTACAAACCAGACCCAGACTTTGGATTTATTTTTTGGTTTGGTTTGGTTTTCTAATCTTCTTTTCTCACTTCAGTACAGTTTTGTTCAGTACAGTTTGTTTGTACAGTGTATGGTTGCATCAGCATGACTGAGGGGATGGAGGACTGCATGAAAGAAGCAGAAAAAGAAAGAAAAAAGTATGAAGACTTCTTAAAACTACACTTGTCATCACATGACATGTTTCTGTATCTCTGCTTTCATTTTTGCAGGGTGAAGGTGTGCAGTGTCACTGTTCTAATGTGACAGCACCTTTTTAGGAGTTTTCTAATGAAAGAGAAGGGAATTGTCAGAAAAAAAAGCATTATCTGTCACTTCCCAAATAGTATACGGAAACAAAGCAGTTTCTTGTAATGAAATATTCCGTGTTGTCTGTCAGGTTATGGAAAGGGGCTGCTCAGGATGTGAAGGTAATAGCATGTGTATGGGAGATAAGGATGTACAATGTGCATGTGGGCTTGCCTGCTCTGGCACCAGGAGATTGGGAGTCTGAGCTGTAAGTGGCTCAGGGTCACTTACAGTTTTTAAATATAGATATATATATATATATATAGAGAGAGAGAGAGAGAGAGAGTGTATATATATATATATATGTATGTATGTATATATAAAGGGGGAATGTTTGATTAATTTGAATTTTTTATTCTAGCTATAGAAACTTTGATTCAGCTTCATGGCCACATTTAAAGACTTCAGTGTTTAGAAGGGTAATTACATTATGCATGAAGCCATAGTTTGAAACCAGCAACTTCTAAAAAAACTGTTCAATTAGAAACTTTTCATTTTGATCTCTCAGTGCCTCAGGTACTTATAAACCAGGTTGTATTAAACTGATTAATACTTTTTTTTAATTCAAGCCAAATTGCCCTATGATGGGATAAACCAAGTTGGGTGCACATACAACCATCTTTGAATGCCAGATGCTGTATGTTGTCCAGTCAGTTTGTTATTCACTGTGAACAGTTCAGGATAAACCTGGAGCTAGGTAAATCAAACCCAGCCTGCCAGAGAATGGCAAACACACTTAGAAAAATTTTATTTTCTTTACAGACAATTTACGAACAGGACAAAAACATGGTGTTTGTCTAACTTCTGACAAGCAGTGGTTGATCTAGATCCATTGTTCACAGTGATCCCTTAACTTCTCCAGAATTGCAAGGTTTTGGATTTAATCTTCTTTGGTGCCAGTATATGATAAATTGTAACTCTGTCACAAAAAGTGTGTGGTCATAAAGCACCTTAAAGCGGGGATGTGTACAAAAATAAGTGGATTAGCTTTTTACATACCAAGAACAAAAAGGACACAGAATCCTCAAAATTAAATTTATTTGAAAAACAAACTCAAATGAAGCCAGCACTTTTAATCTACTAAAGATGTAAATGGCTCCTCACTTTTCAGAGTTCAAGGTAATATTACAAGGGTAAGACCCAGTTCTGTAAACTTTCAGTCACAGTGAAACTAAGGGCACCTGCTGTGTTTACCGCTTTGAATATCAAGTGAACACATTATAGCTTGTTCACAGTAAGCACAGTAAACTGCTTCTGGTTAATATGTGGCTCTGGCCATATATTGGCCTGGAAGGCTGCATTGGCAGAGCTTTAGCAAGAGCTGCATATTCCTGTCCCTTCATAACCCATGCTGGCAGAAACCTGCAGTATTGATCTAGTTAACCCTTGCTAGAAAGCAGACTAATGCTCTCGCCACTAAGTCTCCATGTAGGTCTTGCTATAGTTTCCATTTGCTTCGGTCCTGTGTAGCTGTGGAGGCCTTGGTGCCCTTGGTCTGAGTAAGTTCCCAGATAGTCCGTGGGATGTTACTGTCTTCATTGGCTGCAGAATTTGCAGCAAGTTTTTGAGTCTTGAGTGGCAGTGATAGGATGTATAGGTCTAAATAGCAGGCCTGGGCTTTGCCAGAATTCCTGCAGGATCTGGGGGACAGCAGCAGTGTAGGAAATGGCATAGCTGGTTGATGACTTCAGCTGCACCTGAGAGTTTGGGCTGGTTTCTCTATATTCGGACTGCACCCAGCAGAGGAAACACTGGGCATGGGCTTTTGGCCATCTGAACCTTGGCTTCAGGGTGACTCTGCCTTTTTCTGTAGTGTGTGTGCTCAGTGCAGGGCTTTGTGCCTGTCTTTAGTCATTGCTAGCTGTGGGGTGAAGGGACAGGGGACAGTGTCCCTCTTCCCCATGGAGACACAATTCCTTCCTCTCACAGTCCAGAGAAGTGCATTTATGTTCAAGCAAGGAGGGAACAGGCCAAGGAAAGGGACTTGTCCCTCAAAGCTCAGACTGAAACTGCTCTGGGCAAGATCTGAAAAGAGGAAAGGGAGAGAGCATGGCCATGGGTTCCTGCTTTGGTATTCTACCAGCTACATGATATTTGCTAGCTACCACTTCATCCAGTAAAGACCTCTCTCTGGGAAGAGCCATTGTTATTCTAATACATGCTGCAAAACTGTTTTGTGATTAAAATTGGAAAGTCGGATTTTGAATGTCCTTCATGCAAAAAATAAGACTCTTGTTTAAAATTATAAAGGAAACAGCAATAGAATAACTCAGTTTTCCATGAAAGAGCTGTTTTCATGAAAATCTTGCAAGCAGCCTGTCTCAGTTACTTAAGGGAGACACCAACAAGATGCCTTTTGTAATAGACTGTGCACAAATTTGCTTCCAGCCAAACCTCCATGTCTTAGTTACAAGCCTATATTTTCCTAGAATATGTGAGTCATTTTATCCTCCACTACATGGATTCCTAATTTTTTTTTGTAAGTATGTCATCTGAAAGGAATTTCATAGCCACAAGTAAGAAACTGGTCTGATGACACTGGTGACAAAATTAATAACCGCAGGTCTCATTTTCTGAAAGAATGCAGCTGTTAGTGGATTCAGTCTGCACTTAAAAGTCAAACCAGCTAGGTTGTGTTAATAGTCCATTGGCAAGGAGGAGGTAAGATCCATTAAGTTTTGCATTTACTTCCAAAAGTTGGATGGCAAAACAGTAATTTTCAGAAGTGCCAGGATGTCAACAAGCAACAGAGGAGTGATGTGAGGAGGTGTGTGGGGGAGGGAGGAGAGCATGGAAGCTGTAAATATTCCTCTACATCAGCTTCTGTGATTCAGAGAATAAAAACACTTGGATTATGTGTTTGCATGACCTGAAAGGTACAGCTTCTTAAGTATTTAGTCAGCTTTGCATTTCTCTGTTGTTTTGCTATTATTTTTGCTATTACTATTAAGAGTACAGTAACATTTCAGTATTGCTGTTATCTTGGTTGTCTGTACTCCTTGGAGAACTGGCTTCCACTGTTTTTCAGCTGCAACTGATATTTGACATATTTTTACATAACAGAAATAGGACTTTTAGACTAGATTTTCATTTAGGAATTCTTAACAAAGCACCTTGCAAAAATTTGGAATATTTGGCTTTGAGCCCCTTGAACTAGCTGGCAGAGACTTCTAGCAGGGAAGAAGGCAGGCAGCATGGCTCAGAGTGAGGAGAGTTTGCCTAGGACTTGGGCATGTCATCACAGATATCCCTCTATTAACACATACCTGCCTCATATAAAACAAGGTGCCTCAGGCTTTAAAACTACATCCTTGAAGAAATACTCTGGGAGGCAGTGATGTGGTTTTGGGGGTTTTTGTTTAGCTAGCCATAATAACAAACTACCTGTGTAATTCTTTTCCAAGGTCCTAATGTTTCAACAGAATTTATGCTTCTCAGACTTCAGGGAAAAAAAAACAAGAAACACACAAAATTATTAAAATGATTAGGTTCAACATCTCCAGACTGTCTACATAGTTTTTCTTCAATTTTGCCAATAACCAAATATGTCACAATGAGAAATTGTGAAGTAGAGCCTTGTGGAGGCTATCAGTAAAGCCCAGTAAACCCTTCAGACTGGTTCACCACCTTTCCTATTTAGAACACAGGGAAATCAAGGGAAACAGAAGGAAACAATTAATACATCAGGTATGTCTGATATACCCTTTCCTATATTATCTTGGTTTTCACCCTCTTATTTCACAGACATCTACCATCAGCCTTTCACTATCAACAAGTTGCTGTAGAAACTGTAGAGTGTTTTTCTGTAGAAGTCAGCCACCAAGTGTTGTGCTGTTCTCCTTTACATGGTTTTTAGATGCCTGATATCCTCCTGAAAGGTCCAGTTTGTGCCCAGAAAAGCCATCCCTGTGACCTCTCAGTCTGCACTCACTTGTGCTCACAGATCAGGGAAGCTGGATCATTAATTTTATATATCCACAGAAACTGTGCTTCTGCAGCAGTGCTGCCCTGCTTTTGTTTGGTGTTGCAGTTTAGGGGTCAAAAGTGCATGCACTTAATATTTTATTTGTGCCTCTTCCATGCCAGAAAGGCAAGACACGTGTACCCTTGCCTGTCACTGTGGCAAAGGCTTTTCATCCTGCGAGGGGCTGAGAATTTGTGCCTCAGCTCCATAGGGGACCCAGAATAATCTGGGACACGTCTGCAGCCTATGGCCGATCCAAACTGACATTTGCATTGGGAAGAACAATACATAATCTGACATTTGTGTATAGAATGACTGTGTGAGGAAATAGTGGTTGCTGCTGCATTTTATGTGATCAGAATAATATCTCTGAGTGCTGGAGGAGTGTTGGGGCTGATACAAGCAGATTTATGCGTGTAGGACTCTGTCAGAATGAACAGATATATATGTATATGTGTATTGCATGGCTGATCTCTCAATTATCTTGATTTTACATTACACTACAGTCTGGGAAGACTCTAGATAGCGTGACTGAATGCTGTTGCAAAGGCAGAGCTTCCACTTTACGGAAGCAATTGAAAACTTAGATTATCTGCTTGGGGCTGTTGCAGTCTGGGAAAATCGTGATTTGTTTTATAAAGTAATGCAGACTAGTTCCTCTTGGCAATGTTTTCGTGCCATATTCCAATTTATAGAAGATACATCAACCCTGTTGCCAGTGCACATTGGTTCTACAAGCACGTGTGTGGACATGAGGGTGCACACTGCTGTGTTTCTCATATTGAACAGCAATTAAGCAGAGCACCGTGAAGCCTCCCACACAGATCATTTTCCTTTTGTATCTTATAACTTCTCCTCTCCTGAGCTGAAGAATAGCCACAGACAGAAACTAGGTCTGCCTGTGACAAACAGGGTCCATTTTCATTTCAACCACTTTTAAGTGATTTCACTTCAAGGACGTACAAGTAAGATCTTTGTAGATAAAAATCCATTGCATCAGAAAGCAGTCTTAAGTAGATTTTCTTAAATGCCGCAAGAAAAATGGTTAATTTTGATAGAGCATGTCAAGGGGAAAGGGATGAGGAATAGTTGGTATGCTGTAGAGAGGCCCTCCTTTGGTGCTGACCTAAGAGCAATAATATGGAGCATCTCTTCTGATGCATTGGTGGGTGTACCTAGTTGATTCCTGAAAGCCTTGGACAGTGTCTGTGGGCAGCTGCTGGGAGATAACTGTCCTATACATAAGATCTTTCAGATAGAATGACTGCAGACAACGTTTTGTTTCATGACAGCTAGATTTGGTGTCTGTGTCCACACTGGGCAGGCTCCAGGATCCTTTATGTGCTTGAAATCAGGAGCTTCAATCACTCCATTTTACAGTCAGCTAAGTAGCTAAAGACCTGCCAGTATCAAGACGCTCAGGAGGCATCTCTGCTGTTTCTGCTGACGCACAAAGATTTCACTCTTGGAGAAGCTATTCCATGTTATAGTGTAGCCTTTATGGTGTTTTCAAAAATTGCTTCTGTGCCCTGCCTAAGACAGGATTGGTGGGTTAAAGGCAGGCTGTGCTTCTGCATAAACTGAATTCCTCTTGTTGCTGGAGTTCAGTGGAAATGTCTTAGAGCATGAGCTGTTCTTCCTGCCGCTCCCTGAGATAGGTCTCAAGTGCTCTGGATCAGAACCTGTGGTTACAGGAGAACTCTTCCCCAGCGAGGACTGTTGATCATGTGACAAGACCCAAACCTATT
>NW_005054311.1:3807152-3866173 GCF_000277835.1 Geospiza fortis
GTTTTACCTCTTAAAAAATTGGTTTTGAGAGGACATACTGGCATCACCACAGGCAATAAGCTGACACCTCTATTGTTCTCTTAAGTAACATGAGAAAAGAGCCACTTGCCCCCATGCTGCCGTGTCCTGACTTGACCCTGACCTTATAAACTGCTTTTATTATCAGTGCTTAAGGGAGTAGGTTGGCTTCTCTGTCTTCAGTTGCTAACAGTGGTTTGAAAGCTTCATTCCCAGTTCATGTGGCTAAGCTAAGTGTTCAAACACTTACCTTGTTCTTAAGAGCATTTTTTATGGAAGAGTTGCTGCCGAGCCACATCTGACCAGCAGCACAGGCATCTGCTCATTGTCCAGGAGTGGTCACTAGCTGGTGCTTCAGAAGAAAACCAGTTTTCACCTTGGCTGTTAAACAGTACATCCTTACAAATTCTTTAGGGAGAATTGCTAATTAAGCATGATGGCTTTTGTTCTTTGGTAATACTGGCAAGACAACAAAGCCTTGTCTGACTCTCTGTGTCTTATGCTGTGTACATTTTACATTGAAGCTCTAGAAAAGCAATGAGTAATTTCTTTGCATGACCACTGGCCCTATGCAACTGCTGTGTTACAGCCAAAGGTTGTTAGATGGAACATGAGGGGAGGAATTAAATTGGTCTAAATTAAAAGGAAAAAAATAAGAAATAAAATAATTGTTAATAGTCTCTTAATAGGACTTTCACAGCATGCTCTGTCACTGGAATGCATCTCTTTTCAGGACAGCTTCCCTACCTGATTAGCTGATTACAAAACTTCTGTGAATAGCTGATATCCTCTATCAAATCTTCACCTCATCCTCAGACATCAGAGAGGTATCGGGGACCTTGGTTAGGAAGGAGCAGAGAGAACCTTGTTCTACTGGGTTTCAAGTAATTCATCAGCAAAATACACTTATGGTTCTTTTCCTTTTTTCTAACTACAAAATTTTGGTTTGATCTGTTTCCTTCCAAAAGTTTGAGTTGTTTACTTTGGGGATTATGTCTTTTATGAAAATAACCAGGTTTCCAAATGCAGATTGTCAAGCTTGCCAAGTTACTAGCACACTGGTTGCCAGAGGAGTTTTGCTTCCTGTATTGCCTATAAGTAGATCAACAATGTGGAAACTTTGATTTTTTTCATGTCCTCAGCTCACCTGCTGTATTTTGCTGAGGAAGGGAGAGGCAGTGCAGTATAGAAGAAAGAGGAGGAATTTTTTGTCTTTCCCTTTTGTGACCTTCTCATAGGGACAACAGCAAAGAGCATGGGCACTATGTCCAGCTATTGTGTGTTTGCATGATACCTGTTACTTCTGGGGATGATGATTTTTCTTCATTGTTTTCTTGAGAACAGTAGGGCCTCCCTTGGAGTTGTCTTAAAGTAATTCCTAGGAAATATATGTGTCTAAGCCAGTTAATTTCTGATGTACTTGCTGCAGCAATATAGCTCCAAAAAGAAAGGAGACGGGCAAGATTTGAAACTCTCAAAAATAAGACAATGTTAGTTGTTCTGCTTGTTATCCTTATGGTCTAGCACTCTAGCACTTAGAATTTTAGTGGGCTTTGTCCCTAAAATTCTGCTTCTGTTGGCAGAGCTGCCTTCCTGCAGCGTTCTTAGGGAAGCAGTGGATGTGTCTTGAGAAGTATATGTTCACCCTCCACAAAAAAAAAACAGGCAAAGAGAACAAAAGAATGAAATAAAACCTGGCCAACACCTGTGATCTTTTAGAGGGCACGTCTTTAACTGCTTTCAATGGTTTGTGGGTTAACAAATCCATCTATAATACAAAAGTAAACAGGAGTCAACAGTGCTGGTTTCCATTGTGTTGAATCAAAGCTCAGGCAGGCATGGGCATGTTACAGATGCCTTGAACTTGGTCATCTGATACACAGGTGACCCAGTTCACGGGCGCTGATATTTGGGAAGTTATGCTGAGCTGTGTACTCAGCCCATAGCTGTGCAGTGGCACTCGGCAACAGGTGTTGGCTGTAGCTGCCTTTGGAAGGATGTCAGGTCAGGCTGGAGCCTGGATTTAGCTCATTTATTACAAGGACTTTTGTCAACTGCTACGGATCATTTCAGACTGCGTTGTGATTCTCAGTGGATGAGGTTGCAAATGTAATTCATGAAAATTTTATTAAACTGATCAAACACAGCATGAAGCTTTAGCTAGAATGTATTGCATCTATGAGCTCCCCTAAACATTAAAAGGAACTGACTTAGTGACTCATCTTTTCATGTATCATATCATCCATCAGATAACAACATTTGCAGAAGCACAGGAAGAGGAGAGATTATTTTGATGTCTTCTGCAGCATGCAGCATAGATCTGCTTTCTCTTTTTCCCTGGTCTCTTCCCTGTCTCCAACTCCGACTCTGTGTCTCTCTCTTTTCCAATTTATCTGGATTAAACAAGTCTCTGATTATTCTTTATGCCACTGCAAATAAAGTCATTTTCAGAAACAGATGTCGAAAGAGCCCAGTGAAATAATCCTGGAGGCAGATGCAGTCTTCCATAAGCTGCCAAGTGCATGGTGCAATCAAAGTGATGAAACAAAATGGAACAGGCTGCAGAAAAAGTAATTAAATTATAGTTCCATTGTAGAAGCACATTTTAAAATTACTGAGAGCCCATAATGCTGGTATTATAGTTGAAAGAATACTTGCCATGGGTCATGAGCATTTTTTTTAACAGTTATTAATCATGCTTGACTGGAAAGACATGTGTAACCTACAACAAGCAGTGGCTGTAGTTGTGCCAAAGGAAGCTTTTGTTCCCTGAAGAGAATTGTATCAAAGGCCAGTGTGTCCTATTATTACGTGTGCAATAGCAACGTGCAGAATCTGAAACGGGCTTTTCAGATTTCAATGCAGAGCACTGGAGGGGAAAAAAGAAAACAAGTATTGTATCTTTTTGAATACTATATGACCTCCTTTTCCTCTTACCAAGTTAATTTGCTTATTAACTAAATAATAGTAAAAAAATTTCTAAAATATCCCTTCCCTTCCCAACTTCAATAAAAATAATTCCAGTGCTCTAGTATAAATGAAAAAGAAAGAGAAAATGTACAAAGTCTTGGAGACTGGAGATTAATAAGACTTCAGGGGTTCATTTGCCTCTGTTTCCTTTACATTAGACTGAACAGTAGCTAAGGTCCACCTCCGTCTTTCTGTCAGTTTTAGTAAGTAGGTTTTTTTTCTTTTCTCCTGTTAATGAACTCCTTTTTCTTTTTTCACTTTCTTTTTTCTTTTGTTTGTGTTTTTGGATTGCATTGGATTAACAATTTTTGGGTTGCTTTGGTTATGGATTGTCCTGGTGCAAATATAAAACTGGAGTTGGCTGTGAGAACATAGATGCTTCCTATTCCCCTACTTCAAAGCACAAGTTTTAAATCTTTAATTTGTAGCCTGAGTCATCCCCAGGTCTTTTGTATCATCAGGGCTTTCCAGATGTGACTCGTTTTTAAGAACTGGGTTTCTCAGTTGTTGTATTTGTATTATTGCTTGTATTGTAGATTTGTCACCTTTTTTCCACTGTGTTACTTTTTGGATTATTATCTTTCTGCTCCTATATGAGCTCTTTTTAGTGTCTGCAGTCTGTCCAAGTGACAGTCATTAATGTGATGGTTATACCTTCTTCTAGTTACTGATGTAGACAGTACCAAAACTTTAGTAATGCTTTTTTTTTTTAATTTTATTTTAGAGAGGGTTATTTATTTAAGTATTTATTTATTCAGTAGTAACCCACTCCTGGGTGTATATCCACAATGTATCTCTGGCGTTTCTGCAATAAGTCAGCAATTATCTTCTCTTGAACTCTAATTTTTCTTTTGAATGAACTAATGGACAACTTTGTGGTCCCAAACCAAAGGTGGGGAGGTAGGGGCACCATCAAATCATTCACATTAGCAAAGGTCCTGTCTTGTTTTCATAAAGAAAGCAGAGCACCAAATGGCACAACTGGTTATGTCCGTGAAAATCTGTTAAAGGTCGTGGGACTGTGTATGAGCCACAAAGCTACTGGAGCAGCTGTGGAAAAAAAAATGAATGTGTGTCCTGTGTCTGCTTAAAGCATCTCTTGTTGAGAATTTCTCTGAATCTGGGAGCTTTTAGAGTGATTGTATTAGTCACTCAAGGCTATCGCTGAGAGAATAATCTCCCAGTGGCCTGCAGTGGAACCATGACCTTGCACCTTCTTAGTCTGTGTCTCAATGAAACTTGTGTGAACCTGACACTTTGACATCCCTGTTAACTCTTAAAAATGTTGAAAGTGTTGGAGAAGCTTGTATACATCATGGACATATATACAGGTACATGTGTATGCATGTGTTTGTACAGAAGGAGACTGAAGGTTGGACAAAATGACACCTTTCATGAAGCACTGTTTCAGCTGAGCAGCTTGGTGAAAAAAATGAGTTGTTTCTTCAAAAAGAGACTCTCTGCTTTCTAAAGGTTCCACAGAAGTAACAAATGGATGGCTAGGGCCAGATGCATTGCTAGGGCAAGATATAGTGGCTCACTTTACAACTGGCACTTTTAAGTCACTTATAAACTATTTTATGTTTTTCTTTGGTTTTGAATACTTCATTACTTAGACTGGCTTTTGAGCTTTAAATCAGTGACAAAAATATTGATTTAAGTGGCTTAAATCTTAGGATGCGTTTGGCTCTTTAGTCTGAGTATTGACTGCCCATAAAAGAGTCATTTATTGTGGGCTGAGTTTTGCTTTTTTTGATTGGGTGGGGTTTTTTTTTTTGTTAAATCTTTTTTCAAATGAGGCTCTGGAACTTACTGAATTTTCTTACCTACTCCGTAGTCATTAATTTCACAGTGAAATCTGTGTAATGCTATGTGTTTTCACTAATAATCAGCAGCTGAGAACTTAAATATTCAGGTTGTGGGTTTTGAAGGCAACAATTCCAATGCCCTGGCAGGACATTGCAACATTGCTTTTTGTTTTCCCCTTTTATCCCCATGAACGATGGAAGTCTTTGCAGCTCTCAGCCATATTTGCAGCTGTTACAGCTGTGCTGCTGTTGGACTGGTTTCTGAGACAATTCCCTCTTTGCCTCAAGCAAGCACAAGTGTGGCATCCCGGGAGGGAGCCTGTGACTCACACTCCAGAGGCTGCTACCCATCCCCTTGCGACTGAAGAATTGGAGCTCATCCTCTTCCCTTTCTGAGAGGCTGTGTGAGTTTCCCTTACTTTAAATAAGTATTTCTTTTATTCATCTGGGAAGCTTGAATGGCTTTTCAAATCACAGCCTTGTAAATAACATCATGAAGGTGATGACAAAAGTGATATTTCTGCTTGTTTGTGTCAGAGGTTCAGTTATATCAATATGTAATATTTTTATGTTTTATTAAGTTAAATGTATCATCATTATTATTAGCCTCATTTCACTGACCAACAACCATGTTTGTGGTTTGAGTGAAACAACTGACTTTATCAAACCAGATATGTCTTGAAAGCATTTAATTTACAAATAGGTTGGACAAAGATATATTCTAGATATAATTCAACACCAATAGAAATACAGAGCTGCAGATATGTTTAAATATCTGTTCTGTGCCCAGTGGGAACATACTTGATGGGTTAATGTTTCCTATTAAAGAAGCTTCTATAATTCCTTGACTATTCTGGTTTGGGGAATTTTTGCCTTTCATCAATAAGACGCTGTCCTAACTCCTATATGTACTGGCAAAGAAAATTATAGATCTCTATGTCTGTGAGACTGTTTTTATTGAAGATAAGAACCTCATTTAAAAATCATTCTGTTCTTAATATTTGCTTATTAGATTACACCCCAGCAATGTGGTGCATAATGTTTTAAAATTTGTCCACATCTGTCATGTAAAAAATTATACCTTGCTTGCTTGTCATTATTTAACCATATTCTGTATATATATACATACTAAGTTGAAATATATTCTGTATATATATATACATACTAAGTTATATATATACATACTAAGTTCAAATAATTGAATTTGTATATTTAAATACTAAGTTGAAGTATCTCTTTTTTTTTTTCATGTATGTACATAAATCTTACTTTAAATTGGTTGGAAATAGACTGTGTCTATTTCTCTGTTCTCTTATACATTTTAAAAAATGGGAAAGAGACTTAGGCTTGACTGTCTTCTTGCAAGTACATTTATTTTTATATCAACAAGCAAAGTTGTTGCTTTATTTGTTTTAAATTATATTAAGGTAAATTTAAAATTTAAACATTATTCCAGAATGAAATTATTTATTGAGGAAATGTCAGAATCGTGCATTTGACTTTAGAGGGCAGAGGTTATTTAACAAATATACCACACATTCACAATGTTTAGGTCATCAGAACATAGATTTTTTTCAGGAATAGGTGTGGACCAAAAGTCTCTTCTTATAGGGTAGGCCATTCTTGTAAGCAACTCTGTGCTAGGCAGACCACTATGCTACTTGTGCTTACATGTACATTTCTTTATTAGTTTTATTATCTTACACCATATGGAATGATTAATCCAAGTTAGGTGGAGTGACTATTTCTTAGTCAAACATGAGCAAGTAAGGCAAAATTTCCGTTTGAAACAAGCAACATAAAAAATCCCAGAAGTCTGAGAAATGTGGTGCTTTACTTGAGAGTTTGGAGCCACAGGATAAAGTGGCAGTTAAAGCCGATTTTATGCTTAAAGCTATGATTAGAGTTGTAGAGTCTGGTGAATAGCTGGTCTACCATATGCATAAGTTGTCTTCCCTGATGTTTCAAACTGGCAGGTTCGTGATGAAGCTTACAGTTCCTTTCATTGCTGCCATTAGGAAAGGAAAGAAAACACCTTCTGCTCTGTCCTCCTGCTCATCCTCAAATCCTTTTGGAGAATCCTTTTGGAGAATATTTGTACAGAGTAATTTATAGTGGGCTGCCACAACTTTCTTGTGGAAGCATTTATGTTGCATTAGTCCAGCATGTCAGCTTCTATCTACAGGAGCTTTTATCTGCCTGGCTTTTGCACTGATGCAGAAGCACTAGTTGGCTGCTGGGTTTGTACAAAGTATTGGCATGCTCACTGCACTGCTCGTCTTGTAGTTCATGGGGAATTGTAAAGTTCCTCTCTGCATTTCTGCCAGGGTAGTTCTTTCTGGAATAATTGCAGAAAGAAGGGGGAAAAATCTGAAAGCTGGAAGATGCCTTTGGCAAAAGAATCACTGTGTTTTCCATAGCCCTGAAATTATTTAGTTCTGTCAGATCCCAGATCTGTTTGGCATTTGCTGAATATCATTATGTAGCTTTTCTAGATTTCCTGATACTTCATTTCCAGACATTTGATAGCATTTATTACCTGTTTGGCATGTGATGGTTTCTAATGGGATAACTTCCGATATTTTGGCAGTGTGTAACTGTCTATTCACACACAGAATAATATTTTGACATTAATTTATGTTAAATAAGTAATTTGTCATTAAATGTTGATAGTAGAAAATTTGTGAACAAGACAATAGCCTTTATTGTGCTTCTGTGATTTTTCTTCCTCTAATAAATCCACAACAGCTTATTGGTTATTGAAAAGGCTTTACAAAAAAACATTATTAGTAAAAGAATCCATAAATATGTTGCTGTTTACTTCCTTTAATAAATCAAAAAGGGAACAACCAGTGTAATTGCCTAAAGCTCATGCTTATTGACTAGCATGAGGAAAAGGACTCATACACATCAAGTTCAGTGGCTGAACATTCATCAGTTGAGAATAGAAAAAATCAGTCTCTAATCTTTTGCGGTTCTCTTCAAAGATTATTTGACATGCAGTGATCTTCAGCAAATGAGATGTCAGTGGTATAGGGTGAGGGCATTTCTTGTTTTAGGGAGAACACAAAGGCAGCTGCAGGGAGAACACAAGGCAGCTTCTTCTATAGATAGGATAGGTTCTTCCTCAGGCAAAACACCATCAAACATATCAAGGAAAAACTACTGTCACTTCACATACTTCATAAAATTACATTCAAAAGGCAGCATTCCTGGAGTCCTGCCAGTTTTTATACTTTCAATTGCCTATAAAAGTTGTCCCATTATTTTTTCATCCTGTTCTTTCCTTATCAGTTTCACATCTTTAGCAAAACTACTACTTCTAACCATCTGTAGTAACTACACAGCTTAGCATATGACAGATAAAGAGATTTTTACAATAATTGGTAAAAACACAGGGCCTGCTAAGCTGTGTGACTGCTTTTTGTTGGTGGCTGTTAGCTGGTGGAAGAATGTGTTGCTCTTTAATCCCCTTTGACTTTTGAGCTAATATTTTACCACTTAAAAAAACCCTCACAAACATGTGTTTTCTGTATCTGTTTGTGTCCTTAAATTACTGCTCTCTTAGTAGCCCATATTCAGCTTACTTTTATTAGGTGTTTTTTGTATCTCCTTGAGCATGTAATTTATGAATTTCCTGAATCTTTCTTCTCTCTAGTGTTTAAATTTCATTCTTGAGCTGTTGTTTTATCTTATTTTACCTTTTTAGCAAAAACTCATTGTGCCAACTGACACATGTAAGCTTTTTTCTGGTAACACAAAGAATTAATTTTCTAATTTCTGGATTTTTGGATTCACACCAACTATCCCCCTACTTAAAATGGGCCATGATACAACAATTTAAGGGAGCCAGGATCTGCAGATCTTGTTCTCTTCATGAAAGAGTTAGAGATTAGCATTAAATCTATTTTGGGGGTATAAATTATAAGGATGTGAATAAAATGTATAATCTTATTCCTTTGTGTGGAGTCCTCTCTAGTAATTTGGGAGATGGAAGAGATAAAGTAGAAAGGTTGATACTGCACCTGCTTCTGTAGCTATGGTTCATTAATCAGGTTCTCCTGGTGAGGCTTCTGTGCAAAACTGGAGTGCACCAAAGCCTGATTTCTCCTTTTGCAAGTAGTTATTATTGGGAGAAAAATCCTTTGAAGAATTGTCATTATTATTACTGTTATGTTATTGTGGGCTTCCTTTGAGCTTTTTTAGTAACCTCATAACAATATGGTTTAGTAACAGTGGATGTCTTTATCCTTCAGTTCACACAGAAAGTGAAGAAGTGTATGTTTAGCAAATACCCAGTTGTCTTCTTTTGCTTCAGCTGAGACTGTAAATATTGTCAGATCATTATCTCTTTTAATAATTTTTGAAAAAATGTTCCTTGAAACAATTTAAGACAACTGCAGCTGAGCTGGTTTTGCTCTGGATTTCACCTGTAGCTGTGGTTGTTGGTTTTTGGCCAGTGAGGGGGATGGGGTGGTTTTCTTTTACCAGTGGGTTTTTTTTGATAATTACACTGTTTAGTCCTTTGACATCCAGAGATGTTACTTTCAGGTGAAAAGCCATCGATAACAGCTGCCTAGCTTATCAAAGAGCTTGTAAGCAAAGTAGTCATCTCCTTGTTTGATAGCACCAACCTGTCTGTGGCAGACAACTTATTTCTAATTTTAAGCCTTACTGTATGGCCAAATATGTCAACTCTACTGATAATGTCATCAGTTCTTGTTCTGTGGCAATTTTCTTACGTTCCTTATCCCTTCCTGTATTCCCTCCAGTTTAAATGAAAGACTAAAATCATGTCAGTAGCATAAATCTGCCTCCAAAGAACTGTGCTCTGCTGAAAGCACAGGTTGTTTCTTCTCATTGTGATCCCTGGCAGTGTGTTTCTTCAATTCCTGGGAGGTCTCCCTCCACCTAGAGTCTTCTGATCAAGAGGACTTAGCTACAACCTTTTCATTACTTCCTGTGCTTCAGTTTTCTGTGTTCTTTTTTATTCACTCTTGCTATATTTTTTTTTGTAATACTGTTTTTTTGAGTTCTTGCTAAACAGATGAAACTCTGAGCTACTTCTTCATAAGTGGTGTGTTTCTGTCCAGTTTTCAGTTCTCCATAAGTCATGACAAATCTCTTTGTTCATCTTCACATTACTCTGCTGATGTCTTAGTCTTCTTTTTCATGCCTCCATGTCTATGGCTTGATATCTGCCTGGTTATCCCTCCTTTGGGGTATTTCCTTATATTATGAAAATTACATGTTTACTGTGAGAGACTTGATTTTCTCATGTTTCCCTTAAGAAAAAGAAGTTATCTTTTTCTAAACCAACACATACATGGAAACTATATGACTGAGTTTAACCATCCTCATGTGAATTAGAAGTGGCTTCTCCTGAATGTCAGTCACTATCATTTCCCCATTCTTTTATCTTTTTTTTTTCTTCCAGTGGAACAGCTGGAATTTATTATTTTCAATTTTATCAGTAGATTCTTCCTTACTTTCTTCATAATTGCATTTTTCAGTTCATAGTGATGAAGCATCATAATTAGGTTCAAGAGGTTTTGAGGCCCAAACACAGAGAATGCTGTGCTGGGTGCTCTGGCCAGTTTCTTCTTTCCGAACAGCTCAGATTTAACAACTGTGAAATCAAGATTTAACATAGCAGAGCAGGCTTCCTCCTTTAATATTTCCAGGTGGTTCTTGCTTCCACATTGATTTTTCTCACACTGTTCCCTGTATCAGCTATCTGGAGCTAAATTTCTCTCTTTCTCCTTCCCTTCACTCTGCATCTCTTTGCTTTCAGCACGCCTCTGTGACTGTGCAGCTCCACCCCACCTCACCCTGTGCACACTCTCTCTCACTTCTCCCTTGCATCTCTCTGGATCTTTGAGATGAGTAGCTCTCTTGGCAGATTCACAGATGTCAAATAATTTATTTGGGCTTTAAACTCAGAGATCAATTGCCTGATGTCTACCTTGGTACTATCTGATTTTATTCATCTTTGGCATCCCTGCCTGTTGCTTTCTTACCCTGCATGCCTGAAGTGGTTGCCTTAACATGGATATCTTTTATAAAGCACTGTGCAGCCATATTCTCTGCAATGGCCTGCTTATTTTCTTGGAGGGAATTAGCAGGCTTGAGGGGTAGGAAGAAAGGGTGTCAGGAGGTTGGCTTTGCATGTCTCAGGCTTCAGGCAGCCATCTCACACTATCCACTCAGCCACAAGGATTCCTAACCTCCATGTGTGTGCATGTGTGGGGGTTGTGACACTGCCCTTCAGTTTTATAGTTCATCTTGGAGCTTTTATTAATTCACTGAAATTCCCAAGAACTGTGTTGGGGTTTTGTTGTAGTTCGATAAACGTGCGGTTTAGCTACTTGTTGTTTTATTCGCCTAATCTACCCACAATTACAGAAAAGCCATGTTAAAAAGTTGTGTGTAATAAATATTGAGCATGTAGGACCTGTGGTAAATGCCAGCTTGAGATAGCTAATATTAAAAATGTATAGAAGCATATACTTACAGATAAAAGGCATTTGCATATGACTTCACATCCATTTTGTTGATGTTTTAAAAAGGTTGTGGTTTTTGAAATGCATTTGGATGTATTTTTCTACCTGAAGAAAAATGTTCACTTTTTACATGATAAACAGCAGTGGAAATATCCACAGGACAATGGAAAAGCCTCAAAGGAAGTAAAGATCTGCAGTTTGCTGGGAACTACCTGATGTGAGCTACTTTCCTTTGTTCTGTGGGCATGATATTTTTTACTTGTTACCTGGAGCTGCAGAGCCCCAGATCTTGGACTTTGTGCGTTCTGGTCCAGAGTCCCAAGGTCAGGAAGAGGATCTTGTCCAGGTGTCCTCCTGTCACTGCCAGCTCTCTGCTGAAGGCGGGCTAAATTGCAAATACCCTCACTCTTAACATTTAGCTGTGCCACTCCTGCACAGTACTCTCTGCTCACCTGTGGAGTCGCCTGACTTTCCTCTGGCATCAGGAAAACTGTGAAACACTGATTTTTTTTTTTTTTCAGTCTGAGACTCAGCTCTCCTAGCCCCCAGGGTAGCCATGGGACCTCACTGCACAGAGCTTGAGAAAGGAAAGCTGCCTGTGTTCAGCCTCCTGTTCGCTCACAGAGAAGCACACACAAGGCAGGAGCACAGTAAATTGTTCAAAATGCTGACTTTGCAAAGGAGAGGGAAATTATTTTACCAATTAAATTTTCACAATGCGCTTGTATATGACAGCAGTAGGTTTATAAATACATGGATGTCTCAATGTCTGGTAGGCGGCTCTGTGGAGGGAGCCATTCTCTTCCTTGTGAGTGTGATGATCTGACATCTGCATGCACACAGAGATCAGCATGTTTGCAACATTGTCTGCAGAAAAACTTGCTTTAAAAGTAAAAATAAATTCCTTTAAAGTTAAAAGTAATTAAGTACAACAACACATTTTATTTTAATCTGTCTTTAAACCAAATCACCCAGGTCATTAACAGTGCTGTAGGTTTACTTTGTAAAGCTGTAAATGAATACTTGCACTCTCAGGACAACTGAGGCAGATGTGATTGACCTGGCATAGTAAAACGTCTTCTCTCTTCATGGTGTATGTGTAGCTTTTAAATATTCTTCCTTAGCATGTGAGACTGCCTTTTTGAATTAATTCCTTTTGTATCTCACACAGCTGCCTAACTCCTTGCAGGCACACACACTCCCAGCCCTCCCCCAGACATCTGTTCTGATTCTCAGTGCCAGGTGCCAGAGTTTAAGCTTGTTGGGAGGAGGGACAGTGACAAAATCCTTCATAAAATCAAATAGCTGTGGCTTTTTAAACAATATTTGTGGTGGAATTTCATTTCTAATCTCTGAGATTTTGAAAAGAACCCAGAAGGTGTTGGCCTTTACTACTGACTTTTTTCAGGTTTTATCTGGAAAAGGTCAGGCTTGGGTAGAGATTGGTTTCTTGTTGGGGGTAAAGATTTTCCTCCATTTTTCTTTTCCAAAGTGATGCTGTAGCATTCCAGTAGTAAAAGTCCATGGCAACTGTAAACCTGTTTCTAGTCTGGAATTATTTTTCCCACATGGGAATACATTTCATTAGAAACACAACTGTACCTTCATCACCGAATTTTGATCCACAGAGGTTTTACGTACCTTGCTTCTACTTGAAACACAGCTGTTCTTGAAATCTTCCAAGCATGCCCGAAAGCTGCCATCGGTTTCTGGAGGTCTCAAAGAGACAGTGTTGCTCTCGTACAGTCCAGAATGACAAGGTCTAGGCTGCTGTTTATGTACCAAAGTGCTCCTGTTTGGCACTTTGGGTTTGCTTGGGTTATCTTTGACAGATAAAAAAATGCTGGGCTGTCAGAGCCGGGACATTTCCGTCAGCAAGGAGCAGGTCCAGAGCAGCATGCAACTGTTCCCTGTCTCAGCCTGGGAGCAACCTCAGTGATCTCCTCTGCTCCACGCTCTGAACTTCTCAGAAGGGGCTGTCATGGTCCTCCAGTTGCAGGTTTTCCCCTGAGTCCTGCTCTAATCTTAAACAAATAGAGTACAGCTGAAACCCTTCTCTGCCATTCCCTGAGATCTGCCTTGGAACATTTTCCTGTCATCTTCTTGCACTCATGGTGCATGAGAGGCATGGCCAGGCTGCTTCTGTTTTCTGCCTTCTCACCCAGGCACCTGACTTCTTGTTTCCCTTTCTCCAGTGTGATAGGGAATATGTAGTGTAAGGGATAAGCCTAGAAATGTGAAATAAATGGATTTATATCAGCAGCTGTGGTGTGGGTGGTGGAGGACATGGTACTAAATACTCTGAGTCCATGCCGGGTTAGGGGAAATCAGGAAGGTGGAATGAGGAGTTTAAGCTGCTCTTTCTCGCTCTTTCTTTTCATCTCTCCTTAGGCATGTCTGCCACTTACTCTTGCAGTCACTGAAGGCACAGGAACTCTCTGTGGTCCTACTATTCCTGTAGAGGCTTGAGAGAAGACTCTTCCAGTGTATTTCCCAGGGGCAAAAACATCAGGAGTGGCTTGGTCACTCACAAGCCCTGGCTGAAATGAGAAGTTTCAGCTTCGGAGAAGTGACTTGGTGTGACAGTCTTCAGACAACACAGAAAGGGCAAAATGTGTAACAAGGGGAAATATCAGTGAGCAAATTTAAGCTACGTAGAGTGGAGAACATTTTTCCACACTAATATTAAACATGTGAGACCACCACTTTTGGAGACCACATGTATGGATTCAAGAAGGCACTAAACAAATTCATGAATCTGTCCACCAATGACTATGGGAAATGCAGGCCTGGAGGCAGACCCCCAGGGTGCCATGAATCGCATCAGCAATCTCTCCACGCTTTTCTTAGGCCCTTCTTTAAGAATCACACATAGCATGTTCAGCCAATGTAGGCTTCGCTTTGATCTAGTAAAGTGCTTAGTGGCTCTTAGGACAGAGCTTAATCAAATGGTGAAACAGCCTCACGATACTTCCTCCAGAGTTTTTAGAAGAATGATCCCATAGGCCCTTCCAATTGTTCAGGCCCATGCCTGAGCAATCTTGGCAAGGGGAGAGCGTCCTGCCACTCCAAAACACAAAATGGGTGTCCCTAGGAGTGCTCATTAGCCAGTGCCCTATTTATATATAGTGCAAGGTAAATATTTGGGAAGTCCGAAGATGCAAAGCTAATAGGGTTGTTACAGAGGATGGGTAACAAAAAAGGGATGGTTGTTGAGAGGCATAATGTGTAAGGGTTTTATGCTTTCTAAGATAAGCCTGAAAAGGACAAAACTGAACAAGGAGTCACTAAGCCTTTTCTACTACAGAATTTGTCTGCCCTTGGTAATATTCCTTCCTGCTCTCATTTTTGTTTGTGCTGATAAATGTCCTTGCATTAATAAACTCATAATGCAGCTTGTTTATCCCTTCAAAGCCAGCCCTTGCAGCTTTCATTAGCATTTTAGGATATTTATGGCTTTGTAAATGACTGGAAATCTGCAATTTGTCATTAGGAATTAAGAAAAATCTTCCTTCCACTTAGGGCTGAGGCTCAGCTTTGGCCTTTGAGGGACTGAGCCACCTCTGGGCCTCATAGACAAAAACAAAGTCAGACAGTGCCCAGATTTACAACAGCAAGTGGCTCTTAGTTATTCAGATGTCTTTGATAATGTGTCATCCGCTGTTGCTGGCAGGGATCAGTGTTTAGGCTCAGAATTAATTTCTCTCTAGCTGGAGAGAAAACAAAAATATCTCTTCTGCAAGAGCAAAAAGAGAAAGATGTAGTAACAAGGAGAGAAATAAAAACAGCACCAGGCACGTGTAAAAAATGTGTGTATAGATATATGTATGTAACATATACACACTGCAGGAGATAACAAAGTGCTCTTCAGAAGAAAATGTTGTACTTCACTCTGCTGTGCTCTGTGCTTTCAACTTGGAAATACAGGAAGCTAAGAAAATTTTAAAGGTTTCGAAAGGGAGTTTATCTTGTAATTGGTGAAGGGCTAAAGAGTTGGATGGGGAGGGATAATAATCAAAGGAGTCTTTTCAGCACTAAACTGTAGTCCAGAAAATCAAAGGAAGGAATGTTAATTGGTTTGTACAACATGATATTCTCAGTTCAGAGTAGCTTCAGCCACTCAATGGTACTTTTTCTTTTTTTTCTTTCTCTCTCTCTTTAGGTTGATTAAGTGAATAGAAGAAAAAAATAAAAAAACGAAGCTACTTTCAAGTATTGAAGCTACAAGGCCGGGATGAACACGAAGGACGGAAAAATGTCCGAAGGAGGTCTCAATGTCACTCTTACCATACGCCTTCTCATGCATGGCAAGGTGAAGCATTTCCTGTTGCCTTTGTGTTGAGTGTGTGTGCAGCTACCAGCAGAGCCTGGCACTAACATTGACAGAGGGTCTGCTCCTCCTCCACCTTGAGTCAAAAGCATCATTGCCACGGCCAAAAAATCACTCCCTGCCTTTCAGGGAACCCTGCTGAAGTTCACGGTGCAGCCCAAGCTCATTGAAACAACCCCTGCCTGTAACGAACCCATTTTGAGCGGATCTGGCGGATCTGGCGGCAAAAAAAAAAGGAGTTCTTCCATTGATAGTGAGCCAAATTGGGCAGACCCTTGCAGGAGGCTGACCTGCATACAGCTCGCCTTTCTCAGCATTTGCTGAGTTTTGCAGGGCTTTTTTAGGATACCAGAACATTGTCTCGTGTGAAATAATTGCCACGGAGTTGGTGTCTATTTCTATTGAATGCAAATGGGGTCCAGTTCTTCATTATTCTGCTGTAACATCTCATCAGTGAGCCCCTTGATATGGTGGGGGTTCGCCCAGGTCCCTGCGGGTTTGGGTTGGAAGACTGACTCTCATTTCCTTTCTGTCCAGTGCAGCACTTAAAGCATGCAGATAAGTGGGAAATCTGTGCCACAGACAAAGTGCCAATTCAGTATTGTCAGATTTAACAGTCTGGCTGCTGCTTATTTCACATCAACAGATCATAAAGTGGGCTTTTAATTAAAAAACACGTTTCATAGGTTTGTTTGTATTATTTGCATCAGGCAGCTCCAGGCGTTTTTAGGCTTAATGAATGAATGTTATAGAAAGGAGGTGGTTAGGTCTCATCCTTAACAGGGAACAGTGAATATATAATGCATATTATTCTGGAGATCAAATTTGTATATATAAATCTAAAAATATATTTTTACTCCTAGAATTTAATTTTATCACTAAAATGCTTATACATTTTAAACTAGTGGATGTTTTCAAACTATGGTATGAACACACATATGATAAATCCATAGCACGAATAGGACACTAAGGTATCTCCTATTCTGTTGAGAAGTGTGAGGGGGTACAGCTTAAGTTTGCAAATTAAAACCCTCAGAAATTAGGTTATGTCAGATCAAATTATGTTTTTTCTCAGAAATGATCTAACCATTTTGATTTTTTTCCCCCTGAAATATTCAGCTTCAGGCAGGCATCTGGTGTGTAAATCTGCATCTTAAATAGGGATCTGTCAAACAAATTTAATAACACTCTCTCTTACAAAACCCACCTAAAATCTGTACACGTGTCTGTGCTCAAAATTAGGTCTTCAGGGTTGATTCTACTGGTTTCTGGTCCCAGTCCATGAAAGCATTTGAGCACATACTTATCCCAGTGGGTATAAGCAGCCCTACTGGTTGCAGTCACATTCCCATGCGCTTAAGTGATGGTGTTTTGGGCTTTTTTAATCATTGTCAGACACCTCTACTTGTTTCAGAATCATGCCTTTAAAGCAAAAATGAAGTATCTGTCATTTTCAGGACATTTTATTTAAACTGTTGGCTAGGATTATTGGAGGTTTTTTAAATCAGAAATGAAATCAGATAAAGTTCATTTTCTCTGTTAAACATCATTGATTTTGTGTGCAACTACTTTTAACAATAATGGATGTTATGTGTCCAGCCTTCAATGCATATGTAGCCCCAAGGGTCTAAATTAAACCCACAAAAGCTACAAAGTTCAAATTTTACCTGCATCTATACCATGCATCCTCAGTTAACAAGGCACGATGGGTATTCTGTTAGCTCCACTATGCTCTAATCATGTATCCTATTGTGCCTAAGTAGTGGAAAGAGTACATTAAATCAGAATTTATTTTGGTGATAAAAGTGAGACACTTTCCGTTTCTTTGATGTCATTTCTGTGATTTAGATATAGTACAGAGGAATGAAGGATGTCTGAATCAATATGAACTCAATGTGAGAAAGCATTCTGAAAGCTGTATGTGCCTCTGGAAAAGAAGAAACATGTTTCTAGACTCTTCCTTGAGATTTGTTGTGGTAATGACATCAGTGGAAATTGTTGATCTCTAATTAATATTCCTAGACAAAAGAGTTTGTCTGGAAGCAGAAGTTGATCTGTAAATAACTGGTCATAACTTGAGAGAGAAGAGGAGGAATAAAAAGGTTTTTAAAATAGCAGGAGCAAGCTGGACTCAGTTATTTTTAAACTAAAATAATTTTAATGTTATTTGTTAATGCATTGCATGGAAAAATGAGGACCTCTCCCTACTAACTTTAACTCTCTATGTCTAAACCATTATTACCAGTGTACCTTTGCATAGGGAAGGCCAATGTGCTTTGAGTTGTTTGCATGCATTTTGATTGGAAATCCATAAATTGTGCTACTGTGCTTGCTTATCTTGACTGTAAGTCCTGCGGACTTAGGAAATTTTCAGCATGTACTTTTAATGTGATTTGTATAGAGGCTTTAAGTCAAGAATGGACACCTTAATGAGGCAATTAAGGTAAATTCTATACCTGCAGAAAAATGAGGATTTGTATGAGTGGCCAGACCTCTTCAAGATGGTAATGAAAAAAAAAACCACCACAACAAACAAATTATGTTGCAAAAACAAAAGACATTATCATGTGGTGAAAGGAAGAGAAATAGGAAGAGTCCTAAGCTCTGGGAGACCCAGGGCCAGTGTCTCCGCAGTGCGGTTAGGACACCACTGATCAGCACCTTTACTTTATCTTGCTTTGGGGAAAGGAGTGTCTGTGCATCCAGCTGAGCTCCTGCCAGGCTTTGTGCAGCCTTTGGCTGAGGAGGCTGGGATAGCCCCTGGGAGCACAGCCACTCAGCCACAGCATGGCAAGGTTTGGGAGCAGCCAGCTGGCAGCAAGGCAAGACACAGCCTTGATATTCTCATGGCAGAAACCTGGTGTTAAGGGAGGGCAGCAATTTTTTTACCAGTGATAGTGGAAAAAGAATTTGTGCAGGCCCTGCAAAAAGCCAACCACTGCAAGGTATGAAGGGTTAACCTCAGGGTAACCTCAGTGTTTCCAGGGCCTGGTATGAAAGGTGTCCTCCTGAGCTGGGACTTTCAGAGATTTTGTGATGATGTAAAATGAAAGGCCTAGTTTTCATCTTTTGCCATGTTACATCAGTGAAAAAGCTACGATGGTGTTACAGCCCTGAAGAGAAATCACGAGCAACACAAAACATTTGTCACATTTTCTTGTGACAAATTAGAGGGCAGGTGTTGGTGAGGATGCTGCAAGGGCAGTGCTTAGGCATTCCTTGCATCCACAGAGAAGCAACTGTCAGTGTCTGTGGGAAATCTCAAAAGCAAGATTAGGAAAAACTTGTTACGAGGATGTGTGAGGAGGGATGGAGGCTGCCTGGGCGTGCTGCACCATCCATCACTGAAGGTTTCTAAGGACAAGTCAGAAAAAACTGAATTCATCCTGTAAAGCTGCGCTTCACAGACACTGCAGCCTCTGCTGCTCAGCACCTTTCTGACTGAGTTAACCTGAATGCTGCTCCAGAGGGGTCAGAAACAGAAGGGTCTTTTGAAGGGCATGCAGTTAGAAATATAGAATATGTTAAATAATGCAGATACGCATTTTCATCCTTTATTAATGAGAAAGATGCGCCACATTAAGAAATAAAGCTGTTTCATACATTTCAGTAGAGAAAAACAGAGAGTATGAGTTGAGGCATGTCGGAGACATCTTTCGTGAAAAATCTTCTTTTAGGATTCTTTCCTTCTGAGAAGCGGTGGCCTCAGAAACAAATGTAAACAATAGGTTATCTGCTGCTGTGGAATGCAACAGGTCTGGATTGGCCCAGCTTGGATGTTTAGAAATAATGGCCAATCCAGAACTGAGCTCGCTCGGACACAGTCCAGGAGAGCAGGGTTTGTTATTCATTCTTTACTTTTCTATTCTTAGCTTAGCAAGCTTCTGAAAAGCTCTCCTGCTTTTTCTTTCTAGTATAGTTATAATGTAGTATATATATATCTTAAAATAATAAATCAAGCCTTCTGATAATGGAGTCAAAGATCTCGTCTCTTCCTTCACCCAAGAACCCTTGTGACAACCGTCACAGAGGCTGTTTACAGTGCCCTACTTTTGTATTTTCCATCTGATTCTTGCTGTTTCTTGAAGTAAAATAAGTAAAATGACTGTGTAGGAAAGAGACGTGAATAAATGTGGGTATTTTATTATCCTTGTCTACTTCTAAACTGTAATTTCTGGACAAGATTGGAGTACTGTAAGGATTGCAAGATTTCTGCTTCCAGCAAAGGCAAGAATAGCAGTATTTGCCCAGACCACATCGCTGGTTTTGAAGGGCATAAGGAAGACGAATGAAGTGTATGTGCATTTATCGGCAAATACCCCCTAGCCATCAGAGCCCTCTGTATGGAGAAGCAGAGCTCAGGCCCCAAAAGAACTGTATCTCTTACTTTTTCTTCCTTTCTAAATTTTTGTCAAGATAAAAATTATTTTGCCTCTTTGTATGTCATAGGGTATAGGTGTAGACCTCCATGTTTTTTACCATTCCTTGCTCACCTTTTGCTGAATTTTCTATTCCCATGACTTGTGGCTGATTTTTCCTTGCTTACTGCCTCAGGTAATGAGGTTGAAAGACTGAAAATTGTAGCCTTGCCCACAGGTATCTGCCAACATATTAACAAATGACGCTTGACATCTGAAGTAGTCTTGAACTAGGTTTGGTCAGTTCATGCCCAGGAAGAAATAACTTGATAAAGTGCCTATTTTGACTATACTGGATAATGATTACATGATTTAGAACTAGTTTGGTTTTGTATACAGCCAGTGTTAACAGGCTGATTAAGACTCTGGAGACTCAGCATTAAAGTTTAATTTTAGATGTGGATGGTGAAGAGACTATGGCAGTAGAAAGGTCTTAAATCTCAGGAAAGCAGCTTAATGGAGATTTAAAAGCCAGGTCCATGAGGTGGAACAGGAGAAAATGTTTAAATGGGCCATCATAGAAAGGGCAGCAGGTCACAAATCCACTATGAGATCCACCTCCATCTCATAGTGGTGGCGCAAGAATCTCTGCTTCCTCCCTCCAGTACAAACCTGCAGGAGAAATAATGCACTGTTTCCAAAGGTGCTGTGTGAACGTGTGCATTGATGAAATCATATTGGGTGCAGTGAAGTCTGCAAGAAACCAAAGTAGAATATAGTAATGTATTGAGCCTGAGGAATCTTTTAGAGAAAGAGAATGGAGTTCAGCAATAAAAACCAAAATGGATTAATGAAGTCAGATGGTTAGGAAGAACAAGGAAATAATTTACAGGTAGGATGAAGGAATGAAGGGAAAACTGGCAGGAAAGTAGGACTCTTGCCAAATACTGAGAGGTGTAAATTGGAGAGGTGAGGCAATTAACTGGAGAAGGTAATTTAGAAGATACATGTTCATTGACAGAGGGAAATCTGGAAAGCATAAAAGGCTAAAAAGCATCAGATGTGTCAGTGTCTAGAGAGTGGCACATTTGGGATATACTACGTTGGAGAGGAAAGCTATTTCAGCAAAAGTGTGTGCAATTTTGGATGTATGATATTGGTGCATCATGGGGCAAGGAGAAGGTAATTACCTTGCTGTTCTTCTGGCAGAATCACACCTGCAGTTCTGTGCTCAGCAGCAGGTGCCACGTGTGTGAGTGATGGTGAAGACTGACAGAGGGAGAATTCACAGAAAAATAATGAAAGTTTTAGGAAACTGAGGAGACTATGCCTAGCTTTCTTCAAACATTCTCATAAGTACATATTATAAATACAAATGTTATGGTATTTTGAATGCCGTAAGTGCTTGTGGCTGGAAATAATGATATAAAATACTGTTTTGAAAATAAATCTAATAAGGGAATCCCAAGAAAAAAAAATCTGGTATAGAGACTTTTGTGATGTTCTATAAGTGTCCTATGCAAATTTTAAACATGTCCAGTAATGAGTAGCACATGTATTATTAGATTGTATAATCTGCATTGATGGAGGAAAGATATGATGACTGAGTGGAGCTTTTCTTTCCCTGATACCATTTGCTCAGTGATGCATTTCTCATTCAGCAGCAGTGAATTAGAAAGATGTATCTGCAGTCAAATGTTTGGGTTTGGACAAAACCCTATGAGTGCCTTAGTACTTACAGCGTAATTTTAAATTCCCTGAGGAACTCAAGGTATCTGAGTTCGAAATTATTACAGCAGGATCAATGGGTGACTTGTGGCACTGGAAGCACTGGTTACAGTGACCTGCATCCAGCTTCAGTGGTGACTTTCAGACATGTTGGTGATTACTTTGTGATGCTACATACAGAATTTTTACAAGAAAAAGAAAATTTAGACTCATAAAGTAATGGCTTACACTTAACAGCTCAAATACAGAATAAAATCATTAAGAAAAATTGCCTTTTTCATTAGTACAGATAATACCATTTTAGCATCAGGGATTTCTGTTAGTGGCCACTTTTTTGGTGCCTTCTTAATTGCCTCCCTGAAAGACTGTAAAACAAGTAGAGAAATTAATTTTCCCCATCTTAAAGGTAATGACCTTCTCCTTTTCCATTTTTTGTTTTTCATTTATTGAAATACAGAAAGCAACAAAGTAACTTTAAGAATCACCTTGTCAGTAATACAGTCCAAGCCATAAAATGCCAATCAAGCCAATGTTTGTTCTGGTCTTTCCAGTTTCCACAAACACTGTCAGGGTATTATGAGGATTGACTGTCCTGCCTATTGCTATTATAGTTCTTGTTTTGTTTGCTTGCACTGCTGGGATACCTGAGAGCCCTGGTCATGGAACAAAACTCTGCATGCAGATGCACAACGCAGGATGGACCTCTTCTCAGCGTTTTTGTAGGAGCAGCCAAGATACTCTCACTAGCCTCAAAAATCAGCAGAAAGGAAGAGAGAGAGTTCCCCCAGCCCCTGGGCACTCTCTACTCCCAAAAACAATCTCCATAGCCGAGTGTTCCCACTTTTACCAAACAAAATCTCCTAATCAGTGCGTGACTAATGAACTGTGATTGCAGAAGGTACACGCCCTACTCAGTGCTGCTGCTTCAGCATCACAGATGCAGGGGCAAGCACAGGAACAGAACTGAGTTTTGGGTTGGTTTTAGCAGGGAAGACTGGGAGCTTAGGTGTGAAACTGAATGTTAGCTGGCTACCCATCTGCTATCAAAAAGCAAAGGAAAAATGCCCATTGACACAGCTGCCCAAAAAAATGTTAGATGTACTTGCAGAAGATACATAATACTGGAATCTCCATCAGAAAAACCATAATTTTTAGATTTCCTCATGCACTACCATATTTGTTAGCAAAAGATCTGCCTCAGTAAGGAAGGCCTGGGATCACAATGCCTTTCTAATTTAGGGCTGTAGGCATCAGACAGTGACTGCTGAAGCATCACCCAGGAACATGAGATCTCCAATGGCAGTGAGGGTAATCCCGTGTAATCCCAGAACACAAATCAGATTCTCAGTTTACCCAAGGTGGCCGTTTTTTCTCTGAGGCTGACAGATTTCTCTGAGGCTGTCATGTTTCCAAAAACTGACTTTTCTTCCAGTCTTTGAAAAATGCTGATGCCCGACATACTCCACACAAATACGTGGTTCAGAAAGGCTTTGTGGAATGTGTTCTTGGGATCTTCCATGCAAGCATATTCATGAGTTTAGGTGACTATTGGCAACTCTGTCCTCAGGTTAAGGTGAGGAGAGAGAGAGTTGAGTTATGTTATGCCTCCTTATGGATGGGAGAAAGACAACTGGTCTGGGTTTAGAAAACTTTATCAGCACAGCTGTTGTGTGCTGCTGCCAGGACCCGTCCTTGTCCCATGATGGGTGTTTCCACACCATGGAAGGCTTTATTCCTTTCCTTTCAAAGCTCTTTTGTTTGTAGACTCCAGCCCTACTGGTTCTACCTTGTCCTTGCTTTATAGAAAGCAGGTTAGCATGTGCAATCAGAGCATTGCCTGAAGGAATGTCAGGCTTTAGGATGGAGCCTGTGCTTTGTTGAATGTTTTGAGGTGAAAGCATATATTCCTATATTATTTCTTAAATGTGTTTTGCTTCTAGACATGGCTTTATCTCAGAGATCCTATGAAGTTTTTGTTCCGTTCTCCCCATAGCACTGATAATAAAAGCTGCATGATAATAGAGCAAGACCTGTGTGTTTCCATGGTCCCACAATAGCTACCTGTTTTTGTTTTGATTTTCCAGGACTCAGTAATTATTAAACCAACCTCACACCTAGAAAAAGTAATGGAATTTCACACTTTATGTTTACAGATCAAAGGTTAATCTTTAAACCAAGGTTTGTTGTAATTTGTTAAGCCTCTTGTTTTCTTAGTATAACTGAATTCTTTCTCTTGCTATTCAAAGGACACACGGGATAATTGATTAGGAAATAGGTTTCTTCTACAACCAGTTTTATATCTTTGTTTAGTCATTCTTACCATCAAGAGCCCTGCAAAAGCCTTGACTCACAGGAATTTTTGCTGCCCCTTTTGTGCTGCCTTGTCTTCACCATAGATAATGCACAATCTGCAGAAATAGCTTCTTAGCTATAAATAGAGCAGTTCCCAAGTGTTCATTAAGAACAAAATTCATCACATTCTTGTGAATAAGGTGTGCAAATAATATTATATGCTACATTTCACCATGAAAGAAACCATCCCCTGTTTTTACCATTACTTTTCCTCAAGTTATTAGCAATGAATTGGCTGGTTGGTTAGCAATATACTTTACTGATGCTGGGCAGTCTCCCAGGGTTTGTTGGTGAGGTCTGGCTCTTGCTTATCTACTTGATTAGAAATTTCCTACTTAAGAATATCATGACAACTCTGTCCCCCAGGCTTGAGAATTAACTTCAAGTTGTCTGAAATCAGCATCTGGATTTCAAAATATCTTCCACTATCTCTCCCTGGACTGCAGTGAGGGTTGGTTGCCTGACTTACACTGAATTCCAAACTTGTGAAGAACCAATGTAGGTGACAGACATATTATGCACTTAACTACAGCACATAGTAGATGTGCTGTAGTTAAGTGCATAATATGTCTGTCACATATTATGACAGACATATTATGGCAGATCTAGAAACATTTTCTGAAGAAGATAAAGCCAATAAAGTAACCTTGGTTAGAAATAATGCTAACACTTGAGAGTCATGAAAATGGTGTTAGGTATCTCATTTAGCAGTAAACTTATTTCATGGTGTTATGACAAACTGTATGAAACAAATACGGGACTGTATAAAGAAACATTAAAGGTTTGGTGAAGTAGCTTTGCTAGTTTGAAGAATGAGGTGAAAAGAGTCTTTTGATTTAATGTGTGGCTGTAGTAGATTTCTCATCATAGTTTAAGACATGATCTGTTGTCGCCAGTACTTTCTAGCGGCTTTCCTAGAAAAAGCTAAGGCCCCAGAAAAGTCTGAAGTGACCCATTTAAAACCATTCTGGTTTTTTTTCCCCAGTAATTTGTATAAAGCAAAACTCTGAAAAAATTCTGAAATGTCCATGTAAAGTTAGTGCTTCTCTCTGTCCCTGTGACCTTACCTCACATGGCCAAGCAGAATTCCATCTCCCAGAGTAGAGGGAGAGGTGGCATTGGCTTCTATGTTTTGCAGTTGGTTTATAGAATAAGCTCTAAAGTCACCCTTTGCTGAGGGGGAGATTTTAAGTAGTCCATATGATTACAGTGACTTTTGCTAGCATGTTCCAAGGAATTGGTCACCAATCTTAGTGAAATACTTTTTTCTCAGTGGTATTCACACAGTTCTTCCACTCATTTCTTTGGTAGCTTGTGCTCTTCATTAATAAATAACAAAGTGATGATCGGTCATGTAAAATTCCTGTCCCCACTGAAATCCAAAGCAAAACTCACAGAGAATTCAGTGAAACAATCAGCTTGAGAATCTTTTTATTCTATGCTCTCCTTTGCTTGTTTAAATACTCCTAATTTCTGTGTTAGAAATGGACCATCTTTTTTACCAATGCTACAAACAGTACATGACTTTTCTGTTCCTTAAGCAAGGTATGTTCTCCTATTTCCAAGGAAGATATTTTTGCATTTATTACCCATGACCCATCCATTCATTTCTGAAAGAACATCATCTCTCATTAAGACCCAAGATGGTCAAATATGGATTGGGACGGATTTTGTATTAAGTTTATACTGACAGAGCTTTGGAGGTTCAAGACTAGGCCTACATATTCTAATGAAACTTCAGGTATACAAAACCTGAAATGGACTGAAATATAGTTGCTTGCCCATAGCAAATGGAACAGAATTCTCTTACCCCTAGCAAAAGGTTCTTCTACCTCCTAAGAAATTGTTTTATCAAAGTAATTATTTCTGAAAGCTGGAACTGAGAAGAATGGAAGAAGTTTTTAAGATAAAACTGCCAGATGTGCTGAGTGGTCGGATAGGAACTGCTGGACATGGGGGATTCATTCCTAAGCCTTGTCATCAGTGAGAGCCTTGCTCCCTGTATTGCCCATTCAGCAATTACTGTGAGATTGACAGTTACAATGAAAATGTAAAAAACAGTAAGATCTTAAAAATCTGGAGGAATGGATGTCCCAGATTTGTGTCGCTGCTAACAAAAAAGCTGCATCTCATTTGATTACCTACACATTGTGCTGGTGTGGCTGTCTCAGCCACAGGAAGAGGGGTGACCTAAACCTGCATATTAAGAGAATATTACAATAATTTAGTTACAAGACAGAAAACTGCAGTGAGCCCTTTCATTCCCATTCTCACAGAGCTGCTTCTCTACATTGTATGTACAGAGGTGCAGATATCTCATAGTCCCAAACAGAGACAAGCAGCTTTGCCAAAAACACTCAGCTGTGTCAAGTGTAAAAGGTCTACTCTACACTGGCCAGCAGAAATGTAGTTTTGTAAAGCAGATACCACTGGGAGATTTGCAGCTCCTGTCTGGACAATATCTGTTCTCAGGTCAGTGTGTGCAAGAGTGCAGAATGCCATCTTGAAAGAGCAGTTGGAAGAGAAATAAAAAAGGGAAATGGGAAATGGGAAAAGCACAGTTTGAAAATAAGCCTGAGAAGGGGCCTCACACGATTGAGGAACTTTGTGGCTATTAAGGCACTGACTTCAGTGGGAATAAGGCTATGGCTGAAGAATCACAGACCCATGAGTTTTGGAAGGGACCCACAAAAGTCTCCCGTCTGACCTCCTGAATCAAGCAGATTGCATTGGAGCAGATTATGCAGGGCCTTGCCCAGGCTGGGTTCTGACACCTTTAAGGATGATGATTCTCTGGGTGCTTCTTTCAATGTCCAGCCATCCCATGGTAATTTTTTTCCCTCACATTGAGTAGGAATTTGATATTGTAGCTTGCTTTCTTTATTGTACACTACAGTAAGACTCCCCTGCCAAGTCTTTTCTTCTTAAGAACAAATATAGTTCTCTCATCTCTTCTCATGTGTCCTGTGCTCTGGTCCCCTGACCAGCTTGGTGGCCCTGCACTGAGTTCACCTTAGTGTATCCTTGTCTGTCTTGTACTAGGAGCCCAAAAGAGGCCACAACCCTCCAGGCATGCTCTTACAAACAGGATGACAAAGAGCCATTTGCCCAAGCCTGCTGGCTACACTCCTGCTAATACAGTCCAGCCTTTGATTCATCAGGGGTGCACTGCTGATGTACTCATTTATTTAGGTTGAAGTTCTGAGTTAGGACCCTCAGGACTTTTTCTGCAAAGTCAGTTTTAAGGTAGCGAGTTTTTGTCCAGCTTGTCCTGCTGCATGGGCTTTTTCTGTTGCAGACATGGGGATTTTCATCTGATTTCATTCTACTCCCTGAGCTTTCTCCCAGCCCAGTTTTCCAGCCTGTCCAGCAGTGTATTGACTGTTCCCCTAAGTCAGGTGTTGTGTGCAGACTTGCTGAGAGCATAAAGGAACGATATGCCAGAGTTCATTGAAATAGGTAACTTTGTCTCGCTGGAAAGTCTAAATGTCTTGTGAGCAGGATGTGAGGAGTTGGAAGCACAAACAGCTTTGTGTTATGAGCTTATAAACAGCTGGCAAAAATAACTCAAGGTCACTGCAGGTAGTTCTTTCCTGCAGAGTGAAGTCAGTACCATTTTATCACGAGTCCATCACTGGATAGAGTGTTGGAGGAAAAAAATTTCAAAAATTCTGCACTTTGGATCACACTGAATTCCAGGATGGATCACACTGAAGTATATGGACTGGGTGGGGGGAAGTGGTATATCATACATCTGAGACAGCTCAACCACCTGAGGCAGTCTTGATCTATAGAATTAGTTTTCACAGTCTTAGTATAGAAGAGGAGTTTATTTTCCTTTAGCTGGTCTCTCCACAAGATTTCCAGTCTGGTGTCGCAGATGCATGATTTGTGTAACATGTCAGACTATTCATTTTAGTGTTAATAGTTTCATTTCTGCTACCTATTGGTTTTGTTCACCAAGATTTTAACCCTTGGGATGTTGCCAGAACTGCCATTGTTCCCCTACTGTATGTTCACAGCCACGCTTCTCAGTAGTTTCTTTCCTTTGGTGGAAGATTGTAGGAGGCCAGTAGCAATTCCCAAGTCCCTAAAAAGTGACTAGCAATTATTGTTCTCTAAGTGCTTAATAGGGAGATTAAGGCAGGCCACCAGGTGTTTACACAATAACACTTGGTAGTGTGGAAATTCAGCTCTCACTATTACAAGGCATAAGGAGGGTAAATACCTGCCCTTGGAGAAACCAGCAATTATTTTGATGCTTGTATTACACCTCATTTTCATTCCCTAGATTGTGCAGTTCTGTTATTTCTTAACTTTTCATTCCTGATAGGGATTTGTCTGTGTTTATAGTAGCGGGATGGATCTGTAACCATGAGATCGGTTTCTGTTAAAAGTGTTTTTCTTGCACGATCACTTGGCTGCAGAGCTGCATTTTTAGTCCATCCCTTTGTATCTAACGTGGCATATTTGTATACAGCTACAATGGAAGGGAGCTATGCTTCACACTGAAGGTTTGAAATAAATGATAATGAAATAGCTTAGGAACAGCACAAATGCTCTTCTGTAACAAATCGTATCATTCACGGTGTCTGTTTTTTTTCTGTTGCAGGAGGTTGGAAGCATTATCGGAAAGGTCAGAAAATAACTTTATATTCATGTCAAACTATTGTATATAATTTCTCTTTTCTTAGCCCAGGCTAACGGGGGTTTTTTTTATGCTTCTTTAACAGAAAGGTGAGACAGTGAAGAAGATGAGGGAGGAGGTAAGATAAGCTTTGATGTCTTCACTTGCTTCCTTTCCGGCTCAGAGAACAGCGAGTTCAGCATGTGCAGACCGATGCTGCCATCAAGTGGGCCGATCGTTCAACATCCCCGTTCTTTGCAAGCAGTGGGGTATAAATATGCTGGCCTAAATTAAACATTGTTGTTAATGTAACCTCCTTATCGCTGCAGCAGTCTGGAGCCTTTCATTCCCCTAGTGATGTGCCTGCTGCTGCCTTATCTCAGAACAGCTCACAGCATGGTTCTGTGCATCAGACCCACTGTATCTTTCATTAGCATATCAACATCAGTCCTGCACATGGCTTTGCTTCCTGGTAGAGTTTCCAAAATTCTGAAACCAAGTGTTAGACTGACACACGTCAAGTTTGAGGGTAGATACAGGCTTCAGCAGAGCTGGAGCCGGACATGTATAAGCCAGAGCATCTCTCTGCCATATCTTGGCAAAGCCTTAGCTTTTCCTCATTTTGCAGCTGTGAGTAGGATGTGGGCAGGGTAGACCTGCACACCTGCCGTTCCAATCCTTTGAAAAGGCTAAAAACAAATAGGATTAAAACAGGGCACTGCATAAATCTCAGTCTCCCCAGTGTCTGCAGGCTTCTTTCTCTGCCACAGAGCAAGCTGTGCTATCTTCAGAGGAGTGTGCTCAGGTGGAGGCTGCAGACCCACACTGGTCCTGCAAGGTAGCACATCCTACCTGGAGATCCATGTAATTTTTCTGCTTTGAAGCAACCGCTAAAAGTATAAGTCAGAAGAGAAATCCTACTGTTTTAAACTTTAGGAGTGCAGTGTATAGAGGATGCCTCAAGGAAAGTCAGTTTGGCTCTAGTAAAGCTGCAGTACATTACTGTGTCAGCTGCTTCGTTGTTTTCTGCTCTGATAGAAGGTCTGAGACAGGGAAATGTCAAAGTATTTTAGTAAAGAAAATTGCAGACATCCATCTTTAAGTATACACAATAGGGATTTCATTGTCAGGCTGACTGAGTTCTGAGCTCCTTTTTTGATGACATGTTTTCACCCATATTTTTGCACGTTTGCTAAGACTTAAAGAAAAAAAGATAAGAAATTTTTTTTCCAGTGTACTAGGTAAACTTAATTAAACACATTTTAGTGTAATTATTAATTATGATCATGAGCAGATATCTTTGTACCTAAATTGTACGCACAGACGGGAAGCCATCATTGAAGAGTGCTCCTGACTTCTGAGTAAAACATCTTAGAGAATACCAATGATGCTTGGTCTGTCTTTCAAGATAAATATCAAATGTTCTTCTTCTAATCCTGCACCCCTGCTGTCATGTATATGTGGTCAGAAGACACTTTATTTTTTTGTTTTTTTTTTTTTTTTTAAATAATGGAATTGTGTGCATCTTTATATCAGCACAGGACTAAGAAGCTGTATCTCCACATGATGAAAACTTGGTCATTCTTTAAATGACTACCTTTTTCAGTACTTCTTTAAAATCAAAATGCAGCTTTTATTTTGACTTCCCTGGCAGATGTGGCAGCATGCATGCCATCTTTATGGTGTGAAATGTAGCTCTGTCTTTGGGGAAATGTCAGAGACAATTCTGTCATAGAGGAAATGTCAGAGACAACTTCAGGCCTACAGAAAAGCACAGAACTCTCAGTCCTGTGCCCAGGTCTGTGGCAGGAAAATTTTTCTATCAGTAGTGTTGAGCCTTGGTTTTTTCATGCTATGTTGGGGTGCTGTCATCTGGGGAAGCACAGTCTGTTGCAGTAGAGCAGCAGCATTGGGGTGGTTAAGGGCTGGGACACAGCACATCAGCAGCTGTGAGGTGGCCCTGCAGGCAAAGGGCCAAACTAACCCAGCTTGTCTCACATTTGCCTCAGGCCCTGATCCCCAAGAAGGTCAGTGCCTGTGGGTGAGTTGAGGCTCCAGAATCTTGTTAAGCTGCATTAACACATTTCCAGGACTGAAGTCTCAGAGAATGCGTAGGGTGGCTCTTACCTGAACCGGATTTGATCATTACCTACACTAAAGATCCTCTTAAGTATATATTAAAAATATATATAAATTTTTAAATATATAAAACCTCTTGGTTGAGACATTTTCTCTGCACTGCCACGGTGACATAGAGAACCGAGTATACTTGAGATCAGCCTGGCTTTTCTAAGACACTTCTGGTTTTCTAACTCCATCCAACAGGCTCCTTGCCCTAGGGACTCAGTACTGTTGGTGTGTCCTGTCCTACCACTAGTCCTTTAAAGGGATGCTCAGTGCATATATTGCCTGGCTGCCTTCACATGAGGGCCCAGCAGAGAGGCAGAGAAGCCAAGCCCCACCTTTGGGGCTCTAAACCAGAAATGTGCATCGCTCCTGGGAAATGCTGGTGCTCCCTGGAGACAACTACTTCCTCTTAAATTCTGCAGCTCCAGAAAGAGCTACTTAAAGTTAGTCCTGAAAGAAGGAAGGAAAAAGACTTGATTATGCAATTATTTGCAACTTTGAGTTACAGAGGTGCTATTTGCATGCTGCAAAGAAGGCTGCAGAAGTATTTACCCAGACAGAATCCGGCTTCCCGCAGTTATATGAATTTTTGGAATGTGATCTATTTATGCTGAAATTATGTGATGTTGGGGCTGCAGTTGTAGGGGAGGGAATTAGATGCCTCAAGGTATTCCTTCCCAAACTATATTCCTAATCCTACTTTGTTTGCTCCCTGGGAAGTATAACTTTGAAAAATATTTGTTCCTTTTGACAGAGTGGTGCTCGAATCAATATTTCAGAAGGCACTTGTCCAGAGAGAATTGTGACAATAACAGGCCCAACAGATGCAATTTTTAAAGCTTTTTCTATGATTGCACTAAAATTTGAAGAGGTAAGCAAATAATTTTTTTCTCTCTTCAAGTTGAAATACAAACACTGTTTGAATTTTCTCATGTTTGCTTTAATGTTAAATAGGATTTGTTTAATGTTCTATTTAATAGCAATGAAAGTGGCTATATTTTTATAAATGCTTTTGGCAGCAATGCTGAAGAAAAATAATGGGTCAATTTACAAGATGTTTGATCATTTCTTTTGCTTTTTGGAGGCTTCAGGGAAAAGCAATTGCTTCTAGTAATGTGTGCTAATGGTAGGAAAAATGTCTTGGAAAAATTCTATTCCCACTGTGGGTTTGATTTGAAAAGAATAATTGCCTAACTTTTAACTCTGTTTGTATGAATCCAGTTGGTATTGATGTAAATGTTATATATGTCAAAATGAATATATAACTAATTTAACTAGATTTTTTTATTTTAAAAACAAGCTATATGATTACCAATTACTACATTTAAGGTTTGTCCTTTAAAACCAATTAAAGGCACTCAAAGTAATGCAGGAGTTCAATTCACTCTATGTGAATGTAAGTGTTCTGGGCAGATATGTATCTAAATTGCTGAGATTTCCTTCAGTTTCATGGACCAGCTACAATTAGATATGGTCACCATTTTAAAAGAGAACCTCACAGGAAAGGCAGCAGAGTACAGAACATGAACTCTGGTCACTCTGGAGAGGATTTTATCCCCACCTTTGCTTTTGCCAAACAGAGTGATCCAAGCACAGTCTTTCAGAGGATGCATTCCCCACCCCTCTCATGACTCTAGTAGTCCCTTTCCACCTTTTTCCAGTTACATTCTATCTTGAATGTCTGTGTTAATTGTGGACAGGTTGCAAATGAAGTTCCACAAAGGCTTATTTAACAGCATTAACAGTCCCCTGTCCAACTTATCACGCTGTCATATCCCTGCCGCTGCTGGAAATGCCTCACCTCCTACTAGTTTAATTCTTTGCACACACCCGTGCTTTGCCTGGTGGGTGTCCCCAGCTCCTGCTGAGGAGTTTCCACCTCTGCAGTCTTGGCAAACATTCCTGTCAGGCTCCAGACAAATGACTTTTTTTTAATACTGCAGGTGTTAATCCCATTTATATTTCTTCTATCCTTCATGGGTTTTCAGATCTCCCTGCGTGATATTCCAAACTTTCAGTATGTTGATAAAATGTCTTAGTTTTGTGGCATGGCACATTTCATAAGAATGCTTGGAGAGGTTTTTGCCAGTTATTAATGAAATAATAATGATTTTGAGGTTTAAGCCTGCAGAACCACAAGTAATTCTATCTAACCCAATTTCAAAACCTCCTGTTGTCATCTCCTTCTCCCCTTCATCTCCTAGCCATCATGGACCAATCCTTGTTTCTTCTAGTTTAAGAGGTAGCTCGGTGCACAGTGCCATACCCTCCAGTCCAGAGAATCCTGGAGAGAGCAGTGTCTGCTCTCTACAGGAAAAACATCCTGTAAAATGCGGAGGGAATCATTAGCACAGATAATCCCTGCCAGTTCCCACCAAAATGAGTACCCAGTGGAAATAACGCTGCATGTTTCATACAACATCAAACACTGCATGGCATCAGATCCCCAGCCCACCAACACCACGTAGTCTTTGAAAGTGCTGTAGGTAGCAATAGGCAAAGAAAGCTGAAATTCAGGCTTCTGGCTGGATTTTGCACTTTTTTGCACTTGCTGGTTTTAGAGGGTAGCCTGGGCCCTTCAAATGAGCATTAGCAAAGGAGCATTGGCAATCTCTGCAGATCAAGTACGGCTCTGAAATATCTGTATTTAGTTTTAACATAATTGGTTTGTGGTATATTTAAAAGAACAGCACTGAAGAAACATATATATATAATACATATTGTATATATAATACATGATATATATATATATAATCAATTAGGTTTCCTATAAATCTTCCTGCCAATAAAATGAGGTAACTGTAACGCTCTGCAGACAAAATAAAGTGCTGTTTCAAAAATTACAAATTAGCTAGCTACCAAGTGCTGTTTTTCATGCATATCTTTTTGCTGGAGATTTCCTCAGCCATTTAAAAGATTCAGTCCAGCTCTGGTTATTGCAGCTGTGTTGAAACAGAAGAAAAAACATGCATGTGTGAGACTGCTGCTTTGTGGGATTGTTATGGTATTTGTCATGGATGCCCACATGAAGACCTTGGACCTTTAATTTCCACCCTACAGCTGTATACCTAGAGATAAGCAGGTGTAGGAAGTCCTGGAATGCTTTTGTAATGTTTTAGTAAAAATTTTAAAATATGTCAGAGAGATAAAAAAATGAGAAAGGTTGGGTTTGTCTTGTGGTTGTTCTGTAGCCTTATATAACTCTGCTTTGACAACCTTCCTAATGGAAGTTGCTTTTCTAGCAGTCTTATGATGAATTTACAAGCTAAGTAGGTATTTAATAATAAAGCCTCGGTTATGGCCTTATTATATTGGGAGCCCAGTCCCCAGGGGGATCCAGTGCCTGAGTTGCCAGGCTTAGCTCAGGCCAACGCCACGGGGCTACCCTCTAGCAAGCAATGTGGTTATCAGCTCTTATAGTGATTGCAAGCTCTTAGGATTTCAGCTCTTGCTTGCTAGGCAGAGGTGCTCCCAGGCTGAGGCTGCGGCGGACGGCGAGAGAGGAGAAGGAGAGACGCTTGGGGGTTCTGCAGCGATGGTTTTATTGAAGGGATGCGAAGGGTCCCGGGTAGGCTCTTCTTCTCCTGAGTGGGCTAAGGAATGCCTCTTTTATAGGGTTAGGGGGGATCCAGATTTGACCAATAGTAAGGGTTAAAGTAACATAGCCTATAGGGTTACAGGGATAAGCTTTGGGGCGGAGGTCAGGGAGTCAGGAACTAATGTTGCTGTCTCAGCATTCCCATTATTTAATTCTCCATGGGGCTTTACCTGTGTCCATGGGGTCTACTACAGGTATTTACATGAATACCTAAAGTGTTCACTGCAGGGGACAAAGAGAGTTGTTAGAAAATGACTCTAACCCCGGCAGACCCCTGGAACTGCAAGAGGGGACATTTTAGCTCAGTCATTTTTGGACTGGAGGCTGAGACCCAAGAAATGCAGCTGTAACTTCACTGGTGGAGCTGTAACTTCACTGGGGCAGCTCTAGCTTTGCTTGTAAGTCTGCATAATCCTCTGAAAGCACATGGTACGTAAGCACTGGAATAACCAGCAGGCACAGCTCAGTAGTCAGACCTTCTTCAGATGAGTAAGAAAAGGAATTTTGGAATCCTTGTTCCTCTGTAAACATCTATGAAGCACTTGTTTGGCTCTAGGAAGAAGAAGAGAAAAGGAAGGTAATAAAAGCAGTTAGGGTGATACCTTTCTGACAAACATAAATTCTTGCCAGTACAACTGTGATCAATGCTGTGGTGGTCATTTCCAAGGGAGGAGCCACCTCACAGTATCCCCCTTGCTGTGGAAATTGGACAGTTTAACATTTCCTTTGAAACTAGAGAAGAAGAATTTTGGTATATTTTATTTTCCTTGGAGGTTTGGTAGAATTCTGAGCTGCCAGGTTAGTTTTGGGAAGCCTTATGTGCTATGACCCAGGGATGCCAAGAGCTTCTCCTGGCTCTTCAGCACTTCCAGGCTCCCAGTTAGCCTGTCTTGGCTGAAGAGCAGCCCACCAAGCAGGGAGAAAGCCATACAAGGTCCAGCTGTAGCGTCTGCCAGAGCCCTGAAGAAATGGATGCAATGTCACAAAAAAGTTAGAACTTAAATGTAGGAATCTCCCAGTTTGAAAGATGAGTATTCTTTGGGAAAGTCTTGAGCCATCCCTACTCAGAAGCCTGCAGTTCTGAGGGGGATTTTTTCTGCTTATTTTTCCTTTGTCATGTTTTTAAGCTGGAATTATTCCTGTATGCACTCCATGCTGCTGAGCCTCCATGTTTAGATATTGCTTTTCTTAAATAGTAGGGACAAAATAAAGACAGCAGTGGTTTCCAGTTCCTGCAAAGTGCTTTTGAAGGCAGAAATTTCAGTGCAGGCTTTGAGGCCAGGCTGCATATGATATGGAAGTAGGAGACATGATTAAGTTTTGTGCTGTGTGGCTGAAGAAGATTATTCACCTCCACCTGACACAGCCATGATGCAGCGAGATGTCATCTTCCAGCTGAAAAATTGACCTAATTTTATCTCAGATACATGGGTACTGCAAAATTCTGTTATCCCTCTGGCTTTATTTTGGATTGCAGTCCCTCACTGACACATCCACTGAACAGAATATGAGTTACTACTGGCTGGCAGAGGATTTGGTAGATTGGTAGAGGATTTTAGTAGATTTGGTAGCTATCTTGTCACATGCAGCAATGCCTTGTTCCATTCAAGATTTTATTTTCTTCTGTTTTAAGCTAATTAAGGTCATACCAAGCCTTTTCTTGAATGGAAGAATGCTGCCATCAAAACTGGGGACATACCGTAGAAATCAGTGGTGGTGTCACCAGGCTCCCACTGGTTCAGTGAGATGTGCAGAGTTTCTTGAAGTGCTGAGTAGTTTTGTTGTTGATTTTTTTTTAATAATTTGGAGTCCTGATTGCGCAATATAGGCACTTTTTGTTGGTTGTTTGGTTAGTTGGTTGGTTGGGTTTTTTGTGGTTTTGTTTTTTTGATTTTTATTAAAGTGATAGTCTTTATAAGCATTGGAAATCACATCAGTTCTGTCTGACAGAGCTCTTGTTGCATCATAAGTGACTTAATAGGAAATGCATGTTTTCTCATATCTGTCCTAATCTTTGGTAACTCTCTTGTGGAGAGTGCAATAGATGTGTCATGCCACGTCATGGATGAGTCTTCTCAGCTCATAGTGTTACCAAAACTCTCTGAGATTCTTGTGAGTTGTTGAGCAGCTGCAGTGCAGCTCGTGGTTTTTTATTTTTTCATCCTAAGTTCCCTCAAAGCATCCTACTGATCAGTGGAAAGATAAAATTTATCTTTTTCTCTGTGACAAAGTCTTTAGAAGGATTGTTTTGTCTTGCCTACAAGATTTTGAACAAACAAAATATATTTAAAACAATTTAAACCTTGCAACAAGTCAAAGTGCTTATGGGAGTGTGTAATGTAGTCTCATTGGACATTGGGATACATGGATGTGTTTCATTACCTGGAAACAGGCAATTACTGTTCTGCTGAGCTTTTTGTACTTTGGTTACATCTTTGATGGAAAATATTTTAGAAATTCTGTAGTTCTATAAATATTTATGGACCTGCTACAAAAGAGAAATTAAATCTAGAGGGTGGCAGAAGAATTATCAAAATCATCTGATTTTCTCTGCTTCAGATTATTCACGTTCTTTGTCATTCCTTTTTTTAACCATTTTCCTTTGAATCCAATCTGGGAAGAGATGTGAAATGTAGAGATGTATTACACAGTATAAATTTTCCAACTGAGGTGGTGGAAGAGAGACCAAAACAGACCGAAACACATTTTGGAAGCCTGTGAATCCAAAAGCTGCTTTGCCTTTTCCACCTGTTTTGGCTGGTTTCATGGCAGACACCACCTCCTCTTCCTAGTCCTGCCCTCTGGTCCCCCAGCATGGATCTTGCAATGCCAGACATCCGAAGGGTTCCTCTGGCACAAGCGGCTTCGTGCTTACAGTGTATCACCAGCAGAGTTGTGGTGGGCTTTCCTTACCACAAAAACCACTCATGGCTGGTTGCACACTCCCCAGGTCTCCACAGACAGCCTGGGCATTTGCTGTGAGCCCTTCAGTGCTCACCAGGAGTGACAAATCCCCTGCTAATGCTCACTGGCACTGTGATTACAGGACATCAACGCTTCGATGACAAACAGCTCGGTGACAAGCAAACCGCCCGTAACACTGCGGCTCGTCGTCCCAGCAAGTCAGTGTGGATCCCTCATAGGAAAAGGAGGTTCCAAAATCAAAGAAATCAGGGAGGTAAGTCTTGGGATGTGTGCTGGGGACACTGGTTAGCTCAGCATCCTACTGCAGTGTGCCCTGCCAGCATTACGCACTGCACTTTGCTGATCACACCAACATGAGCATGTGTCAACTGAAAAACCTGGAAAAGCCTTGGGCTGAGAGACCAAGCACAGCTGCACTTGGGGTCGAGCACAGCTGCACTTGGACTTTTCTTGGCATTAAAGACCACATGTGAAATAGAGAAACAGCTTTACAGTGTATAAAGTCTTTCATACACAATTAAGCAAAGCAACAGTGACAAATGGCTCTTCAAGTTTCTTTTCCAGCACAGATCCTGCCCAGCAATACTCAGGGGACCCCAAGTCAAAGAGCTGCAGCCATTTCCAAATTAGTTACCGCCCTTACAGTCAGAGAAAAGCCCAAGCAGCACTGGGGATTCCAAGGTAGTAGATCTACTTTATAGAAAAGTGTCATTTTCATGCTCCTTCCCTGTTTCTCCTTAATGTCATTGAGCCATAGGTGACCTGATTTGATGCATTCCAAACACATGCAGAATTTTTTTAGTCCAGACTTTATCTAGAGGTATTCATTCAGTGTGCTAGGAGCCACTTTTTTGTCTAAGCAAAAAATGCAAAAAATACCATAGAGTGCCTGTTTTAGCTCTTCCATGCATGACTGTTAACAATATAGCCCATGCCAAGCCAAGGATCTGGTGTTTGTAACCACTCATACAAGAAAATCAGGTACATGCTCAGTTATATAGAGAAAATCTGAATAGGACATTTCAGAAAGATGGATTGTTATTCTGAAGGAAGTGAAAATATTCCTCCTAAATTTGAATTCATCCCAAAATGGGGTGAAGTGTTGAATACTAAGATAACATATTGATCAATTTTTTATTTGCCTGTGTCAAAATAAAAGGCTTTTGACAGGCTCTACAAAGTTGAAACTCTGTTTTTTAAAATCTAAAATGTGGATCCAAGACAGTAGATTTTAAGGAGCTTTTAAGTTGATTTCTTAGTTGTGTTAAAATAGAAGCAGGCATGAGTGTGAACTATGTGCTAGTGATTGCTTAGCTCTAGGTTTTACAGCTGCCCATACTTTGGATTTTATATTAAAAATATTGGTAACTTCACTCAGGGCACTGTGGGAATGTGCCCAAGACATAGGTTTTTAAAGGAGATTTGTCTGTTGGCTAAATTAAGTGACTGAAGTGATTATCCTGCTGAGCACAGTTTCAGAAGCAATTGCCTGTAGTCTGGTACAAGGAAGTAAAAGGATAGTTTTTGGCCAAATAGGTGTTTTGATAAGGTTAACATAGCAAGAAGTCACACTGCACATCTTCCTTAGCATAAGGATAATGGACAAAATATTACTTGTTTTTTGCTACTGATAAATGACCAAAGTCAGAGAATAAACAGGAGTAGCATTGGGAGTAAATGCATAAATGACTCTAGTACTTGGCAGTCTTTTGTTCTGCGTGTACAGATACCAAGGAATGTACATTAAACAGCAAATACCAGGAAAGAGGGGGAGATCAAGGAGCTTCCAGCCCAAGATGTGGTCTAATTTCATCATCATATAACACACTTAACAGTTGCAAAAGGAGGGGGTCTTTTGTGTTCAGTCATGCAGTCAACAACATGTAGGGTTGCAGTACTATTTTTGAGATAAGATTATGAAAAAAAAGAAAGTAAAAACATGAGGCATTGATCAAATTATGGTGAAATTCCAAAGTCTGCTATGGGGCATGGAATTGATACTTTGGCCTTAAACAGCACTAGTGAACAGAAGATGAAATCAGTACATTAATCAGTCTTTGGAAAGAAGGATAACACATGTTGTGTTTAACTAGCAGGAAAACAAAGTAACTCCTTGCTGACTGATGCAGAGTCAATGGTTACTGCAAATACTTGTGTTTTAAAGCCCAAATGCTGCATTGCAATAACACTCAGGAATAGATCTTTTGGCAATATGTTAAAGAGCTTAGTTAACATCAAATGCCTGGGTTTTTCTCTGTTGGCTGAAAAGGTCTTCTGTGTTTGCATAATAATGTCAAGGGTTGTTTGGGCCTCCTTTTTTTTTTTTTTTGTAAACTAAAACACACTAGTGCCAAGATGAAATTTAAAAAACAGTGAAAAAAAAACCCAAAAGTGCTCATTACTTTCTTGGTTTTATTGATGAGCTAAAACTTAATTTAATCAACACTAATTATGATTTAGAAGTGCTTCTGTACCATATAGCATAAGGAAGCCTGAATTTCAGCAAGAGACACAAGTCAGCCATCAGTAGATTAAAGAGGCATTTATCAGTAGAATAAAGAGTGACTCGTTTGATTAGCTGAGCTTCTTCAATTATTGGGGTTTTTTCTTATTATTTTTTTATTATTGAAGAGCACTTCATTTCACCCTTTTCACTTTTTAGTCAGCATTGCAACCATCAGTCTTTGAGAGGGTTAAAATTCTTCTCCTGAAGTTCAGCTCTCAGCTACTGAGGAGTAACCTCCCTGGAGCGGTAGTGTTGGCAAGCTGGCTTGAGCAGCCAAATCCACGTCCAGGAGTTTCCAAACATGCTCCAGCACATCCAGCAAAGAAAGGACAAAGAGTTTAGGGGTGCATCCACTCTGTTGTCTTAGTGAATGACTGGAGAGGTGCCATTGCCTGCATGGCAGTGACAGTGTCTTTGCTCTGTCTCTGCTCAAGTCCACAGGAGCCCAGGTGCAGGTGGCAGGGGACATGCTGCCCAACTCGACGGAGCGCGCGGTGACCATATCCGGCACTCCCGACGCCATCATCCAGTGTGTGAAACAGATCTGCGTGGTGATGCTGGAGGTAAGCGAGCACCCTGCGTGTCCCTTCTCACTCAGGACATGCTCAAACACATTTTTAATAATTGTCAATTGCCATGGGTTCCCCTGGGGTGCTGCCTGCCCTTCCTGTGCCAGGGATTTCCAGAGGCCCTGTTAAACTCAGCTTTTCCTGGTGTTTGAGAGCCTCTTGCAGCAAAGTTTATCAGTCAAAGGCTGTCATGACGTTGTTGAACAATAACCAGGTCCAGAACAGAGCTGCAGTCATTCTGAAAGAAACACATTTTATTCTGATGTAGAATAGGGCAGAAAACATCCAGGTCTTGTTTAAAATAGAAATAATTCTGCTGGGACTTTTTGTTTCCTTAGGGTCAGGTCATTGCCATAAGACCAGTAAGTTTCATTTTGATGGCAGTTTTTTAGCCCTTAGATTAAATGATACACAAAATAAATTTATATAAAAATCTGGCCATTTTAATCCTTGATGAAAATGCCTATAATTTTCAAATTATTGACAATTTTCAAAATTGTGCCCATGTTTCCTGAAATGCCTTAATATACTTAATGAAGCTTCATAGCTTCATCTGACAGTGGCAGTAATGTAACCACAGGTGTCACCATTGCCTGTTTTGGCCATGCACTCAGGTCCTCAGCTCCTCCCTTGAAGCCCAGACAGGAGGCCTCTGGAGTGCTTTTGGTCTGATGGGGTGGAGGGCAGGGTGGGCTGGGCTGGGTTACCTGCATGCCTTGTTGTCTGAGGTGACCAATATTTATAAAAAGAGATATCTTTTTAATACAAGCTCTGCTTTGTTTTACATTTTGACCGCTTTGTGTTTTTGTCTGCAGTCCCCACCCAAAGGTGCCACCATCCCCTACCGTCCCAAACCTGCCTCTGCACCTATCATTTTTGCAGGTGGCCAGGTAAGAGCAGACACCATTTTGGCTTCAGCTGGAAACCACACCGTCCTGGCCCAGCCTCAGCCAGCGCCTGTTAGTTTTCAACTTTTACTCTTTCTTGCCTGGTATAGTATTGATGTGCTTTGTCTACTGTGTGTGCTTACCGTTTGCAGGACAGGAGAACACTGCATTGCAAACTTTACACAAAATTGTGATGACCTGGTGTTTTACCAAGATTTAACATTGACTTCTGTAATTAAGAAAGGTTTGCCCTTCTGCAGGTTGAGAGGTGTCCAAATCGGGAGCTCATTGAGTGGGGTAGCCCTGCTTATTGTAGTGGTTGGGGTTTTTTTCCTTAACTTGCAGCTTCACTAGCAGTATTAGCAGTTTCGTCAGTTTTCAGAGATGATGAAACAGCAGGACATTTCTGCTAATGAAAAGTGTAATTTTCCTCTCATAGTTTTCATACTTTTTGGGACCAAATAGTGCTTTTTGCAGTAAGGATTTACACACATAATTTCCACTGCTTGTAGTCCCCTCAGGACCAAGTAGCAATGGAATTCTGAGATGGCTGCAACTACTTACATGGAAGTGTAGACCTTCCCAGCCAGATACAGCCTGATTGATAACACAAGAGCAGCATTCCTGTTTCCTTTTTATGTAAAGAAGTTGATGATTCCTCCTTCACCTTAAGCTGTATCAATCAGGCTGTATCTCATCTGCCTGATTTAAAAACCCACATGCAATTGGTTCTTCTGTGTCTTTTAGTAAAGTCTGAAATGGGTCTGCAGTGTTTGGCGCAGGAATCCTCTGCCATCACCCATTGCAGGGGGAATGAAGCTTTCACTGAAGAGCCAATGATGAACAGAGCTGATAAATCCCTTGAAAACACCATGGGAGGGTCACAAGGGGACCTGTGTAGCCACCAAGCTTGGAGCAGTGGTGAAGGAGGGAGATGCTGCAAGCCCTGCCTAACTCAAGGAGAAATCGACCCCATAAACCCAGCCTAGAGGAAGGCAGAGATCTCTCTACTCAGGATTAACATATGTAAAGCCCCTCTGGCAGCAAGGCACCCCCACCCAACCAGATCTTTTCCCCAAGGTGATGCCAAGGTCTCTTTTTAAGCAATTACCCAATTACCTGCGGAGTAGAACATCTGCAGGCAGGGCCCCCCTCCCACCCCATCAGCCCATCCGAGGTCATCGCCCTGTCACAGGGTGTGGGCTGATGACAGAGACCATGTCCCACCTTGGGCAATTTGGAGATCATATGAGAAGCTGGACATGGAGTTCCTGGTGGGGCTGAGTGCTCAAGGTGCTGCTGGCATTGTTGGTGTGACAACCTGTGCCACCACAATCTGCTGGTGTGTAAGGAAGCTCCTGCACAGGACCATACACATCCCAAGCACGTGCCAAAATGCTTCTGACAGCCTTTGTCATGAACTGTCTCTGATTTGTTTTTGTCTCAGAGTTTTACTTTCTATTCTCTAATGATTTGTTCTGATGTATATCCAGATTTTTATAATCTAGATGTAGTAGCTTTCATTATGTTCGAGCCTACTTCTGTTACTTGTTGTCATCAAAATAAGAAATCTGCTTCCTTAGTGACCAAAGCTGAATTGAAATGTAAAACAATGTGCCAGAAACTGGTCTCTGACTGAAAGTTCAGAATAATTTCCTGCATGTATGTAAGTTTACACTGCAGTGCTTTCCTTTAAGAAATGTGTGTGTGTGTGTATATATATGCAGCAGCTCATTCTATCAGCGTTGTAATTGCCGCCGCCTTCAAAGGCTGTATATGATTACTCAAAAGCATTGAAACTGTTTGCTAGAGGGTGCTGAGCATTTCGTATAAATAATTGAAAGGATCCTATTTTCAGGTCTACTAGCTCTTCAGTTTTATCAGTTAAAAAAGTGTTTTCACTTTTCTAATGCAACTTTGTTGATGTAAGAATGTAAGAGGCAGACACTTTCTGTGTGCTTTGAATTTCTGTGTGCTCTGACTAAGCAAAATTTTTAAGAAAATGCTTAAGGTGTGTTTGGACACCAGTATGGAAAGCCACTTTAACCAGGTTTGATAAGTGGAAATTAATACCAAAAAAAAATTTTATTAGCACTGTTAGTTCCATTCAACATTTCAGCTAAGCTATCAGAAGTTATTTTTCTGTTCTAAGTTACATCATGGCTATCTTGAAAGGATTTTGTTTGTTTAACACTTAGTAAAATAAGTAACATTAGCAAAATATAATCTCTAGTTTTCCTTAAGAGGTTGGGGTTCTTCCACTCTAAAGTATTGTTTTTAATTCTCTTGTGCTTCTTTGATACTGCATTGAGTAACAAAACTAAAAGGAAACTGAGCACTGCCCTGCTCTTCCCCTATTGTTATTTAGCAATGGTTAAATTGGACATTTCTACCCTGTGTGCTACATTGGTGGTACTCAGAGGGTGCAGCTTTGCTTTATGTCTCTCAGCAGTATGATGGTCTAAATTGAGGGAGATGTGCAGACCAGCTTGTCCCTGCTGTTACTTACATCAGTAGAGAAGTTGCCCTTGACTGTGATGGAAGCAGATCCATAGCACATGTGCTCAGTGGAACATTCCAGGACAGATGTCTCAGTAGCCTCTAATCAGGCTTGAGCTCAGCAAGCCCTAGCCCTCAGCCCCAAAAACACATGGTTCCCCTGACAAGGGCTAAAGCAGAAACTGTTTCCTCAAGCTAAATCAATCAAATGACCTTTTGGCAGCCTAAGAAATTAAAACTTTTCTTTCTCAGTTTTTTTTTGGGGGGCAGGTTTTTCTTTTTGGTGGCTTTTTTTGTTTGTTTGTTTGTTTTGGGGGGGTTTGATTGTTTGTTTTTTGGGTTTTTTGGGTTTTTTTTGGTTTTTTGGGTTTTTTTTTCCTGGGGAAGAAAGTTCAAGGCCCATCATGTCCATTCTGGTTTGATGGTTTTCATGGACTACTAAGCAGCCAAGTAATCCTGGTCTGAGCGCTGAATGTTCACTGGTTTTGTTACTTCTCCAGTTTTTTTGCTTCCTCCTATGTACACATGGAAGTATGAGGGAGCAGAATGATGAGGGAAGGGGTGGCTTCTATTAGGTTTGCTGGTGACTTTTTGTGATGGATTCTTCCTGGTTTGCAGACCACTGCTTGGAAAACAGCCATGTAAAAGATGTTCTCTCAGCTGGGTTTGAAGTACAGCTGAGACCAGAAAAGACAGTTGTGACTCAGCACAGAGGCTCAGACACCAAAGCATGGTTTCCAAATCCACTGTTTGCCCACAGACCCAGCTATAACCCCACTGAAGCTACTGCTGGGCTTGGCTGAGCACAGAGCGCCCCGCCCCACACCCCTTCCCACTGAGATTGTCCTCATTTAGTAAAACAGTTAAACAAGTTTCACGTGCTTGAATACATGTTTCCTTTAGACCCACTGATGACAGTGATCACTTGTTTTTTGTGGAATGGAACCTTTTCTTGTGATACATAACTCATCAGCCATGCCCATCCCCCAGAGATGCACATGCATGTTTGCCCATGAGCCTCCCACTGAGCCTGGTACACACAGTTTTCTCCCTGAAAACTGCTCATGTGCATAATGTTTTCCAGACTATGGCTTGGCTTTATAACTAATTTAAAAACGAAATTAAATGTTTCTTCTCCAGAAGGGAAATTCTGCTACAGAAATGTGCATCATGCAGTTGAGACATTAAAGGTTTTAATATCCGAACTCCATTAAATGAATTGTTTTATCATTTGCAGAGGATTCATTACTTTCTAAGAGGCCTTTTGTCAAATAAGCATTTTGCAAACTAAGCTAATCAGCTCTGTTCCTGTTTATAATTCTCCCACTACAAATATTTATAATTTGTCCTTCTGCTTTCCTGCCTGTCTAAGCACAAGCACATTAATTTTTTTCTGACATGCCATTTCTTTCATACATAATAGAAAATCATAAACTCTCTGTAGTTTTTTTCTGTAGGCCACTGCAGAGAGTTGAATAGGACCAGCAGGAGAGACAAAGGGCTGTGCCAGGCATGCCACCATATCCCTCCTCACTCATGTGCTTTTTTACTCCCACACCTCACCCCAATGCTGCCAGAAATGATGCCAGAAACTGCATCCCTTGCACTGTTCTTGTGGTGCAGAGTGGCTGGATTTGGAGAGAGGATATCTGGCTTGTTGTGGAAGACCACCTACCATGCTGGAGGTCTCCATGATGCTCCTGTCTCCAAAGTGGCCTAAGTGGCCTGCTGGCCCTGCGCCCAGGCACTGCAGGACAGGCTGCCATCAGCACACAGGCTCAACTACCCGCTGGCATGGCAGCCTGGGCATGAACTCCATGAGATGCCCCACCCCATGAGGTATCTGTGGCTGTCAGATGAGGTGTCTCAGAGCTGGCTGGCACACGGCCCTGCACACACGTGGCAGTCAGGAGCTGTGGGACAGGGCAGGGCATCCCCTGAGCAGGCCTGTCCCCTCCTCGCTGTGCCTCTTGCTGCTCTGGCATCAGCATCTCCCCAGGTGCCTTGGTGTCACTGGGTACCCCCTGTGCTCCCTAACCCCCTCAGTGTCCTCAGCTCTGCTCCCAGCAGACAGCTGGACTAAAGAGAGCTCCTGAGGGCCAAGAGCCCCAGAGCTTGGGCAGTGGCACTTGGGGTTCTCTGCTTGCAGGGGTACATGGGCAGCCTGACAGAGACCTTTCTGTACTGTGCAAGGGTTATCAAGCAGCACAAGACAATTAAACCTCACTCAGTGTGGAAAGCAATGCTGATGGCATTTGCTGGGGGGGCGGGCATGAGAAGCTTTTGTGATGAGAACAGGAATGCTGCTTGTCCCACCTGACTAACCCGTGTCTTAACTGTGCTTGTTGTTCCCAGGCGTTCACGATTCAGGGGCAGTATGCCATCCCTCATCCAGACGTGAGTCCAGCACATGTAAATTATTCCCTTTTTGTTTCTCTCCCTCTTATTTGTTCTGGGCAGCATTTGCTTTCTACAGTTAGCAATAAAGACACGGCCTAAGGACACCTTTCCTGACCAACATGGTCTCTAGCCAAGTGTTAGCCCAGCTACATCTCTTACCTTGTGTAATAATTGCTAGAAAGTACAATGGCCCAGGAACAAATGACAGTTATCTTGGTCTTTTTGCATGTGATATATTTGAGTTCTTTTAATATGTAATTCTACAGTAATTAGTTAATATTAACAATAGCCATTACATGTAATAACAGTAGAGATGTCATTTATAACCAGTTTGTTTTGGTTTTTTTTCTCTATGGTAGATTAGAATGAATGATTAAACCTTTTATTTTTCAATATAATTTTAATTAATCCAGTTTTAGAACACGTAAGATGGTTTCTCTGCTCTGAAATAATTCCATTTGATTGGTTAGTTCTAATTTCCCATCCTGCCCTGCAGTTGACCAAGCTTCACCAGTTGGCTATGCAGCATCCCCCCTTTACTCCCCTTGGGCAGACCACCCCTGGTTTCCCTGGTACGTACCCATGACCCCCTGGGGATGTCCTTCTTCTTAACAGCTTTGTTTCCCGTGGTCATTACATCATTTTAATAATAAATGTGGTCAATGACCAGCAATCCTTCTGTTTTTACACATTAATCTCTCTTCTTCCCTCCTGTACCTCTGTTACTGTTCCTTTCATCATTACTAAAACGTGCTTTGTTTGTTACTTTTATTAATCACAACTGCTTCATTTTTGCCCTTGGCTAAAAGCCCTGAGTTTCTTCTGTTCAGTCCTTGCAAAGTTATTGTGGACCATACAGTATGTACCAGTTGGTTCTGGGGGAAGTGCTTGGGCATGCTTCTTGTCCATGCTTTGGTGACATGGATCAGAGAGAAGCAAACATGGGAAAACAGTTTGTGCTCATGGCACAGAAACACCAATTAAAGAAACTATGGCATGCTGAAAGTTGAATTCTTGTAGAGCCAAATGCCTTGAGAGCATCTGTAATCATCACTGCTGGGACAAGTGCCTCACTTCCTACTAGATAACGCAGATATAGCTACAAAATGCAATGGAAATGTAGTTAAGGACTTAAAATTTGCTCCCTGCTTAATAAAGCTGAGGCTGAATTTTTGATTGAAGAATGAGAAGTCACTTAAGCCTGCAAATGAACATTTATACTGTGCTTCACAATATACATGCTTGGCATCTAAAAACTTCACAGAAGTGCATCTGTACTGGTACATGCTTTGTATGGCAAATAACATTTTATCACATACATCACAAATTCTATTAGCAACTTGTCTACTTGATACTCAGTGTGAAACAAGCTTGTGCAATTCATAATTGAATATAAACAAACAAAATTAGTCACTTTTTTATAGAATATTTACTTTTTGTATATTCTAGTTAGAAATTACTATTTTTGGCATATCTTCACAGATAATAAACACCAAAAAAAAACGAAAATAAGAGAAAGGTTCATGACATCAAAACATACTTTTGTTTCTTTGTGATGTATCTGATAAAATACCTACAAGTAATACTAAATGGCCTTTCCTAGCTTTGTGTTTTCCTTATTCTTGTCATTAACATCCTGCTCCTTAATCTTTTCCTGGTTATATTTGTGAGATGAACATTTCTGTAATGTTACTATGTGTTAGAACAGTAATTCCATTTTTCCTGAGCATTTTCCTTTTGTCCACCCAATTTACAAAGAAATGTATGTAGCTTAGAGGACTTTGTCCATTGCCCTTCCAAAATTACCCTTCCCAACATTTCTTTAGCAACTAATCCCACATATAATTTCCAGATTTTCTTAGGTTAATTTCTTTGTCCTTATTTTATTTTTTTTTTGCTATTTTTCATAAACATGTACTTTGTTCAGCTAATTGTTCATTTGACATCCACTTTAATTTTCCATATTCTAGAATTCCTAGTAGACAGGTCCAATTTCAGCCATACATTAATTTTTCAATTGATGTGTTTAGAGCAAGCTTTGGAGACTTGTTTTTAGAGGATACCCTTCATTTTCTAGAGGCTTTTTGTGATGACTCTCTGGAATCTCATGTGACATCTGTTGCTTTGATGGGTTAAAGGTTAATTAAAATAAGACTCATTTAAAATTAGCCCAGCCCTCTGAGTTTTGCATCCTTTGCTTTCTTTTCTGTTTCACTATCAGTTCTCTATTTTTCTTTGCTCCTTTCTTTTCTCGTTTTTTTTTCCCTCTCCTTTCTGTATGTGTCCTTCTTTAAAATTTCATTTGTTGTGTCTTGCCCTTCTTGCAAACAGCTGGCGTAACATTTTCCCTCTGTCCCCTGAATAGGACTGGATGCCACTACTCCAACCAGTTCCCATGAACTTACAATTCCCAATGATGTAAGTGGACCAATAGTCCGTATCTCTTTCTCTTCTCTTGCTCCTCTGCCGCCAGAGGGGACACCTCTGACCTTTGGCTGATCTGCAAACACCTGGCCCAGGATAAACTGTGCAGCACTCAGTCTGTGGGGAGGGGCCTGAGGGGTTGGTGAAATGCTGGATGGCAGGGCAGGAGTGACTGTCCCCTCTCGTGCCCCTTGGTGACAGTGCCACGGGGCTGCACTGGCCTCAGGAAGGCCTGGGCTTCCAAAATTCATCTCTCAGGTGGCACTGGCACGGGTGGTCTCAGCAGAGGGGCCAAAGGGGGTGGAACAATGTGCAGCCCCGTGTGCTGTATGTTGGGCTGGAGTCTTCGATGGCCATCTCTACTGAACCGCACATTTACCCAAGATGGCATTTTTCCTGAGCCAAAAAGCTACTTTGGAAATGTCAAGGTGCAGTATAAGGGTTTATTTAAAAAACAAGGACAAGGAACATTCCGCTCCAGCAGCTCTGGCTTGGTTGTGATCAACAGGCCCAGTGTCCATGAGCAACATAGTGCTGAATCTTAAAACAGTTCAAAATTCCCAACTGATATGCTGGGCATCACATAAAAATGCCTTCCCTTTAATTCTATTTCATTGCAGACAGGGTTGGGGTCTTTTTTCCATTTTCTTTAGAAATGAGTCCCTTGGAAAATGGAAGTATTTCCCTCCAGTAGAAAAAGCTTTGAAGCATGGGTGGGATCACACATAGCAATTATATTACTTAAGAGATACTTACAATATTGTGCAAGCCTTATTAAACTCAGTGGCAATGATTTACAGTAAGAAAAAGATACAGAACCACAAAGTGGAGGTGTGAGTGCTGTGATTCATTAAGCTTTCTGTTAGGTAAAAAATTCCCTGCTGATTTATCAGTTCCTGCTTTGCAACCAAATTCATATTAAGTTGAGAATTTTTTAGGAGCGCCTTCTTTATCCTAAGCACAAGTTTCCTAATTTCACTTTCAGACAAATGTTGTTCTTGCCACCAGAGTTGTAAATCCAAGGTCACTCTTCTGACTTACTGTCTTTTGAGGTTCATGGCAGAGAAAGGGAGGGAGAGAGTTGGCCCTGGGTCCTGTAGTGCCATACAAAATTTTTAAAAACCATCAGTTTCTCATCCCTGAGGTGTGAAATGCCCCAGGCTCAACACTGTCCATGATCAGTAAACACAAATCTGCCCAATGATTCTCATAGAAGGTTTTTATGGCTGCACAGTGTGCAAATTGCTGTTGCTGCTAAAGGAGCAAAGCCAAGGCTAAAATGGAGTGAGGCTTAGGAAGAGCCTGCAGGAGCTCTCCAGGTGGTGAGAGGAGTTCTGATGTTTGTACGGTGTCAAGGTGTATGTTAGAGGACCAGAAGGTCGGTGCTGCCCACCTGAGCCCTGTGTGCTCCTGTCTGTGTGTGCATACCCAGGGCTGCAGAGCAGAGGGAAGAACTGGCTCTTGTCCTGCCAGGAGCTGCTTGGGAATTTCACAGGTGCCTTCCCTGGGGTCTCCCAGCGTGACCATGCATACTGGTGTCCCATGTCCCCATCATAGCTGCGCTAGGGCTGCTGTCCAGGCAGCCCAGTGCCAAAAATGTATTTGTTTTTGTCAGCAGTGGTGTGACCAGCAGGACCAGGGCAGTGAATGTCCTCTTGTGCTTGGCTCTGGTGAAGCCACACCTCAAATGCTGTGTTCAGTTTTGGGCCCCAGAGTTCAGGAAAGACACAGTTCAGAAATTGAGGTGCTGGAGCAAGTCCAGAGAAGGGCAGTGAAGCTGGTAAAGGGTCTGAGCACAAGTCCCATGAGGAGCTGCTGATGGAGCTGGGGGTGTTTAGCCTGAAGAGAGGAGGCTCAGAAGGGATCTTATTGTTCTCTGTAACTACTTGAAAGGAGACTGTAGATGGGTGGAGGTTCTTCTCCCAAGTGAATGATAGGAAAAGAGGAAGTGGTCTAAGGATGTTGCACCAGAGGAAGTTTAGACTGGATATTAGGAAAAATGTCTTCGCTGGAGGTGTGGTCATACATTGCAACAGGCTGCCCAGGGAAGTGGTGGAATCACTATCCCTGGAAGTGTTCAAAAGGGCATCTGGAAGTGTTCAAATGGACATTGTGGATGTGGCACTTGAGGACTTGTTGTAGGGGTGAAATGATGGTGCTGGGTTAATGGTTGGGCTCCATGATCTTAGAGGTCTTTCACAACCTTAATGATTCAAAGAGAAATGAGGATATGAGGGAGACAGAGAGAAATGAGGCAGTGAGGGAGCAGGGTGGGAAGGCACAGGCATCACCAATCAGATGCTGTGTGTGGAGGGAGGTCAGGGTGGGAGAGGCAGTAGCAGCTGTGCACAAAGCCTGCGTGGGCAATTTGACTTTGCTTTCCCAATAAGCATCTCCCCGTCCCAGTTTTGATGGGCAGGCCGTCAGCATGGCACAGGGATTGTTTATCTGGCTGAAGGTGAAGGAAGCTGCAGGCCCTGGCACGGAGCTGCGGTGCAGCCCTGAAGCTGCCCATGGTTTGTCCCCTTCCTGCTCCAGCTAAGGGATCCCCTGCGCTGCACGAGTTCCACAGCTTTCTTATCATTGTGCTTAACTGTGTAAAAGTCCAGCACACATGAGAACACCATGAGACCTGCAAATACCCACATGCTTTGCAGCTACCAGAGAAATCAGTGTATGTGCTACGTACTTTTTACATACTTTTAAAGACCAAGATAATGATAAGCATACCTCAGTAAGAACATGATAGAGCAAAATCAGATATAAAGACAATGAAGATATGAGAGTTTAGCCTAGTCTACAGCAAATAGATATTAATAGCCTTTTACAAATTGCATAGCTTCATATTAAAATAAATTTTCCTCACTCCTTCTGGCATTTAGGCAGTGTCAGAAATTTATTTTTCTGTTATTAATAATTTCTGTAACAACATCATGCTGCTTTCTTCATACAATATGCTGACAATTGCAGGTTAATATGTGTTGCTCAATAACAAAGAGATACTGGAGAATAAAAAATATATATGTTTTACAGAAAGTTATTTTCCACATGCTAAAAGCTGAGGCTTCCCCTCCAAATAATGAATTCAGAAGATCTGCCTGTCTAGGTTTTTTCATAACTTCTGTGTAACTCCAAAAAGAGAACAAAGAGGACACTTCTCCCAGTCCATCTCAGAAGTCACCTTGGTCTTCATAGTATCTCATTTTGATCATCAAAGTCTCTTACAGGTGCATTGGTTTGCCTTTATTTTCTTGCTGGGATCTTGTCTGTTCTTCTACTGCTGCCCAAGTTACACAATATAAGTGTGTTTCACCTAAATCCCAGAATAAAGTGGCATAAACAGGTCCTTAACCTTAAAAGAAAGAAGAGATGGCACCCATGGGTGTAGATAACAGATGTCTTAAGATTTCATAAGTCAGTACTCCAAAACATCTATTGGAAGTACATGAATAGACCAATAACAATTTAAAAATCTGTATTATAAAAATTAGGCACATTTTGCATATATGTGGGAGAGGCAGGGACAAGCAACAGGAAAGCAGCTTGCCCCACAGAAAGCACCAAGAACATTTTAAGGCAGCTGTAAATCTGATCACTACTCCATAGAAACAGAAGTGTTAATCCATCCAAGATGGGTATGGCAGACTTGAAGAATTGCCTTTTTTTCCCTATGGTACGTCAAATACTTCCCTGCCAATGAGTGGGACCCACATGTGCAAAATGTTCTTGGAGTAGCCCACATTTTATCAGTTTTCTACATGGCTTATTGCAAAGTCTATTACTATGGTCCAGATTTTGCATTGTTATGGCAAGGAAATTTCTTAACATTATTATTGTTTTGTTCTTAAGAGATACAGATTATTTAGGCATCTTTTTCCAGGCCCAGCTGCAAGTTTGTAAAGAACTATAATCTGCCTCAGGAGATACTTCCCCCTATAGAGTACTCCGCCCCAGACCTTCTAGTTAAAAAACTCAAAACAGACCAACCCAAACCTGAAACCAGGAGTTTCAGCCTGTATCTTTCTGAAAAGAGATTGAAGAGTCTCATTCATGATGAGCACCTGCTTGCTTAACTAATGCAGAGGCTTTGCCAAAGCAAATGGACTGGCTGTGTTGGCAGCAGGGAACCAGGGGGATCCATGAGTACCTGTGGTCAACCCCTCTGCTCCTGACAGCAGATAGCAAGTTACAGAGGCTAATTCTTGGCCCTTTTTACAAGTACTGCATTATAAGAAAGGAAACTGATTCTTTTTCACCAGTGTTTAAAATCTTCATGTCATTTCCTGTGGCAGTCAATGCTCTGCAGCATTGAACTCTTTTATTAGACTCTGTCAGTGCTTTAGCATTACAAGAAAATTTATTTTTAAATATATATATGTAAAGATATTTTATTTTTATATTAATTACATATGTAAAGATATTTATTTTTAGATTATATATATGTAAAATATTATGGAGAAATAAAATAATGGAAGAAAGGTAGCTGAACCAGAGATGCCATAGCATATTGGGAGAAACTATCAGCATCAGTAATTTGGAGGTGGGAGGAATTATAGGAGACCTTCATATCCCACCCTTTAAGAGTCCAGACTCCTGACTCAGTTCTGTTTCCATTTGTGCCAGCAGAACTTTATCAAAGAACAGAGTAAAGCTAGAAAAAGGCAAAAAGCAGAACGTGTGTTGTAGGGTTGGTTTGTTTGGAGTTTTTTTGGCACAAGAAGAAATGAGATATGTTGAGGTTGGGGAAGACAGACAGAGGTGGTGTAGAGAAAGTGGAAAGAGAACCATTTTTACCTGATGCTTACAGATCAAGAAGGAAGGTATACCGGCTGAAACTTTCATGTGTAAAAACAAATGGTGATACTTAACATATCACCAAGCTCTGCAAGTCACTGCCATGGCCCTTGGACAGCAAAAGGAGAAACAGGTTCAAAAAGAAATTGTCAGGCAGATGGACTATGGAGCATGAAGGCAGAGATAGCAGCTACTGCTCAGGTGGTCTTAGGCCTTAGGAGGGGATTTGAAATACCAGCAGAAATTTTATTTTATACCTCACACTGGTTTTTGGTTGTTTTTTTTTTTCTTGTAAGGGTGGGTTACTGCCACAGAGACAGACTACTGGGCTTGATGCACATCTGATGTGAGCTCTTCCAGCCAAGTCTTGAGAGAGTCAAAATATCTATGCATATACATGTATATAGTATGTATATGTGTACATATGTGTATATTATAGATACTTAAAATACAAGTATTCCCAGAGTGGGTGAATCACAGAGTGGGTCAGGTTGCAGGGACCACAGGGTCATATGGTCCAACCTCCCAGCTCCAGCAGGGTCATCTTAGAGCACATGGCACAGGATTGTGTCCAGATGGTTCATGAATATCGTCAGTGAGGGAGACTCCACAACCACTCTGGACAACCTGTCCCAGTGCTTGGTCACCCACACAGTGAAAAGTTCTTCCTCACATCCAGGTGGAACTTCCTGTGTATCAGTTTTTGCCCATTGATTGCCTCTTGTCCTATTGCTCAGCACCACCAAGAAAAGCTTGGATCCACCCTCTTGGCACCCTCCCTTCAGATTCTGATATTCATGAGGTCCCCTCTCAGTTGTCTCTTCTCGAGGCTGAACAGGCTGGGGTCCCTCAGCCTTTCCTCATAAGAGAGGTGCTTCAGTCCTTTACTCATCTTTGTGGCCCTGCACTGGACCTGCTCCAGGAGCTCTGTGTCTCTCTTGTCCAGAGTAGCCCAGAACTGGACACAGCACTCCAGACATGGCCTCACCAGGGCTGAGTAGAGGGGCAGGATGACTTCACTTATTCTGGGCAGTGTTATTTATTCCTAATGCTTCCCAGGATCTCATTGTCCTTCTTGGCCACCAGGACACACTGCTGGGTCATGGACAGCTTGTTGTCCACCAAGACCCCCAGGTCCTTCACCACAGAGCTGCTTTCCAGCAGCACAGCCCCCAAATTTGTTGAATTTCAGACAGTTCCCCTCTGCCCATCTCTCCACCCTGTCGAGGTCCCCCTGAAGGGCTGCACAGCCCCCTGGGGTATCACCCTCTCCTCCCAGCTCTGTGTCATCAGGGAACTTGCTGAGCAGAACTCTGCCCCTTCCTCTGAGTCACTGATGAATAAGTTAAACAATACTGGGTCTAGTAGTGAACCTTGGGGGACACCACAAGTGACAGGCCTTCCACAGGACCCTGTGCCACTGATGATTATATTTATTAGTAAGTACACTATTAGACTACAGTGTATAGTAGGCTTGGTATAGTCTGTGGTAGGTTTGGCTCCTCTCCCAAATGCGCCAGAGGTGTTTGGATGCAGTTTGACAGGATTCCATCTCAGAGCAAGGCATCTCAGGCAGGTCTCTTTATGTAAAACCAAATCCCCATCACTAAATGTCCCTTGAACTTTTTCTAGAACACATCAGCTCTTGAATACTCAGATACTGCTCAAATTTCAGTGTAATAACATGTTATTACACTGAAAGGCATCCCAGAGAGAGCCCAAGCCACAGGCTGTGTCACAGCTTGCAGAGGGTGTCCAGACATTCCGTTGTCACAGCAATGAAGGGTGGCTTTGGAGAGCTTCAGGCTGAAGGTTACCAAACCTCTCTTCCAGACACCAGCATCACCAGTGTCCTTGACCAGTGTGGACTGAATCCTCACTACCTAACTCAAACTCAGCTAGGAGATGGCACATTCTTTGCACTGACCCACCTGGGTGACAAGCTGGGCATCACTGAGGACCCACAGCACATGCAAGTGGCAGCCCGCTGAGTGACCCCAGCAGGTGCCTGCTCTGGTGCTCTCCTCTCCTGCACCAGCTTCATTCCCTGCAGACCATAGAGGCCGGTGAGACTGAGGCATCAGAAGCAGAGGCGTAGGGATCCCTGTGCTGCTCACAGACAGCCAGTGCAGGCACATTGGTGTGTACACAGACAGGCCAGAGGCTTCCTGGTGAATCACACACCAGTCCTCTGCACTGACATGTAGTCACACACTCAGAGAGATTCCTTGGGATGAGGACAGGGAGCTCAGCAAGGCTCTCCTGTTGTAGCAGGATGGGAAATCCTGTGTGAGTTTCCTGCCACCCCATTTTTACCCCCTCGTGGTTGCTTCTCTTGTGCTCGTCAAAACTTGGTCTTTGCTTCAGCTTCCTGGGCATCCACTTTGACTTTCTGTTTGTCCCTGAGTGTGAAGCAAGGATTGCATTGGGAGGGTTTTCTTCTCTTGATAAAACATGTGGACAACGTGAATCTGTTTCTGGCCAGTTACTCCAAGTGCTACAGTACCACAAAGGGTAACACATCAGGGCCTAAAGCAGCAGGGAGAATGGCAGGGGAAGGGCAGTCTCTGTATCTTGGCATATCCTTCTGCAAAACTGGCAACATTATCCCAGCATCAACAGACCTGTAGAGCAAAGTTTCCATTTTCTACTCATTCTGGCCATGGCTGGGCTTCTCAGCACCCATCCTTCCTTAACACAGAACAAAACCCCCCTCCTCACCCTTACAGAAACCAAAACATCTCAGCCTCAGTTGCTGGCTCCGTGCCCACTTGCTCCTGGGGGTTCCCCATGCTGGAGGAGAGACACCATGGGACACACATGCACACACGCACAGAGCTCAGGCTCAGTTCTGTTCACAAAATAAGAGTTTTGGTAAGTTTCTGTGAAGGCAGGCAGACAAATTTCAGTATCTTCCCATGCCTGCTTCTTCCTGCAGTCAGAGAGCTGTAAATCCCACTGACTTTAATGCACAGTACCTCTCCAAGCAAGAGCCACATGTATCCAGGGAGGTGTAGGGCTGTCAGTGCTCTGGAAAGGTGCAGAGCCACACACAGCAGCTCTGGATGGGTCAGCCTGACTTCCAGCTGCTGCTCTTGGCTTGCTGCTGCCACTGGCAAGTGGTTTGGTTTTCTCAACATCACAGCATGCTGTCATTTTCTGCCATGGAGACAGTGAAATAGTCTTGAAACACCAGAAATAAGATACTGACTTAAAACCATGTAGCAGCAAAACTGGATCTAGAGGCATATGACCATAGAGACCATAGACTGCACCAGAGATTCCTTCCAAACATCAGAGCAAAAATATTTTTGTTTTGCTACTGAGCTGCTCATAACCATCTTTTTAGCAATACTACAGATTGCAGTTAAGTGGTTTTTGCTTGTGTCTGTGGCACTAATCTCAGTCTTTGTCCCGCTCCAGTTAATAGGCTGCATTATTGGCAGACAAGGCAGTAAGATAAATGAAATCAGGCAGATGTCAGGAGCACAGATCAAGATTGCTAATGCCACAGAAGGCTCCGCAGAACGACAAGTTACAATCACAGGATCCCCTGCAAACATCAGCTTAGCACAGTACCTCATTAATGCAAGGTAAGTTGGCTTTGTAAGTGATCATGCTTCTGCGAGATTGCTCTGTCTGCTCTCCAGCAAATGTCTGTCCTGGGTAGATCCAGAAAGTTGCTTTGCAGTGTCCATTTTGCATAGTATTACTCAATTCCTAATGGTTTGTAAAGCCTGTATCATTAGAACCTGGGTTTGCTGTTGGCTTACATGAAAAGGAGCTTAATCCCGTGCAATTCCAGCTACATGTTGAATGAAAAAGCTGCAAAATCTGAATACTCATATTAGCATCCACCTAAAATATCAGTGGATAAATTCAATAAAATGAAAATCATAAATTGTTTAGAGGAAAGACACTTTTCACAGACCCATTTTACTATCCTGAATGGCAAATATAGTGAAACAGATTGCAAAACAGATTTAATTTACCAAGTGGAAATTGCCATTCAGAGTTGATAAACTGACATTAGGTTGCTGAAGAGGCACAGGATTTACTTCTTCAGAGACAGCACCACAAATCTGTAAGAAGCATTCCCTAATGAGACAGGGTGAGACTATCTGCTTCTCCACTTCCTGGTCCCAGAATTAATGAAAGCACTGGCTGTTTACCTAAGCCATGGTGATGGCTTAGGTCTCTTAACAGTTTTTATATGATTATTTAGAAAAATATTAAAATTGATCCCACTTTTATTTGCAATTATGCAGAGAAGAAAGTGCAATGGATATAGTGCTGTCTCACAGATCTCCTTGTAAATGCTGGACTAAAGCAATATATGGTGGGGGAGGGGAATAGCTATGTATTTTATGGCGCTTTTTTTCTTTTATATTTTTCCCCCACACAAAATTATTGTGATATGAATCAAGCTTTGTGTTTAACTATGTTTGCTGTTAAGGTAGTACAAAGTATGTGATTTATGTGGGAGCTGCAGTCACAGCAGGTCTGTGGCTTCCTGTGGTCCAGCCTCCTCTCCATCCCAGTTTTGCAGAACAGCACTGCAGTGGTTGGAGTGGAGGAATGGGATGTTTGTGCAGCTCTGTGTTATAGCAGACAAAACCACTACTTTTCATATTTTAACACAAAAGCAGCTTCCTAAGGATACATGTAGGGGTGGCACTGTGAAAACTAAGATAAACTATTTCCAGAATCTTAAAACAACCTACAGCTCTTTTGATTTATATTCTTTGTAGCAAATATAAGTCACTTCCGTAAGCCCTGTAATCAAATAAAAATGTGTTCCCTCCTTTAACCCTTAAGGATATGTTCTTCTCTTGGTGTTCAGGGATTCCCCACACATCGAGACGAGAATAGACCCCTTCATTTTTAGTTGCACAAACACCATATGGCATGCATCTGGATCTCGGAAGATAACAATTTAGGATCTTGAAGACAGCTAAAGCATGCAAATAAAATAATGTACTTATTAATGGAGTTGCAGTGAGCTGCTCACCAGAGACAGAAATTCTAGTGAACAAAACTGTTTGACTCACTTTAGAAAAATCTGTGAAATCTCACACTTCTGTTGATCACTGTTTAATGGTTCTTGTGGTGGAATGGGATCTATATGAGGTCTTTTAACATACTTTGGCAAAGAAGAAAACTCCTCAGCAGTCATATACCACGGATCTCTATCTATACCCTGTGAAACCAGAAACAAAGTATTCTGTTCCTATTAAATTTCTAGATAGAAGTCATTTGTTACCATCATCTACAATAAACCATCTTATGTTATTATGTACCATGTGTTGGAACTGTATTTAGATGAAGTGACTTAATTTGTAAATGAAGACTCTTAAAGTAAATGTGTACTAAATTAAGCTGTAAGGTAACATAGGCAATTAAGGTGGCTTTTTCATTTTAAAAAGTGACGCTGTTCCAGACCTGTCCTTTCACATGAGATATTGCTGTCCAGCCAGGTGCCACCACAGCAGCAGTGTGAGTTCAGTTGCACTGGGGGAGGGCTGAGAAGCTGTGAGGCAGGCGGGAGCTTTGCTCTAGTGAGGTTTAGGTGCTGGGGCAGCTCAGAGGTGCAGAGCC
>NW_005054311.1:3866183-3880712 GCF_000277835.1 Geospiza fortis
CTCTGTGTGCTGGGAGCCACCTCCTAAACCTGCCACAGGTGATGCTGTCTCTTTTAAAGACAGTGGCATAAAACAGCTTTGGGAAAGAGACGAGTACAGCACCCAGACTGCCCAAAGTGTGCTCTGGGATGTGAAAATAATAATTACAAAAAATCACAGCCATATAAGCATTCAGCATAAGGTAGATCTTTTTCTCCCCTGCAAGATCTATTGTTCATGGAAATTGGTTTCCAGGGCCAGTATTTCTGCATAAACCCATGTCTTTCAGCAACATAAGATGTAAAAAACCAAAATTATCTATCCACAGTATTCCTGAAACATATTTGTGTATCTTTAAGCTATCCTCCAGCCAAAGTTGCTGTCTATAGAATAATTTATCAGCTTGCTTTAAGACTTTTATTGCAATCTGGTGTTGGATATGTACATAGTATATTCTAAATTATAGATATATAAATATATTGACATCATATCAAAACAGAGATTTAAATCTTATAAAGTATTGGTTTGATTCTGTATTGCTTACCCGAGCGCTGGCCTCTGTACAAATAGAGCGTGTCTTAGCTTGTTTGCAGTTGAAATGTCTTTTTTTCTGTAAAGCCTTCTGTCTCTTTAACTGGTCTCCACTGTAGTAACAAGATTTTCATTACCCAATTCCATCTTCTTGCTTTTGTTAAGACTGAACTGCAGTTTAGTTTTTCTGTGTAATATCTGACTTTGGATTATAAATTATTTTAGCCAGCAGCACTTGCTCCTTGTTGAAGGGCAGTTTCCTGAAGGTATTTTTTTATGAGAAGTTCATTCACAGACCCAACAGGACTGCCAAAGCCACACCTGCTCTCTTCTCTTCACCAGTTTCAGGTAATGCAGGATGTGGCCTTCAGTGTATATATTCAGAAGGTGCAGGCCTGCAAAGGGACAGTGTGAAATTGTCACTGTGAAATTCTGTATGAAGGCTGCCTCACCCCCTTTCACATGCAACGTTGTTGCATCCACTGTTGGTTTGGGAAACTGCCACTGCCATGGGACAGCTGATAGCTAAACTGATGAACTCCCACCTTATGAGTTGCCACCAGTAATAAATGGGAAAGAGAAATTATTGCTACAGTCATACCTATGAGAGTAAACCAGAGACAGGGAATTGGAATGGCTGGTACCAGCACCAGCTTTTTGGCCTATGGGGTCTGTTCTCCCTGCTGGTGCAGGAAAAAGCTTAGGCTCAAACACCCCCCCTCCATATCAGTAAGGATTTTTTTGGTTTTTTTAAATGCACAGTAGACAATTTTGGAGTCACTGAAACACAGTCCTGCAGTACCTTTCCATGGAGCTCCATCCCAAAATAATACTGAGTTAATACTAAAAAATCCAACTGTATAAACTGAGTTTTTCAAAACATACTAAGGTATCACATGTAGTTCCTACACCCCCAAGTGGAGAATGTACAATGGAGTTGGAGTCTCTGATTCAGTGGTCTTGACATAAACCCCTCTGTGTGAGTAGATGGCAAGCAGCACAAGGGTGCACTTCTCTCTGCTTAGAAAAACTGAGTTTCTCATCCATGGGGACAGATAAAGACTTTGGGGTAGGAAAATCAAAACTTCACCTCCCTCAAAGGAGTCTGAATTTCACACACTCTCCCTCCTTCCCTCCCAGCTCCTCACAGAAGATGTTCTCCTTCCAGTTTCCCAGCAAAAGCTGCTGAGGTGTTTATGCTCCAAGAGCCCTCTTTTCTTTGTGGACAAGAGAGGAGCTCGGTGCTCAAACATTTCCCTCTCTCCTCCACACTCCTCTCCCCAGCTCAGACTCGCCATCAGCAGCAGTGCTTTGGGAAGCTCTAGTCCAGTGGCCCCATTGCCTGTATATCCTGGTAGATCATTGCATCCTTGCATGAGGCAGGCAGTGTGCTGGTCATTGCCTTTCTCTGGCAATGAATGGCCACGGGGCTGTTACTCTCAAAACTGTGTCTAAGGTGAGGAAAAGAGAGGCCTTTCCAAGCCCTGTGGAGGATGACCATGTTTCCTTCCCAGCCTGCAGCCTGGCTACAGCTGCTCTCCAAGCCTGCTTACCCAGTTCCCAACAGGGACCAGCACAAACCCTGTGCTGGGAAGCCTTCCTGAGCCTGATGGGGTGTGGGAAAAAAGCACCAAGTCCTCTGCATGGCCAGCCAGCAGCTTGCTGGCACTTCACTCTGGAAGCAAGGAGCTGCTACAGCTCCTCAGCTCACCTCAGGAGAAAGCCCAGGAGCCTGACAAGTTAGAAATTGCCAAAAAGACAACCCCAAACTGACTAGGAATGCACATGCAACCATAGCTAGCAAAGATTTTCTAACCCAGAGTCCTATTTCTATGCTAGGCTGCCATAGCTCCCAGCTGGTCACCTGCAAAAAGCATCCTGAAATTAGTATTTGTGTTCTTTGCCAACCTAAAAGCCAGTGCACAAGCTGCAGCAAGCAAATGGGAAAAGGGAGGATTGATCTAGGCAAACATTTTGGCATACAAAGAAAACAGTGTGTCCTTGGAATTATTGTATTTTAATGTCTGAAAATGTACAGAAAAGCAGAAATATATGGGCCAAACTCATCTTGCCTGCTGATGGGTGGAGTTAGATTAAAGTGAAGGTGGTTTGATTCCTGCACCCTCACAAGAGCCCATAACTGCCCTGGGCTCGGAGGTCAGGTCAGTCTGGAAGTTCCTGGTGCTGGTGGGGTCTGTCTGAGGATGTGTCTGTTGTATCCATGTGGTACCTTGTGTGTCAGCTGGAAAGCTTTGTCATGTTCACTGTAACCACTGTGCAGGCTCAGAAAAGATACCACTGCCATGCAAGCCAGGGTGTTCTTCAGTGTTCCTTTTTACTAATTCATTTATAATTAGATTGCATAAATATTTTGTTGTGATATTAAAAAAAAAAGTCTGGGGAAAGTATAAAGTGAAGTGAACACACTGGCTGATCTGGTTTGTTTTATATGAAAAATGCACATTGACCTCACAGTGAATGAAATTAAAAACTAACTCACTTAAAAAACAAAAAACCAAAACAACAAAAACTTTATGCCTTAAATGGAAGCAGCAAATTGTTGCTCAGTCTCCTCTCATCCTAGCAAAATGATTAAGGGTACTATTTGTGTCAAAAAATGACAAATTGAAAAAAATTACCAAAACCCCCCGCGTCCCCCTTTCAAAAATACCCTAATTTTGAAAAGCAAAATTCACCATACCAGTGCTGGGGAGTAAACTTCATAGTTATTTTAAGTTTTCTTTTAAGTTTCATTTTTCCATCTTTTTGCCATTACCTGCATTCCTTAGATTTCTTTTTTTCATATGTAAAATGAACTAGCAACACCCCCATATCCTCTTCCTTTTTCTTTTTTTTCTGTTCTGAAAGAACTTTAGTCTCAGTAATGTTTTCCCCATCAAATCATGGAAAACCCTTTTGTTATTTCTCTTCTTTAACACATAACATGTTCCTCCTTTGACCCTCATTTTCCCTTTTTTTCTCTCTCTCCCCCTTCTCCCTCCCACTCGTCTGTCCCTCGTCCACCGATCTAATCCTGGATCCTGCCCTTTCGTGGTTGCTGTCCTTCCCTCCCTCCTTCCCTCCTCCTCCTCCTCCTCTTCCTCCTCCTCCTTCTCCCGGCCCCACCGCCCTGGCTGAACCCTCCCAACCTGTTTGTTCCTCTTCCTCTCTTCGTTTGCAGCTTAGAGATGGCTAAAGTCAGCACCCAGACCGCTTCCGTCACGACCCCTGTTGACCTCAACATGAACCTCTCTCAGTCTGCCACCCCTACCTCCACCCCCACCTCCATGGCCGTGCTGGCGGCCGCCTCCGCCGTCTCCGTCAGTACCCCCCCTCCCCTACCAACTCTGCCAACCACCCACTATGCCGTTCCTGTCTCCAGTCTGCTTGGCATGAAAACTGTCCCACTCCTGGCACTAAATGCCGCGGCCGCCGCGGGGGCCACGGGGAGTTTGTCCGCTTACACTGCCAAAATTCCTTCGACGAGCGGGGTTAAGAAATCTGACCGCCAGAAGTTTGCTCCATATTGAAGGGATGAGACACAATGCAAGCTTTGCCAGCTCTGCCAAGAGTCTGTGGTAGATCCTAGTTATCAAGGAAACAATACGGCATCTTTTATTTTCTGTTCGATTGCTAGTGTTAACTGTTGCCGACTCAAGTCGTCTTCCGCTCTCCATAACACCTAACACCAGGCACCACCTTCCAACTAGTTCCAACAGCCAGCAGGTGCCAGCCCGGGCTCCTTCTCCCCGGACACCATCCCAGGGCCGGCCCTCAGCAGCCCCACAGCAAGGCAGGGCTGCCCCCAGCCCAGCAAGGGAGATACAGTGAAGAGAAGGGGAAAAATGTAAATGAGGCAAAATGGTGACAGCTGGCTCCTGCTCTGGCAATACTGCCCGGCATAAAAATACACTTAGATCCATGTGCAGGGATCCCTCCAACTGTAGAACGATTCCTCATGGCAAACTGGCATCTCTGATGCATTTTTTCTATTGCTAGCACATGCAAATCTGGCACTTTTCAGTGTCCCTCCAATGCCCTGTGAAGTGCTCCTGGCCCCCTCAGTCATTCTGCTGCTCCCAAAAGGCCTGGAGACCCCCCCATCCCAAAATCTGCCTACGAGCAGGAGATCGCGATTAGGAGGTACCAACTTCAGGTACTTGTGCATACAACAAATGAAGCTTTCTGGTCTGAAAAAAACTGCTAAATTTAAATGGCTGTAAAACAGTAGGGAAAAAATACCAGGTACCCTGTGCCTTTCCACATGATCCTTTTAAGTGGTGCAACCATTTTTCTCTGCTTTGGAAAAATGTAATATTAAGAAGTCTGCTTTAGGGAGGGAGGGGGAGAGAGAGAGAGAGAGAGCAGGCTCCTCCTTTTGCACTCAGATGTTTTACATATATCAACACAGTACTTATTCCTGTAAGTTCTTCAGAGCAAGTACAAGCCAGATGCCGTCACTATCTTGTATTCCCTCTTGTGTATATTTTATCCAGCCAAAATGACCATTTTTCATTAGGTTTCTCTACAAAATACATCCCTGTTTAACTCCCCACTAATCATGCAGTCAGGTTGTATGGTAATCATGAAAAACATGTAGCATTTTAGAGGTCATTCAAAAGCTGCTGCCTGGACAGATCCCATCCCTTTACCAAGCACTTCAGGATGTTCAGATTAACTAAAATGAGACAGGTAATGGCAGCCAAAGCCAAGAGAGCTGGGGAATGGAGTGGCTGGTTGCCAGCTGTTGGAACTAGTTCTTAACTGCATTTTATGTTTGTCCATCCACCTTCTTTTTAATTTCTGTTGCATAACTCAGTAATGCAATATTGTTTTCCTCACCACTTCCAAATCCAGAATCCCATTAGCCCGCCATGTTCATCCACTCTGCACTCCTTGGACACAAAGCTTTAACAATTGAACTGTATTCAGTGCATTTTAATATAAACTAAAAACACAATGCAAATGCAATACTTTTTAAAACATGGTATTTCAAAGTGTGTTATTGTATAGGGCTAAGTACTATCTCAGTATTTTGTGTCATTTCTGTATTCTGTGGGCTTTTCTTCACCTTAGCACCTTTGCACTAAGTTTTGTCACTGTAACCATTTGTAGAACTGCCATTGTTACAATTTGCACTTATCCAAATGGGGTTTTTGGTTGGTTTTGTTGGGTTTTTTTGGTTGGTTTTTTTTTTTTGGTTTTGTGGTTTTTTTGTTCATTTGTGGCTTCCTTTCTTTTTTTTTCTTCTTTTTTTTCTGGTTGCATATAATGAAGGAAAAACTGGGAATAATGTCAAGGTACCACAGCTATTTAAAAGCTCTAGAAAACTGCTGTAAAATTGTTCTGGATTATTGTAACTGTTTCAATAATTGACATTTAAGAAAAAAAAATCCACCAACCTCTGTGTGAGAAAACTTGCCTGCACTGAAATGCTGTTCTATGCTGGTTGTACTCAAGTGGTATTTTTTTAATAGTGAGAAGATTTTTTTTTCTTTTTTTTTGCCTTTTTTTTCCTTTTCTTTTCCTCGTTTTTGTTCCTACATTTTAGGCTGTCTTCAGAAGTTACTGGCCTGGGGGCTCTGTAATGTATCTCATCATGCCCTAGTGCATTAGCCACCAGACAGGACTTTTCCAAAGCCCCATGAGACAATGCTTTCTATGGACTAATCTACAGAGGAGTTTCTGCCATTTCTAACTTTCTTATTATTCTGAGACATCAAAAGAAAACACTTCCTTTACTCTTTAAGCAACTGTGCTTCCTAACTCTTGTGTTGCTTTCATTACTGTTCCAGTTTTAACACTGTTGTGGCTCATAACATAAAGCAGAGACGAGTTATTTTCGGGGGTTGATTTTCATTGATGTTCATGCTTTGGCTAATCTGTATAAAAGCATGGGCCGTTAGTGTTCTAAACCACTGTATTATTCAGCTAGAGACTCGACAGTAAGTTAAATGAGACGTTTTTATAAATGAATTTTTTTCCTGATTAAAAAAACAAACAAAAAAAAAAGACGTGGTAGCTTTGTGCATACAACTGTTGTGTTGTTTAAACTTTGTTCTTTGTAACCGAGTTGCTAACTTGTCATTGAAGAAGCACTATTTTATGGATTGTCAAACTAAGATCACAGACAAATTGCTTGTTTTCAATTAATGATTAAAGGTTTCATATCATCACGTTTAAGGTCCCAGTGCTCATTGGGAAACAGTGTAACATCTGTGCAAGACTGGCAACCTTAGTAAGGATGTTAGGCCATTGTCAGGCACGATGAGTCTCTTCAGGACTAGAGGGAGCCAGATTGTGCAATTAGTAGAGTCAGCAGTATTTCTACAAAACTTGATTCGGTTTTTAACAAAGCTGCTCATTGAGAACTTCTCACACTGCATAGAAAAGACAAATTTGGCTTCATGTTACAAGCAGCCACTGATTTGTATCTGTGGTCTTTTCCCAGACTGAGCTATAGATCAGATACTGGGGGAAGGAAAACAGAAACAAAAGAATGAACTTGGATGCTGAGTACTGTATTACTGAGGCCCTTTGTAACACATTCCCAGTACATTCCCAGCAGCACTGCCCAGTGGTGAGGCTTCCAGTCTGCACCTTCCACCCTGCCAGGAGCCAGCCCAGCCCTGAGAGGAGCCTGGCAATGTGCAGTAGGATGGGAATGGAGAGCTGAGCAGGCCCAGGAGCTGTCTCCTGCTGCCCTGACACTGCTGCAGCTGTTCAAACCCTCCTTTGGATCTGCTGAAGCACTGCAGTCACAGCCCCGAGTTCTCTCTTCACACACAAGCAAAAGGAAGGGGCTGGCCCCGAGCTGTTGCTGCCTTACAGCATTGCCCTGGCTGTGCTCTGGCCACCTCTGCTCTTAGGGCACTGGCACTGCTGTCACACGTACTGCTCTGGCCTCATGAGAAAGCAGCTTTTGTGGCAGTGCAAGAGCAGCATCCTTAATGACACAGGACTGTACAACCTCCATCTCCCTACTCTGTTAAAGGTCTCTGCCTGCCTTCAGGGATTGAGCTTGGGGTCCTGCTTCCCCTCCCTGCCCCTCTGAGCTTTTGGGGCATACGATTATCCTCTGTGGTCTCCAGGGTACAGAGAGCTCTCCAGTGCCTGGAACCAGGGCACGACCGGGACATGCACGCAGACTTGGAGACCTGTAGAAATCAGCAGCTTTCTCATGCAGATGCAGCCACAGAACAACCCCTGATGATGAAGGGTGCCAAGGGGCACCCTTACAGAACAGCTCACTGCACCCCAGCACCCAGGAGGCATTACCCAATGTTGACAATTAGCTATTCCAACTCTTAGGAAAACTATAGGCTGTAATACTAATTTGATAAAGTTCTCTGTTATTATAACTTAAAATATATTTTTATTACCTAAAATGTATTTAACTTCTCATTCTTGAAAGGAGAGCTGAAGCTGCTTTCACAGCAGAGACCTCCATAAGTCTTCATTTCTTCAACAGCAAAAGCTATTTCTGTGGCTAGCCTGGCTACTGTAAATGAAAAACAATATATATTATTGCAGCTCAATGCTAAGTAGGTCAAAGCTTTGCTCTCCCAGTAAAGTTGCCAGGCAAAGGGTAGCAGCAGCTCTGGGGTGTTTAGTACCTCTCACATTAATAATTCACATGTGGCTTGCAGAATTGAAAGATTTAAACAAACTAGTGCAGGGGCACATTTGTGTGAGGAATGAGGAGAGGTAAAGTGAAGACACATATACTAAGAAGGAAGTATTCTTAGAGGCTTTTTGCAAAAATACAGGCAGAAATGTGATAAAATCTAAGATTGTTTAAATTTCATTAGGAAAATATTTCTGAATGGCAAGAAAAAGCTCCTAATATACAAAACAGACAAACAAAAGACAAGATGGCAAAGAAAAAAGGGGGGAAAAGGGTAATGAATAATAGTAAGAAAAGTAGAAATAGAAAAGTAAACCACTCATGCCCAAAGGTAGATAAGAGGAAGCATGTACTCGTTGTGAAAAGGTCACTGCCCACACAAGTGTGAGTTTCCAGATGAAAGACAGCACAAATTCCGCAGCTTTTGCGTCATCAAATTGGAATTAAGTTTCTGGAAACATCTCAAATGAATTCAAGCAGCTCTGTTGTGTTTCTCAAGTGAAAAAACACTGACAGCATGAATGCTAACTGAAACCAGAAGGAAAATAAACAAAGTTAGTCCTCTGCTAATACAGAGTGGTTTCTGTTCTCAGGCATAGCCAGAGGGCATCTGTGGGCCCCGAGGTTCACATTTGGGCCAGTCAAGGTCCTAGGAAGCAGCAGAGTCTCACTGGTGCCATGAACAGAGGCACCTGGGAAGTGCCCCAGCCTCAGAGAGCTGCACAGGCAAGGTGCTGTTTGTCAGGTTTCACAAGACAGTCTGAAAATCCAATTTCTTCCACAACCTTAACACCAGCTGAATGTATTTCAGCACTGTTTATATTCTTGGGACAGGACCTTCCCCTTCTGGAGCGAGGGTCGTGATTATCTAAAAGTCACAGTGCTCACTGATCCAGTGGCTCAACAGTGGCACAGCTTCTGCAGGGAACACTGTCATTGTCAGGCTGCTCAACTGGGTGACACAAAGGGTGTGTTCAAAGGACAGCATCAAAAGGAGGGATTTGAACCGAGACCTATCCTATCCCCTGTAACTTCTGCAGCCACCAATGGTGCAAGGCATTAGTGCCTCCACTCATCTTTGGAAGAAAGATCTGGTTTAGATGTCTACACAAAGGAACTGCTCGCATTTGTTTTCCTAGCTTTTGGGCCAGGATAATTCTAACGAACTGACGAACAGAAGATCAAATGAAGGCAGACACTGAAAAATTGCTTCACACCTGAAATTTCCATCTCTTGGCCCAAGCAACACTTTCTAGGGATGTGAGTACACACTGCCCTTCTTGGCACTGAAGTGTACTTAATTCCTTGGTTCCAGGAGGGAATGCAGTAATGTTGATTAAATCAGTTTCTGCATCAGTGTATGTGTCCTGTCCCCCTACAGACTGGCACGTATCTTATGACAGTAACTGAAATTAAAGAGTCAAAGTCATTTGATGGTAGCTAACAAAAGGGAATTTCTGTACCATTACATACTCACACTGTGGTTTCTAATGACACCTACAACATGATTCATGCAGGCTGAATGTCTGATTTTCTAGAGCAACCTTTACGGATTATAAGAAAAGAAGTATTTTTAAGTGCTGAAAATATTTTAGTAATATGGCTTTTCTCATTTCTAGCTCAGTGTTTTTAAGATGATAAAATGCAGAGAATCTAATTATAGTGGAATGTAATAAGCAAAATTTGTCTCTCTTCAAGTTGAATTTATTGGCAGGGGGCCTGGCCAAAGATAACATCAATGTTCTTTTCAATCTGTATTTGCAATTTGAAGCAAATTTTAAAATTAAATGCTGTAGTAGAGGAAAAACAATCATCTTAGCAAATGAGAACATTGGTTTGCTGTTATTTGGGTTTGTTGGTTTTGTATGGTCACTTTTGGGCTCCTCTGTATCAAACACAGACCTTGTTCCACATCTAAGCCATACCAGCAGCAGCTTATTTCTTCAAGGCAGGGGAGAAGTTAGCACAGCAATTACCACTGATGCCTGCCTTGCCAGAGGAGAGCTCACTACCAGCAGCAGCTGTAGCTATGGTGAGCTGCTCCCTGGAACTCCATTTCAAACATGCAGACACACATTCTGCCCCTGGAAGTCCCCAGTTCCAAAAACACTGAGCTAGGGAATCTCAACTACTTTTTGGTGGCATGAAATTCCACAGTTCCTAAGTTTGGACAACTTTCCATTATTATATGAGTAAATAAGGATTACAAATGTCTTCCTCCCTGACTTCGATATTTCAGTTTTCTGCAAGTCCTGCAGATCAGAGAATTAAAATAGTCTTCCTAATTCCAATTAAAATTTCATTTTTAATAGTGCTTATTGACATAGCTAGTTATTAGGATTACTTTCATCTTTATTGTTAAGAAACAGAATTTAAGGAAGTTAAGAAGTGAGAAAGAAATTAAGTACATATTTTTAAAAACAAGCATTTCCTCTGGTTCTATCAGAATAATAATCTACCAGGACAGCTCACCAGAAGTACATAAAATTGTTATCTAAAACTGAAGACATATTTAAGATTACAAACTAATTATCCCTATGTTTTTCTAGGATACAGGAGATTATTTCCCTTAATAAATTAGCTTGACTACTAAATGAGGTTAGGATACTTCTCTCTTACAGCCATGGTACTTTCATTGCTAAAAAGCAGGATGATTTCTTGCCCTCTTGACATGACAGCACATGTACGTCAGTGGTCTCAAGGGACAAAGACACTCCCATCATCTTCACAAAGCTCTCTAAAAGCTTTGTTTCAAATGCTGAAGAAAGATACAGTTGTATGCAGTAAGGTGTAAAGAACTTGGATACAACACTGTTTGGAGATCTGTAAGATTCCTCCAAGGAAAAGAGCACCAACTCCTAAAAAAATACAACCAAGAGGGATGGATACTGCCACTTGCCCAGCAATGCACACACCCCCTGGCTGGTCCATGTTTTCCTTTCAGCAAGCTATATAAGGAGAACAAATAGAATGATGAGTGATCTGGCGCTTATTCCTGCCATCTTCTCCTAACAACAATGGGGTGCACTGGTTTGGATTTGAATGTTCAAGATCCCTGCACTGCATTTAAACTCACTGCCTTTAGCTCCTTACCCCAAGATACCTCTAAAGATGAAGGCAACTGGAGTAAAACAATGAACTGTTTTAATGCTCTGTTATCTTCCTACTCATTCACAGCTGAAACCATGATTCGCAGATTTCTGTGCAAGATGAAAGTAAAATTACAGAAAAGTGTACAAAAAAGAAGTGTAATTTACAGACTCAGAGATTAGTATTTTTATACTGTCAAAACATGCATGTCCATAATGTTCAGTGTGACCTGACATTCATTACATCTGTCTCCCTGAAATTAAGCCAAATGCAGAGTGGTTCTAAGTTTAAGTGTTAACAAGCTTGTGTGCTTTGGTGAGTGGGGTCAGTTAAAAGCAAAGATAAACAGAACAATCAGGAACTTAGCTTTTCTCAGAGGGAAATTGGGGGACTGCGCTTTGGTTTGTTTTGAAAAAGACTGTCCTGTTAATACTGCACCACTCTCTCAACTGGAAGTTCTCTTTACAGGGATAAATGGAGGTAGAGATCTTTCACTGCAGCATGACAGGCACCTTAGACATTGACGTTCCAATGTTTCATGCTATGCAAAGACATTTTATTTCAGTTTTGGTCCAATCAAGTTTTCTCCAACTTGTCCAAACATTCATTATTTATTTCAATATTCTCTGAACACTTATTCTGTATTTCAGTACTCTCTGAATGTTGCTATCTCAGTGACAGTCCTAATTCATTTAAGACTTCAGTGTCACATCAAACATTTCAGCAGCAACAGCTACTTACACTTCCTCTTACTAACAGCTGTAAGCCAGCATGTGTGAGCAGGAAAGTGTGCATGCAATAAACCACTAGGGACCATTGCCAGAATTTTGACAGCTTTATAAATAAGAAGAGCTGAACCCAAGGATAACAGAAATTGGGACTGATAAAAAAGCATCTCACTATAAGGAGAGGGCTTCTGCCATATCAAGTATTTCCCCCAAATCAACCAAATCAAACATCTAAGTTTTGTTCTAATCTTTATTGCTTGGTTGATATTCATCTCTCAGGCAAGGAACTGGAATGCTTTCGTAAGAGCAAAGCTTGTTTTCTCCCTTTAAAATCTCACTAGTTTTAAATCTAGAATATTTTAAAGAAAGGTTAACCTGTTCTTAACAACTTTACTTTTTGATATCAGTCAAGCCACACGTCCCTCTTATTTTCAAAAAGTCCTCAGTAAATTTGAAGTATTTGAAGATTTACAAAAGTTTAAAAAAAGACACTTACCAAAGGTAGTTCTGCTTTCCATGTCCCAGTCTTGTCAAGTTTGTTGGTTCTTGATTTTACCTAATCTGTGTTTATCAGAACAGAATCAATTTTAGATGCTTTCTGTGCCTAAGATAGTATTTTAAGAAAATTTCCAGTATTTGCAATTATTATTTTTACCTCCTCAGTTTCCAGTGCAGTACCTTCCTCTCAGGCATTCTGTCACCCTTTCATTATGTGATGCAGATGTGTAACCACTGCCTTCTCATCCCTCTGGTTCAAGAAGTGTGAGATATGCTACATGATGGCTGCACTAAGCAAAATAGGAGCCTATAAAGAAAAATACCCAGCAGTGCTATGGCACATTACAGGCTATACACTGTGGAGAAGCTGTGGCTCAGCATTTCCAAGCTTAGTCCTTATATACACAGAGAAAATGTAACAGATCCTAAAAAAATGTACATATTTTATTGGGAGCTGGGGCAATGGACAGAAGGGCACCTACAAATTTTAAGAAAACATAAGTGCATAGTATTTCCCTTTCCCTAAACCCTCAATCTGGGAAAAATTTGTAGACTATGCACTTCTATAGACAATAAGCCAACTCTCAAAATTACCAAACTGAGCTAATGCTTCCAAAAGCCTAGAGATCCTTTACAGATTTATTAATCCCACTAAAATACTTCTGGTAGGAAACCAGCCATTTTAATAGGAAAGGTGCATCCAGTATCGTAAAACATATGCAATATACAGTTTTTACAACAAGTAATACACTACTGTAGATCTACAAAAATTTTTTTAATAAGCTTGGCTCTTTAGCTTATGATCCTCTTTAAATAAATATTTAACAAAAGAATCTCCCTTCCAACAATGGAATCAAGACCACAGATAAAAAGAGTGTCAAACACATTGCAGAAATGTTACAACAAAGCCCCTTTCACCCGCCAGTCTTGTGACAGCAAATCCTGCAGTTCTTCTTCATCTTCACTCCCAACATCCTCCTCCTCTTTCTCTTGTGCTGCTTTTAATCTCATGGCTTCCTTTAACTTCTCCTTTATCTCGTCTTGGCGGTTCCGCAAAAGCTCGACACGGCGGTAGCACTCACTGTTGGAAAGTGAAACACCTGTTAACATCTGGGGCCTTTCCATATTAATGCCATCACCTCCAGTGCTAGACTTTGCTCCTACAGCTTTGGATAAAGAAGCTTTACAGCTTCCCAACAGTGAAAAAGAAATAAGCTTTCAAGATGCTAGTGCACCTTCTCAGTATTCATCACATGAAAACAGACTGATGAGAGGTTTGGTCAATTCTCTAGCAATGAGACCTAATCCAAATACTTAACAACAGCAATACAGTCACAAACCATTTTTCAAAAAGCACAGAACCAATATCCACTTCCATACAAGAAGGAACACTATTCTTTGCTCCATTTATGGTTTTCATGAGAGAAAGGTGTGACATCAATTATCAATTTTGATAACTTAGTGGTGGCATCTCTGAAAATAAAAAAAGCAGCACAAAGTGTTCAGATTCTTTATCTGCTTCCTCTCTGCTGTAACAGAATATTTTAAGTAAACACAATCCAAAAGTTTCAGGTCACCATTCACTTTAAAAGTTCTGTCCTTGAACTGTGTTTTATAACCATTCTAGCCACTTCAAACAGGATATTTTTTTGAAAAAGCCAAGTAGTACCAGCCTGATTTAGATTCTCCTTTGCCCCTTTCATTCTTATTTGCTCAGAAGGGTCAACATGGAGGGGTTACTGTCTGGATCCTGTTTCCCCTGGCATATTCCTAATATGATACTTACAGGCAGTCATAGCTGAAGTTTTGAAGGCCAAGCAATTTATTTCATTTTCAACTTAATTTGAAATAGCCTGCATTTGAATACACTCAGAAGTCAAAAGTTACAAAAATTCTTTAAAAATGTGTTTAGAACTTTTATTTTGGGGAAAAATAATCACAGTTAAAACTTGAAGTATTCTACAAACTTCTGAATTTGGTTCTATGTACTTACAGCAGCCTTAGCTAGTGAGAAAAATAAATCCTCAAAGAGAGGCAGGGTTAGCTCAAGCCCTCTGCAGAATTACACTAACATTG
>NW_005054311.1:3880722-3885209 GCF_000277835.1 Geospiza fortis
CTGATTATGTGCAGCATGTAAATCTGCCCAGAGGGTTGAAGTGAAATTTCTAGTGTCTTTCTTTTTGAGTTGCTACCATTGCCATTATCACTGTTAATATCAGTGTGTTGAGCTACAGGAAAATGGTAACAAACTGTTCCACTGTGCTGTGTTTCAGGTTACTTGAGATTAAACCAATGCTCATCCAACCACCACACTCCCCATTTCAGCAAAACAAAACCAAAAAAAACGCTTCATGTAATGAAGTGCATCACTCCACAAAACCTTTAAGTAAACTTCTACTAGAATTAAAGAGGGTTTGCCACAGCACAGGACATTTTCAGTACAGGAAATGTTCCTTCAAAATGTTCACATAAATTCTACATCAATCAAAACTCCCAGGGAAATACAAATGAAGACATTAAGCCACCTGACAGGGGAAGAGGGACAGTTTGTTCCAAGAACTTGCCTTATGTACTTTCAGTGATTCAAGTGCATTCTCTCTTTGGAGAAAGTTAAAGTTTGTATCAAAATCCATGTCTTTATTAGGTATAATTCTGCAATTTGAGGGAGTCCATCCTTCAAATACTCAGATGATTAATGAAAGGTAGTATCACAGATTAAAAGTGTTTTTATCCCTCTAGTCAAAGAGCAATCCATTACTGCGCTAGAGAACAGAGAATTTGAGGAAAAATTGATCTACTTACATCTGCTCATCAATTTCTCCAATCTGGCGATCTAGTCGTCCCTCCTCATCATCTTCTGCCACTATTGCTTCTGAAATCTAAACCAGAAAAGTACTGAGAAAATTCACCTTCATCCTGAATTCCACTTCCACTCCGTTACAGTGTCTGTGTCCTCCCCTGCTCCCCTCCATCTGAAGTTAGTGTCAATCTCCTCTATGTATATTCCCATCTTTACAAGGGCAAATACAGACAAAAAAATGGTCTGGTTTAATTTGAAATGGAAATGCTTTTTCTTAAATTCAAAAGAATTTTGACTGCCTTGGGGTTAATCTTTGGAAATTTTCAATACTCTACGATTTGAAACTGAGCATAAACAAACGACACATACCCACAGTCTGAGGCTGAAATGAGAGCTCTATCCCAGGGCTTGGGACTTAAATACACACCACTTATTGAACAGACTGTTTAAATATTCCCACTGGATCCCGAAGTGTTTCTAACCTGTTATTTTTTTCAGCATATACTTTCTCAAATCTGAATGTCTGGGAGATGCTATGCAATCAATGGTCCACGCATAACTGAGAAGATTCCTCCTAAGCTGAAGAATTATCTGAATGGCTTATGCTAGCAAAATGTATCCACCACCGCTTTTGTATGAACATTTGCTCTGTTTATAGTGCTGACTGCTTTAAAATGAGCAATGATACATTTTTCTGCACCACTTTTCTCAGCAGTTGACTATTTACAATTAAAATAATTAAAATAATTAAAAGGATAGCAAATACTCTAGGGGAAGACTGAGAACACAGGTAATCTTTAAATTGTACACAAGGGCAGATAAACACCTGCTGCAGGAAGACTTTCCATGCAATGGTAAACAGTAAAAAATTGAAGTACAGAAAAACTGGCCAATTTACGTGTCTCAAAACTCTTTTGTCACCTTCCCAGATTTTGGAGTTCCTTTCCAGTGCATTTAAATTAAACATGAAATCCAGGTTACCTACACTTTATAGATACTTTTTTAAAAAGACAGACAAATGGGTAGTGTTTTTAAAAGTTTGAGTATGAATATAGAGCTAAAGAAGAGCCCACAGTTGTGTCCTCTTTGAATACAGGACACTGATCTGAGGTATATGCTAGCTAAATAGTATTTAAATAAAATACAGTACAACAAATGTAACTAGATACATATGACTGGATCTTGATTAAAAGTTTTCATCTTAATTTCATTTAAGTGGAAAATACAAAGAACCCTTTGCTCATTTATAAAGTGCATTTAACCACACACTGCATTGAAACAACCAGCTGACAAATGCAGATGTCAGCCATTCTGCAGAGCTGCATGAAACTGTTGTTTTCCTTACTGTGTATAGTATTTAGAATCAATAAATATAGATTCCATTACTTACTGTGTTGACCTGTCGCATTGCCTTTTGAAATTCATCCCATTCTTTGTCCATCTGATCCTTTGGAGCATCAACTTTTCTCACCTAAAGAACATGAAAATTTATAAATTAACAATTTAAGTCTAATGACTCTTTGGGACACTGTAAAAAAACCAGGAGAAATATGAAAAATTATGCTGTGTTATCAGAGAAGTCTGGTTGACGTATTTCAGTTTAAGTAATGGATATGGGTGAGAGAGTGCAGCTGCACAATGGTTTTGGAAGAAAAATCTGACTCTACTCCTGGATTAAACAACATCCATGACTGCAGCATTAAAGAATAATTATTGACTAAAAGTAGCTGGTGTGGAATGTCTGAATTAACAGAAGTTACAGAGTTTGACGGTCTGCCATTTCACTGTGTCAGGTGATAACTATTAAATTCTTCTGTAAGCTGCCTGTACAATTGCATACAGTAGGCATTTCACAAGCCAAAAAGCAGTGAATTGTTTACCTTTGGCATAACATAAAATATCAAACCTTTCAGCCACTAGTCTGCTGGTGTTAAATAGCCTGACTGTATTTCAAATCTAGTCTAGTTTTGTTGGCTAACAGAAGTAACTGTACAGCTACAAACCAATTTTAATGACATGGAAAGCTTTTTATTCTGTGGTAGACGGCATTTAGTACTAAGACATGAAGTCAGAAAATTAGTCGTGGTAAGAATGTGTTTAAGATCTACAGCCGAGGTAATCAAAGCCAGATTGTGCTTTTCATGCAAATAAATAAACAAGGTAGTCTACCTGTGTAAGTGAAACTTACACAATTCAAGACTGGAAGATGTGGCATATAATGTATTTTAGAGGACAGATTATGTCTGACTCAGGACTGGGTAGAAATTATATAGCTAGGAGAACTAAGCAGTTTGAACATAATAAGTCATGACACCATCTTTTTGCGTTAGTTTTATTTTCCCTTTATTCATACTCCTCTTTTGGTGACATGTCAGTCATCAACTTAGTAAAGACAACAGTTTGGTGTGTTTTGTTCCTGAGTGATTATACAAAATCAAGTAGTATGAATTAAGTTTATAGAATAAATTAGAAGCTTCCAAGCAAACTCATACTGGGAAGTAATAGTCATCATTTCATTTTTCTGTTCTGTTATTATTTCTATCATATGTGTATGTACTGTGTTATTATGCATTGTGGTTGTCTTTTGTAATTCATAATTATTTGTATTTCTTACAATAAATTTAAACACTAAAGTTATTATTTTTCCTTGAAATATTTATCTAATCCAGAATTTATATACTCTACAAGTACCTGATGCAAATAACAAGCATTTTTCACACCCACAATCTCCCTTTCAAATGCCCAGTTAGTTATTCAAATAATTATTTTGTGTATGATTGCAACACAGAACCACTGCAGCCACCTCAATATAAGTGATGTCACAAACATTTCCCTTCCTCTGAGTATTAGTTACACTCAGAAAGGGCTGATTAAAAGGAAGAGCCTCTCCAAGCAATTCAATGGAACAAGTAACCACTTATAAATTTATCAGTGGAGGCAATAACCAGAACAAAGGTCACTAACCAGTGTCCTCACAGATATAAGCAGATTCTCCTTTCCTGCTAGACATTCCTGCATTCCCTACTTATGATGAAACTAAGTACTTGAAAAATTTACTACTTCAGTTAGACACAAAGCACAAAACAAAACAAATCAAACAAAACAACCCACCAAAAAGAACAGCCAAAGGATGGCTTTTTCAGCTACATATTTCAATATTCAAAATATCATTATTCAAAACTATTCACATATGGCAACACCTGGGCATGAGTAGTGCCGGAAGAGTCTTGCCAGAGCAAATAAAACACCTAAACGTGTTAGCTTGGCCAATGGGACTAACTGAACATGAAGAAGCATTATTTGGAAGGTCTCCAAATTAGATATCATGGCTTGGCCTCACAATGCCATTTAAAAACACCAGCAGCCTTCCACTGTGTGAACAAGGAAATATACTCAAAGAAAATAAAAAAGACTTAGGCTACAGCACTATATTTCAATAAAGAAAGCAAGAAAGCCATCAAATCTGTGGCAAATTTTTCAAAACAAAACAAAAAAAGGTTTGTATTTTAAATACCAGTGTTTATTTTGGTCATCATTTGGCACCGTGCAAGCTGAAGGAAGTATGAATGGTTTTGAATTTCAAGATTTTTAGTTGTAGGAGTTTTTTTGAGAAACAGGTGAATATCTTTCTTTTCTTTTCTGAGCATCATAAAACCCCCAAGTGGTAAAAAACGAGAGGGCTGAAGACCAGGTTCACTCTTGTGGTGTAACCAGCACTAGAGATGACAGCGTGTGCCATAATGGAGCTGTTTTCATTCCAACAGGATGCAGCCCATCAGTCACACAGCAGCTCCACACTTTTC
>NW_005054311.1:3885240-3890049 GCF_000277835.1 Geospiza fortis
CCCAATTCCAAAGCAAAACTGAACGTACAAATTAAGTAAACTGCTTTTCCTGGGATGACTCACAGAAATATAGGTACATTGTCCAAATCTCAGTTCAGTATTCTAACCAACAAATGACATTTCTTTAAGAGTCACAGAGGAACCATAATCAAAAATACTTTCCAAGAGATGGCTTTAACGAGCTCTTCCTGCCCACCTCCATCCCTTTTCATGTTTTCTCATTCAGACAGAATGAATGTTTAAAGCTACACCAGGGGAGGTTCAGACTGGGCAGTAGGAAGAAGCATTTCTTCACCAAGAGGGTGGGCAAACACTGGAACAGCCTTCCTCGAGAGGTGGCCAGTGCCCCAAGCCTGTCAGTGCTTAAAAGGCATTTGGACAGAGCCCTTAAGAACAAGTTTTAGCTTCTGTTCAGCCCTGAAGTTTTCAGGCAGTTGGACTAGATGATTATTATAGGTCACTTCTAACTGAAATAGTCTATTCTAGTCTAAATAGTTCAGTCATTTTCTTATATTCCAGTATGACTGATTACCTAGAAAAGCATCCTTACTACTCAGCAAATCATTGCAACTGGCAGAAATAAATCTAGTAGCATAAAACAAGGAGATCACTTACTTTTGCATCCACTTCAGGATCATCAAAGAAACCTTCTGGCAAAGCTTCAGCAGTGTTTTCTTTCCTGAAATATTGGATTACTATCAGCCCAAGTTAACACTTTAGAATCTGCTTTATTGCAGAGTTAAAAATAGTCAAAAACAAAATTCATAATCCTTTGTGTCAGTATGTAGAAATACAACAAGTTTAAGCCCTTAGTTTTACCTACAATCATCAAAATCTCCTCCTTCAGCTTGAGTTCTCATTGCTTTGAAGCAACTGCACAGAAAGGCTTAAATCTCACTGTTAAAAAAAGAGCTGTAGCTTATGCTTCTTAAACTGTTCTTTCCAGTGTGCTGAACACCCAACATTGTAACAGCAGAGATTCTACTTCTGAAAGACTAAACCACAGTCTAAAGGAGTGCTCAAGTGAGCTGAACCATTACCACACAACAAGCAGTTTCCTTTAAACAGTGGAAAGCAGTGGCTGACATGAAGCTCCCACAGTACCCCATGTTAAAATTTGCAGAGATGTCAAACAGACTCTGTATGACATTGCTGCATCTCTTCTCCTGTCCCTAGGGTGCAAGACACCTGTCTGAAATAATGCCTGAGGCTCACATATATACAAACTATTGTGAATGCAACACAACAATCTAAGGGATCACAGTCTATTTCCTGGAAGATAAATCTTTGTTTACAATTGCTAAGACTATCAATATTTGTTTTGACTGCTTACCTTTCAATTACCTTCTCGTGCATCTCTGCTTTCTGTATGGATCCTGAATGGGAAACTATAGGAGCAGCTGGAGTTTTGGTGTCAAAAAAGTCTATAGGAAAGGATAGAAGTCTATGACAAAAAGAACAGCTGTTCAGGCATTTTCTAAAATTCCTACTACACAGGAATTTCAGTTAGTACCTTACTGAATCAAGGGAAGAACAGACAGATGTTACTTCCCTTGGCAGCCTCAAACAACTAGAACATAAAATCAATAAGCAATCACCATACAATAACAGGAGATATTTTGCTAGTTTATCTCTACTTCCAGTATTACACACCCTCACCATCACCTAATGGCAATAATTAGAAAAATAAAATAAAAACCTTTCATCATCAGTTAAATCACAGCTTCTCCTTACAGAGAATTACTATTAATTACTAAGAATTACTAATTACTATTTCAGTCAGCATTACCTGGAGGCAGAGAATTAGCTATTACTTCTTGAGTTGGAGGTGGAATTTCAGTTTTACGCACAACAGAAGATTTGCTTGATTGTTCTTGTTCCTCCTCTTCTTCATCATCGTCGTCATCGTAATTCCCTGACAATAAACTGGGACCTGGGCCCTTGGAAAGCTGTAAACTGGCACTGTCTTGCTCTGCTTCATCAAAAAAGTCTGCTGGCAGCCTGGTAAAGAGCCCACACCACAACTGTTAGAAACTTCACGGCAGTGACTCCAGTCCAGCAGCAGCAGCCCAGTCCCTCTGTGAGCAATGCAGGCTGTGAGATCCTGAGCAATGCCCTGAATGGCACAGCTGCCAACACAGCCACTGTCTGAAGGCAGCACACACCTGGGGCTCTCATTAAAGTTCCCCAGAAATGCCCAGGTTAATTCTAAAAAACGTATTTTAGATCCATTTTTCCATTTGCATATTCACATTAATAAAAATAACCCATAACAAATTGGAATGGTGGTTAAAGTAATCCTCTTTCCACCTACTAACTAATTTGCTACTTATTCTGGGTACCTAGCGCTGTCCAGGACTGCAATTCAGAACAGCCAAACAGGCTCAGTAATGAGAAAACACAGACTTGCTGGAGTAGCTGCAGCCTGCAAGCCAAACATTTTTCCACATTATATTTTAAACTAATTATACCAACAAGCTCAAAAATGGGCGAACCTCTCAAATGTCAATTTTGCACACAAACTCAAATTCCTTCAAGGAAACAGCAAGTGGTACTTATGCAAGGTAGTAATTTATCCTGTGAAGCGTAGAGGAGACCCACAAGTGTCACCTGACATCTGCCCACCCTGCAAAGATGTCTGAATACCATCAGAAATTTTTAGGGGCAGTTGAGATGCTTAACCCAACCCCTTGAAGTCAAATACAGTCCTGTATTTGTACAAGTTCAACTGCAGCATATGCACCTACATGAATTTTAGGTGACAAAAACCATCCTAATGAAGATCTGTCACTTGTTAGTAGTTTTTGTTAATAAATATAATTTAATTACACACTGAAAATTTCTCCTAATTTCAGACTGCCACCTCTTTTTTAGGATGTCAGCATTATTAGAGTACACGCTACAATCTAGCTATGTTCAAGCTATGTAGTAGAACCACAGGTCAATCCTTTAAAGTCTGTCAGTGACAGTAAAATAATTCCGGTTTTCTCAGAGAATCTTAACAGTTGATACAATTATGTCCACCCAGGAAGATGCTGCCATGTTCAGGACTATACAACTCTGCCAGAGAACAGGCAGAAGCAGGGATCTGCTGACTCTCTGACCCTTTGCCCTTGTACAGAAAGCAGAGACAAGGAAGAGCTGGATGAGAATGCAGCCATTGGTAGTCAGGAAAAATTCCTAGGTAATAACAAGATCTACTTACCCTGACGAAGACGTGTGTGGCTTTTCGTCTGTACCTGTACAACAGCCAAGAGAACTTCTTAAAATCCATGCTTTTAAAAGAAACATCCCTAAGGCTTCTATGACAGCACCAAGTCCCCAAATGCATACATATTTAACATATCTCATATATTTACATGTCTGGTAGCACCAAGGGAAAAAATCAACTGCCTTTCCTTTGGCAAGAACTTTGGTGCGTGGTTTGAGGAAAACCAATGACTTGATTCCACTGAAAAGGAGTAACACCACTTCTAGGCAAGTGCTCCTAATGCTTAATTTACACTGCTTCTCGATCTATTTGGGCCAAGCCCACAGTTCCATGACCTAATTTAACCCAATAACCCAGAAGAAAACCAGGTAAACTTCCAAAAGCACTGTTTTCTCCTGACACAGAACTCACAGAGAAAGAACAAACAAACTTTTCCCCTTTCCAGCAGCAATGGGCTGACATTAACTGAACAGTCTGGTGTATTCATACTCACTTCCACAGGAACAAAACAAACCAAAAACATTCAAGATGTAAAATGGATGGCTTCTGGCAAGAACTTCCCTCTCATTACCTTTTACTCTCTTTAGGTCTGTATTTTCTGTCTCAACTGTTTTTCTCTTGACAGGATGAGAGGATGTGCCAGCAGCTGAGGCAGTGGCTGTCTGCTTTGTGCCTTTTAATTCTGCAACTCTCTGTAAAGAAATAAAAATTCAAGACACGTTACTAGCAGTAACTTCTGGATTGCAGCTTAAAACACAGAGCTTTTACAACAGCTCACCAACGTGAGCTGATACCTTTCTAGAACAGTATCACTGAAATAGACACCACAGGTACCAAAACAAAGACCAGTGTTTCTGTCAGCCTCTGGAATGATGTGACATGGAGAAGAGGAAGTGACACTCACACAAGGGAGGCTGTACCAGTAAGAAAGAAAAGACAGAGCAGTGACACTGACAGCAGTAAGGTACTGGAGAGAAGAGCAGGAAGGCTCCTGGAATATTAAGTGTTTTAAAATTAAAACATGACATTTTAACATCATGAAAGACGTCACTCTGGTTTGCCACGGTCATCTCATCTGAATGCAGGCAATGAACTCCCTCTGTTCCTTTGGTCTTTTCCTGAGTACTTGTAAAATTAAACACAGTCTTTCAGTTTTTGCTAAGAAGTAGCAGAACTTAAAAGATAAAAAAAAAAAAAAGGGTCGCATCCAAGTTACAAACTCCCTGACTTGCTTTACAACTTCTTTGTCTTTACTACTGAATTACAAAGAGAAAAAAAAGTGTATTTTCTAAACGCAGCATAAGCTGTCACTTGACAGCTCACAGATCCCCTAGCAAGCCCGGGGAGGCGGGGGGTCGGGTCCAAGTCCGAGCTGCAGACAAGTGTCAGCCAAATGCTGTCGATAAGGTGGGGACTGTTTCACCGCAGGAGCGGACCCCTGAAAGACACGGGACCCCCTTTCCAAGGGCTGCCTTTTCAACCCCCGCATGGACTTTAAGAGAACAGAAGCCAGACGGAACAGCCAGGCGGGCTCCCCCCCTCATCCCGGCGGGCTCCCCGCCGCTCCCGCTGCCGCGCCGAGCCCCGAGCAGCGAAAC
>NW_005054311.1:3890389-3908216 GCF_000277835.1 Geospiza fortis
CGGCGCGCGCCGTGACGCTGCCGGGAGCGCGCCGGGAAGGGAGGGGCGGGAATGGATCCGACTCCTTCTCCTTCCTCTGCCGTGGATGTTCTTTAGTTAAGAACTTTTAAGTTAGCCCTTGGAGCACCAACAGAGCTCCACAGACACAGCAGTCCAGCTGTGGGACACGGCTCTGAATAAGCTGCCTGAAACGTACCCCACCCCTCACGCCAAACCACCCAGATAAGTAAAAAATAATAAACATTGCGTCCCATACGTCCTGATCCAGAAAACAGAATCACAGGGTGGGTCAGGTTGGAAGGCATCACAGCGGGTCATCTGGTCCAACCTGCCTGGCACACGACTGTGTCCAGATGGTTCTTTAATATCTTCAATGGGGAAAACTCCACAGCCTCTCTTGGACAACCCGTTCCAGTGCACGGTGTGCAACACAACCGTGTAAAGTACTTTATGGTTTGGGTTAAAAAAAAAACAAAAACCAAAAAACAAACAACAAACAACAAAAAAAAAAACCCAACCCAGCTTTTTAAAAATTCTGTGTCATTGCCAATCCTGGGAACACTGGAGGCCCCGAATCAGGCACCCTCCGGTATAGTTTTTATGAAGATCCCCTGACACAGGGAAGAATGATGCATCTGACTCCATGGATTCAGAAGGCTAATTAATTACTTTATTATACTATTCTATATTAAAGAGATACATACTATACTACATCATACTTACTTCTTCTAACTTACTTCTAACTACTTCTTAAAACTCGTGACTCTCTGCTCGAGTGTCCTGACCCACACACGTGGATCTAATTGGTCACCTCGGGTAAACAATCTCCAGAATACATTCCACTTGCACACAAACACGGGAGCAGCAAATGAGATAAGAATTGGTTTGATCATTCTTTTCTCTGCTTCTCCAGGAAAAACCCTGAGAGAGAGAATGGTCTCTCTCTGTTCAGAGAATGTGAATCCCACACTCTGGGAGGCCCCGCTCGCTGCCCTGCAGAGTGCCCTGTGTGCCTTCTCCACTAAAATACAGCCCAAGTACAGAATTTAGTGACTACAATATGACCAAGGATGACAGAGAACTTTCCATGTTTTATTTTTATCTTTTCATTTATCACAGTACAATAACGTGAGTTAACCAAAAAAAGAAAAAAAAAATCTAGTGCCAACTTCCACGGTGTCAAGTGCTCCACTCCAAACCATGAGCGTCCATTAGAAGTCAAAAAGTGTTGCTCCAGGCTTACAGTGACATTACCTTCCAGAGGACTTAGTCATGGAGGATGCCACTATAATTTTGTGCTGTTTCCAGAGAGCAACTCATCCCATGGCTCCAGACTCCTCATTTCCCTGAGTCGGGTTTAGTTCTTCTCACACCAGCCCACGGGATCTGGGAGAGAAAACGGGCCAAGGGCGTGTGCAATTCAATTTCCATTTTGATAAAAGACAAATCCTATGGTACATTTTGCCAGGATGGCAAATCCAAGGTCTGTAAACACAGCCAGAGCAACACAGCAACTGGAGGAAGATGATGGGATAAGTGCAACTAAGGCAAAAGGAAGTAACTTCTGTTTTGACACAATCATGGCAGATTGTTGGGCTGAGGAAACGATCAGTAGCGAAACAGGTATCACAGTACACCTGAACTACAGAATCAGTGAGAATATAGCTTAAGCTTGATTATTTATATTTACAAACTCTGAAGAATATATTTAAAATCACATCTTCCTTGCCCTTCCTCCCACAATTGCAGTCTGCTGCACTTTTGAAAAGCACAGATGCTGGCTTTTACTGAATTTAAGGCTATTCTGACAAAAAAATGTTTTTGACTCCCCTCTCCAAAACTAAGTATAAAAGTCAATTCACTCTAGAATGTCTTGGATAACTCTAAATACAACCATCTGTTTTCCAAAACAAATCAGCTCATTTTTATATTTGGAAGACAAAACAATTTATACTGCAGAAATTGGTCTTCATACACATACTTCTGTCCTAGAGACCAAACCGCTTAGCCCTGCAAGGTAAATGTGGCTCAGGACACCCACCCTCTGCTGAATACAGATGTGCTGGTGGGAGAGGTTCACCATCACTCTCTTTGCCTCAAAGTACCAGACCCTCAAAAGATCTGCTGTGGAACATCCTGAAGTTAATCCACCTTGCTCTGAGACAGGCTGAGGATGTATGCACACAAGCACATCTAAGGAAGCAGCAATTTCTGGGAAAGACTGTTGGGAAGACAATGTCTGCCTGTAAATGTTCTCACCCAAGAGAGAAATCTACACAGGAACAGCAGAAATGGACACAGTCCTGGCCATGGCCACAGCTCTCAGTTCTCTCCATGGGCACAGGGGGGTTCTTGCTTATTGTACGTGCACCTGTGAAAGCTCAATGTGTTAGACAGCCCACATTTGGGAGGGTGAGGATCCTTTCCATCATAGGAAAGGGGTTGATTTTGCATTCCTTGAATTAGGCAAGTGTTGCTGGTGGTTTAAGAGTCAGCTGAATCTGGTCCAGAAGCAGCCACAGGATAGGCAGGGCTTCACAAAAATGACTAAAACTGATGCTTCCTCCTCTTAACCCTAAAGTGCTGGGGAAATGCAGCATGACAGACTAGTTAGCCTAGGGAAAAATCTTCCACAGTCCTACCATACCAAACCCTAACATGATAGATAAGGTTCCTATGAGTTTAGACTATGAAATCCTCCACAGATGCTGATAAGAGAATTTCATAAGGAAAAAATAGAAACTTGGAGTAACTGGTTAACAGCAAAAAACATGGCAATTCAAATCTTGGTATGGTCAACCAGCATTTTTAGAATATAAGTGACCCTTTGTAATGCACAGCTATCAATTCATTCACTTTCAATGGCATTTTTCACTAAAAAAAAATGTTCCTCCAATTACGAACATCAAAGACAATACTGTAATAATAACACTTCAGGTATTATTTAAGCTTTATAATTTATCACAAGTTAAGATCTTTTTACATACATTTTCTATTTTAATCTTGAAAGGACAGCTAACCATAAAACATATGGATAATGCCTCACTACCTAAGGGCCAATTCTAAACATTCTCAGTCTGACTCATTTGGGATGAAGAGTTTATTTCTTGCACAGAAAGAGGCTCCTTCCCAGTCCCTGCTTCGCTAGTCGTTGTGTATCAGGCTGACCTCAAATGAGGAGCATCAGTGACAAAGCAGCTCCTGTCCATTTATGTTACCTACAGGCTGACATGCTCCACACTCTCCTCAGAACCTCTGAGCAACCACTGCAAAGTTGGCTGCACCCACTCAAAGTTTGTGTCTCCTGCAAAAGCTGACTTCTCACCTAGCAGAGAAGGTTAAGCATGGTACATATGTGACTGCAAGACTCAGCCATAACCCTCACACAGATGGCATTGCTAAAATAAACCTGTGTCTCTTTGCAATATGTTATAAAAATTCACTGTCACCTTAACAGACTGGAATAATCACTGCATTTTCCCATTAAATATAGCATCATGAATTCAGTAAATTCAGAAAAAAGTATAAAAAAAACCTTTCAAAATAGCTCCTCAGTTATACCTTGCTTGAACTGAACCCTTGGTATTTGAGCAGCATGAGTAATCTCATTTCATTTCTCAACTCAAGACAGAACACAAATAATAAAAATACAAATAATCTATAAAAACCACAGTACATCAGAAATCTGTGTAAAAAACATACATCTGTATCAAGGAGCTCAGTAACAACTTAAAGCACCACTCAAAATTAAGTACCATACATGTTACAGTACATTCCATTTATTATGACAGTTTAAGGCTAAAATAGGTACGTCTCCCTTATAGTCAAGCTTTCTTATATTTATAAATGCATACAAACATTAAGTAGATACAAATGTGTAGGGGTTTTTTATTGCTCTGAACTGTCTACTAGAATGTTCAGCTTTCCCAGATGTTGTCTCAGTTTGCCTTTTTCAATCTAGCTGTAGTCCTACAACTGCAACTTATGGCACTTGTACAATTATAGACCTTCTTTGATTTGAGCTGTAAATAAATTCAAAGATGTATCAGACAAAATTGCCCACCACTGAAAACTTCATAATTTAGTTAACTAAACTATCTTATTGTCCATAAGATACACAATTCACAAAGATTAGCTCAGACATTCTTCAGAAGGATTTCTTTTCAAAATAATAGTTCTAACCAAGCGGCAAACAAGACAACCAGCAAGAAATGATTGACTGGTGCCAGTCTAACAGACTGGGCTTTGAGGGGAAAAAAAAAGGAAGCTGGATATGTGCTCCAAAACAAAGAGCAAACTTTTCTTCTTGCTCATAGAGCAATTATGTTTCCTAATTATGTAAGGCGATGCCTCATTCTGCCAGTGCCAAATTCTTTGACTGCAGCTTGTCCATTTCTTGGCCAATGTTCCCTTCAATGGTATCACACTGGGCAAGAAAAACCTGAGAATAAAAACAAACAAATGTTATTGGATACACAGTTTGGCACCTGGAGGTGTTTCTGAAGAACTGAAAGCGCAGTTTCTATAGTGAATTTGAAGATGTCAACTCAACAATCACTTTCCAGTAGTTTTGGTAATAGCTTATGCACACCTGCATTTACCCACAACCCAAAACAAACATGACATTGGATAAGGCTAATAAGGATAACAGCATGGCTGCCCACCATCACCAGTCCTGATGCTGACATATTTTCAGTTGATCCAAAGTTCATAAACAACAACAGGAAACACAAAGGTTCAGACAAGTTAGTGCTTCATTCAGTTTGGAACATGACGTCTAAGCTCCTTTCTAACACATACTTCAGAGGCCAAGGCTGGGAGGGACAAACCTGCTCAGTGAAATTTAAAACAAGCTTTCATTAAACCAAGATCTTTTCTATTTCTCAAGACTACAAGGCACCATTGAACTTTCATCTTCATCAGTAGCTGGTGTTGCTCAAAAGACAGAAGGCTCCATTCCAAAAAAAGGAGTCCACAGCACCTTACGCTTTCTTAGAACCTGCCCACAAGTTCTCACAAGTAGAGTAACACACAGAGAGCAACTGGCAGCCAGCAGCCTCTGGTCACTTTGCTCAGCCTGTACACAGCACAACACGCCAACCACTTTAAACCAATAAACTGTTTTAGGTCAGCTCCAAGGTATGCAAGTACAGTGCACTTCCTGAGAAAGATTCTCACATTAGCTCTTCACGTCTTCCGTTTGTTTTTGCTATGTCTGCACCAGACTCTGACAGTCAAACCAGACATTTCATGTTATTTGCATTAAGATGACAGTAAGAAAGCACTTTCCTTCTACAGCAGCAAACTGTTGTGCCATGTGAATGTTCCTCAGCCATCACACTGCTTTGAATCATCTGTTTCCAACCAATCCCTTGAGCTGTCATCAACTCATATCTCTAAGAATTTGAGTGATGAAAAAGTGAAGGTGGTAACAAACTGCAATTGAGGGCTACTACTCTTTCCTATTTATCTTCCCACCCTAGAAGATGTGTGCCTGCCAGCATTAGAAGGCAGTTAATAGCTCCCCCTTGCTTTCATGGATACTTAAGAATAATAAGCATAACTTGCCACTGTTTTCTTGTTCTTGCTCTGGAAAAACAAACTGTTGTTGACAGCTCTAAAACCCCTTGGGATTCTTCTGGAGTCCTCAAAGGGTTCATAGCCCACAGCTGCATAATGCTGTGCCTATAAAAGCACATAAGTAATTCTGATCTATGCTCAACAGAACCCCTTTATGCTTTAACAGCATTCTTAAACAAAGCCCCACATACTTCTGCTGTAACTTCACCCAAGAGTGGAGATCCAGTAGCTTCCACAAAGTTGATAGCCACCAGTATATTATGAGTTTTGCTGCCTTGGTTAGGCACATGGAATCAAGAATGCGTTCAGAACCTCCACATAACACAGCCACACCAGCAACCACCTTCATTCCCATTTGCATTACCTGAACTTATCTCAATAACTGAGTACCAAGTGCTTTGTCCCTAAAGCTGTAACTAAAACCATTTCTCCTATAAAGTACTTCTTGGTGGGCCTTCCTCTAAAATATATGGCTATTCTAAAAAACTTGTGAAACATCAATGGGGGGTATTTAATAAGGTTACAGTAAAAGACAAAATCATTAAATTCTATATATGAATGCAAGGTAGTTCCACAAACAATTTTTAGGAGCCCATCCTGGCACTAAAGTTAGCACAATAGAAATAAAAACAGTAATACAAGCAGCATTACCATTCATCTATGTAAGCTTGAGTGGAGGGAGCTGAACTCCAGTATTTACTAACAAAGCTTCAGTTCAAGGTCTCTAAGAAAATAATGCCTAGGAATTTACAAGCGTCATACCAAAGCAATTAAACCCTCCATCCCCAGTACAGTTACTTTGCTGTACAGATCTCAAAGATCTACTCTCCAAAGAAACTTGATGCATTGCAGTATAAGCTAAATTTTCCAAAGAACACCTCTGGCAAGGACGGGAGTAGGTCAGCAGGAGTTACAGTTAACTGCATCCTTGTGCCCAGACCTCAGTCATTACTCTGATCCATCAAGATTCAAAAAAGGAGGAATGATCAATCCCGTTGTCTTTACAAGTTATCAGGATTACTTCACATCATCAGGCAGCCATAAGACAAACCATTAATGTAAATAACAAACATTATCTGAAAACAGCATGACCTATGAAAATCTGTATTTTGTGTGCTATTTTATAAAGCTATTAAATACCTTTCAAAGGGAAGTCATACAAAATACCGATGTAAGAACAAACACTGAAAAAAATCTAAACAGCTCATTTTCACAAACTTTTGGTATACAAGTGCCCAGCATTTATGGAAGAAAAAAAAAAAAGAAAGAAAACTCACCTGGACCCTCTTCACTAACCCCTTCTTTTTCAGTTTGCAGTCACTGAAATTCTCTGGCAGATTCTGCAGTAAAATAAGCAAACAAGTTGATGCAGGTTAATGCTGAAATGAACATATTTGACTTACAGTAAAAACTGGAATTATCAAAGAATCCTCTGAATAGGCATCCTGAAAATGTCATGCCTGCTCAGTAAGGATGATTACACAGGAAAGAATATATAAGAAAATGTATTAAAAAGCCAGGGATGCAGCATGCTGACTGCAAAGAACAGAGCTAGCAAATCTACCACGTGTCTAGGGAATATACAGCAACAGACTACACACACTGCTTTTTCTGCTGTGGTGTATGTTAACTGTTCTTCAGAGCTTTTTCAGAGTTTATGACATGAACAAATTTCTTACAAATACATTCACTCAATCACTTGCCATCACTGGAATGTATCATTAGCAATGCAGCCATTGCCAGTCTAAGCTGTACATCTGATCATGTCTGCAATGTACTCATGGAAGGCAACAGATGTGAAGTGTTACACAATGTCAGCTTTTCATTTAATTCAAACTGCATCATTTTTTGTAGTCCTGCCACCCACTACATTCATGTATGTCATCCTGGCAAGTGCTACATGCTTTGTACTTTTGGAGCTATGTGAAACTGGGGTGTTGCTGAGCAATGGTGCTCAGGTTTATGATTTTTTTCTTAACAGGTAAAAACACCTGTACAGATCAATATCATTATATGAAGTTTATGTGAACATTCTTAAAAACACTGTCTTCTCACTGGTGAAAATGCATAAAAATCTTGGGAGTTTCTCACTAGTTTACCTTTTATTTTCCACCTAACTCCAGACCAAAACGCAGGTTTCCCTAACCTAATCTGTTTCATTTCAGCCAAAAGGTGAGCACAGCTGGGAGGTTTAGATACATAAACTTTTCTAAAAATCAAAATACAAACAACAACAACAAAAAAAAGGTGCTTTTTTATTTTATTGTTCAGACAAATGGATTCTACTCTCTCTGTTTGCTGCCCATGCTGTGTGCACTGGTGTGAGGCACTTCGGCTGGGCTGTGTCACCTCCCTACGGGAACACTCCTTATCTCCACAGAGGTGTTTCCCTCTTGAGCCCTAACAGCATGATGGATAGAGTAGAAAGCTACAACCTAGTTTCCATTACTGAAACTTGGTAGGAAAGTAACAAAAAACTGTAGTCAGCACAGAGGCTAAGGGGGGATGAAGTGGAGGATGGAAAAGGGTGGAAAGTTGCCAACCCAGATATAACAATATGGAAAATTATAGGGAGAAAATGTGTTTGCTGCTCCCTGGATGGAATGAGGTCAGCATGCCCAACTTCCCACAAATAAACACTAAGGGGGCCTAAAGAGAGGGTGGACTGGAGACACCATGGTCAGGGTCTGTCCAAATCCTGCAGAGGGGGAACATGATGATACTTGTAGCTGATAAGCCACATAACAGCTGTCAGCCAAGGAAGGAAAAAGATTTCCTGCTGTTGAACCAGCAACTGTGGCAAAAACACAGATGCCCACCTCCATTCCAAAGTTTACCTTGGATGCAATACTGATGTAAGGCTCCAGCCTCAAAGGTCACCTCAGATGTATTACTGACATTACCCACCTCCAAAGTACAACCACCCCCCCAAACATGATGCATGACTAGAGCCACTCTAGCTCCACCTAAAAGTAAAAATAGTATAAGAATAAGTTAAAAATGGCATAAATATAGGGAAGACTCCATTGCTGGGGATTAGAGCTGGTTAGTGTATTGCTTTAAGTACATTTTTGCAGCCAGATACTACCACCAGCAATCCTGTCAAGAGTTTTCTGTTGTACTAATAAGGGAGGGCTATTCCATAAACTGGTAAAGTGAGTCCTTCAAGGGCACTTAGAGTCACTGGCAGCAGATAACATATTTGACTGTGGATACCCAGGAGAGGGTCCCTCTTATGCTGTTGTGTCCTCAATTTGCCCCTGAATCTTGGCTGGGGCACCAACAGACCAATTAAAGGTCAGGAGGGGCCTCTCTGTTTGCACGTGACCCAAGCAGGTCAGCTGAACCACCCTCACATCAAGTGGGCTGCTCAGGGAAGGGTAACAGGACACTCACAGACTGGTGGGGCACAAGGTCTCAGTTAACCTGGGGCACTGACACACAAATCAAACACAAAGGGCTGGAGAAAACCTCCCCTTTCATGTGACAATGCTCCTTGAGCTTTAGAAATACCTTTCTCTGAAGATCTGATTTCATGTTTACAATTCATGCTAAGAGATTAAAGTATTATAGTAAGAAATGCTTATCACATTTTTATTTATTCAGATAAATTCAAAAAGTTTAGTAATAGGATCTCATCTTATTGTAAGTGGAAAAACTTCCCAGATGTCTGGAAAATATTTGTTACAGGAAGAGTGGTGGGGTTTTTTCAGAACACTTCTTTCTTTTAATCCCTGAAATGTTAATTTCATATGGATTTATCCAATGACAAGTATAGCAGTGACAAGGGGGCAGTTAAATTTCATCAGAACAGCTTGTTAATTTAAGTAAATTCTACAGAGGAGCTATAATTTAAAAAATTCTTCAGGAAAGGAGGATGGGCCACCAGAGCATAACTATGAGTCAGTAGTGCTATCAATGTCCTCAATACTGATAGATGCAATTTGACAGATTTGTTGTGAATTTATGTTAACAAAATCAGTGACTGGTATTTCAGAAGAGAAAGATTTTTTCCATTCTTAGAACAATCTGTTCTCTGCAATATTGTCTTTCTAGATTAAAAAAATCTGCCATTTAATAGGAGACCATCCTGAGGACAAAGTGAGTGCTCACACTGCAATATTGGTGAAAACAGAGCTGGTTCACAGGTACATACTGTCATGACTGTGGATTCAAATCTTCCTATAGATCTTAGAAAAACTTTGCTTTTATTGAAAAAACATTTCAGATATTTAAAAAACTGATCCAGATGACGAAGTAAAGCATTTCCTGTATTCTTCTCACTGAGATTTGTAAATAGTGTACTTTGACTTCTATTCCTGGACCAACTGTTTTAACTGATTAAATAAATAGCACATCTGTGAATGCACAGACACAAATTTTCAAGTATTGAACAAGACTCAACTGCATTCTTCCTGAAGAAAGCTTCTAAGATCTGTGGCTTATGGCAATGTCTGACTGTGTCAGACAAATTAAAATTTTTTAAGATGCCATGAAAGCAGTAGCTATTTAAACACATTTATGTTACAATGCTTAGGTTACAGATGCTCTACCCAAAAGCATCCCTTCAGGACTTTTCTTCCACACCTCTGACAGTGACAACACTGTATTTTTTCTCTCACACCCCACTACTGTATGATTATAAACTTACTTCTCCACCTTCTAAATCCCATCTTTTAAATTCACAATTGTTGAATGCATGGTGTCTAGTAAAAGTATTTAGTTCCAAACTCAGCTCCTCTAATTAATGAGCTTGTCTGCTACCAGTAAGAGAGTCATACTCCTAGAATAGAAAGAAAACAGTATGCAGGCTTCCTCACCCTTACCTCTCTGTAACCAACCAAATCTCACTTTGCATATGTGAGTGATCCAAATAACACACAGCAGCTGAGACACCTTAATGAGTTGTGACAATTCTGCCAAAGAAAAAAGCTGGAATATTTATAGTGTGAGCTTGCTGGTATGTTTGACTTCTACAATGCATCATCCATTCTTCTCAGTCAGTCACATTTTTCCCCCTCTGAATTTTTTAACATGCTGTTGACTCAATCAACAGCACCTCTACATGTTCAATAGCATTTAAGAGATGTGTCACAACTAGCTTTTTACTTGGCTGCTGAGAAGAACGCTAATTACTTGTATAAACCAATTCTACGATAAGATAAAATACTTTGCTGCTTTGCATTTCTACTTGCTATTTTCTACTCCAGTGGAACTCATGTATTGCTCATATACATCCCTCACTACGAGTCTGTACTGATGCCTCCACACAGTGCACAACCACAGTACAGCTGAGTGCTGCCTCAGTAAGCTGGTGCCCAGTTCATTTGACGTGGTGTGATACCAGCACTCTGAACTCCCACATTTTATGTAAAGATTCCACCCACCTACATGTATTTCATCTGCAAGATTGCACATTAGTCCAGTTTTCATGACAAATCTCACAGCCAGCTTTGTATATTAAAAGAAACAAATGTGTGCAGTGTAACTGCAATCACCAGCAATCCAAACCCTCACTTATTAAAAAAACAAACAAACAAAAAAAACCCACCCAACTTTTCAATGTAAAATTTCAGGCTCTTATTCAATAAAGTAACAAACAATTACTACAGATTTTGGAAGAAATTACTTGTAATTAGTCTTAGCTCTGGCTGCTCCACTTTCTCAAGAAACACAGTACAGGGACTCCATTATTTCCCAAATCTAAACACCAAGTCACTGATTATAAGTCTTCTAAAACATTGTACTAGACCTAAAATCTCTTGTCCAGTACTATTTAGAGTATTTTGGATAAGGAGATACAGCACAGCATGCTTTCTGTGTAAACCCCACAAAAAGTAACAGAAGTAAAAGTAAACTTGGGAAATTGAGTTTGGATTATTCAGAAAGCCGTGAAACAGTTTTACAAGGCTGCCTGCTGGGTTCCAGAACTGCACCCAGAATACAAGTACTGAGGATTTTTCCAAATAGGATTTGGTATCAAAACTTGAAGGGGTCAGAAATAAGCTTTAACCCCATCCAACTGAGGCAGTTGTTGTCACCTTACTACCTTACTGATATTTTCATGACAACACGTAGTAAATCTGCCACTTCAAGCACGAAATCAGTTATATGAAGTCTTTATGTCTAATAGCATTCAGTAACTGTCAGCACAATACTCTCCTTTATGTGAGGCACAAAATGAAACAGAAATTTGAAGACTTCAAAATACTTAGAATACAGCAATTTTTTAAAAAAGTATTTAGAACTATTGGCTATAACAAGCAGCAAACACTACATTGTCATCATAGGCTCACAATACAAAAGCAGGAAATTAGTAAGCTTCCCACCATTCCCAGGAACACATCCATATTACATAGCATTTGATGATGGCCAGTTCAAATTATTACTCTGATTTAGTCCACTGCTGAACTTTTACAAAGAGTCCATCAAATAAATTACATTTCTTTCATCAGTTACATCATTTGCATGGCATATTTCTGAAAAAAAATAAAAATCCAATAGAAGGTCACTGTACCAAGGAGGAGACCCAAAGACACCACGACCACAGAAAAGCAGCATTTTTCCTTCATAGCAGACTATTATGATCTTGATATGCAACAAAATTATATAATGAGGCTTACAGAGAACAACCAGCAGACAGAGAAACAGAATAAGTAAATACACTGGTTGGGGAAATTTTCTATTTATCTCTGTACAAGACCCTTATTCTCATCTAACTCTGAGCTACTACATGATATGGGAAGAGGTATATTGTACTCTGGAAATGTAATGTAAGGTTATGATCCACTAATGACTGTGAAGCACTTGGATAGCCAAAAATAAATTTCTTAGTACATTAAAATATCAAATAAGTTTCTGTTGGGATTTGACTCTCTTCTGTGGTTAGTTACTTACAATGGCATCAATCTGTTCAAGGGTCTTCATGAACTGCTCTGCAGTTCCTTTTATCCTCTTGTCCAGCTGTTTTAGTGCTTCTGCTTGGAGATCCTTTGCTAAAAATCCCTGAAGAAGAAAACACAAAATTATCCTATACCCTACACAATACTCACCTTAGAAAATCTGTCAATCCACAAGAGCACAAAACATATTTTACTATTTCTGTATTTTCAAGCATGATAGGGACTCCAATCTTAATCTGTATTCTTCTGTATTTTATCAATTCTTGACATGGTAAATGTAAGATCTGTTAGGTTTACTAAAATGATAAACATGTAATAGACCTTCTTCTCCCAGATATAAAGAATGCAAGTTATCCCATATGAAACAGTATTTACCTTTTTCCAAACATTGCCATCTCTCTATTGTGCAAACTCATAAATGGCATTTGGAATTCACTAAGAATTATTACAGACTCTAGGACATTTAGGAGGGGCAGCTATTACTGACTACTCAAAACCTCAACTGTTTTGTTTGGTTTTTTTTCTAAATAGAAATACCTACAAAACTGCTTTGCAAAGATATAAAGTGATACAAAACTGGCATACCTTCTGGATACTTGTGAACTCTTTATTAACTTCCTCTAACTTATTAGCTATTTGCTCCACTGACTTCTCCAAATCTTTTAACTTCTTTAATTCAGCCTCTTCTTCTGGACTATTCTGTGTATTCAAAAGTACAACATTCACAACTAAGGAACAAATAAAGATACAATGCAGCTAAAAAGCAGCAATGCTGATACAGACATAAAGGCTTCTGAGGGTTTAGAATAGACAATATGCTGTGGCTATTCTTTCCATATTTCAATAACTACCACATCAGCTTCTTCCAAAGCTTAATTACAAATATATTTAAATCAGCAATGTATATAAACACAATTAATGAGATTAATTTGAAGGAAAAAGGAGAAGTGCAATTTTTTTTTCTTTTTGTCAACTTATAATTTCTAAAGTATAGGCAATATTTACATCGTAAGATTATTACCTCATCCTCAAGTTGCAAAACCAGCCACAAATCATTTCACCAGAAATAACTTAGATAGATGATCAAGGCTCAGTAGCTACAGTTGGGAAAGTTTTTTTTTAATCAGAAAAGTAAGATGAGCAGATAATGAATGTCATCAGTGCTCATGAGCACTGACCACAAATTAGGCAGAGTCCTGCCAATAATGTAAAGCAGAAGCCAGTCAATAATGTAATTTCAGAAAAGAACAAACTGCAGTTATTTGCAGTGTAACATGAGACTGAAGTCAACTTCATGGATAGGTATACAAAATTAAGTTAATGCTCCAGCTTGTTTCTGTGTCCAGCAGCTGACTTAATGACAAAAATGATGATAGTTTAAGGGGAAAAAAGGTCCAAAGCAATGCTTACCCTTTTCCCAATCAACATGACTTTGCAACCATTTTTAACACCAAGTGCTGATAATGGTTGTTCCAATTCTTTCAGAGACTTTCCTAAGCGAAGAATGAGAGGAAAAAACAGTTTAAGTACAGTTGGTGGCATATTTTTGTCATCGTGGACACCTGATGAAAGCTCATCATCTATAAGAAACATAGTAGATTTATAAGTTACCTTTGTATATCAGTTTCTGAAAAGGAACTGGAACTCCAGTGACTTGTTCAATAAGTACAGCCATGTCTTGTAGTGTAGGTTCACCATCTTCTCGTTGGGAAGCAACTTGAATACTGTGCTTTTCATTACCTAGTAGAAAAACAGATTAACAGTAACACTAATTGTAACCTAGAAAATATTACAGAGAGAATCCATCTCTAATACTTATTACCATTAATGCAGAAAGTTCTCAAATGACAGGTTCTCATGTAGAATCGTAATTCTCAATCAAATTATTCTATCGCACTTCCTTCCTCTTGAAGTGACTGACCTCAGCTGAAAATTTTGGTTTACACTGGAATAACCTGAAGAATTCAGTTGGGTGTATTTCACTGGAATAATTTAGCTCCTGCTAAATATTATTCCCTATCTCTTTTTAAGAGTACAGATGGTGTCCAGACATCCCACAAGCTAAAGCAGGAAAGCTCACACCTTCCTGATGTATTCCATTTTCTACTTGTAGGAACTTCTAATGACATGAGTCTTTGGTATCTGAGATAATTTGCTCCCTTCTCAAACATGAGAAACAAGCAATCATTGTCTACCCTGTTTCATCTCCACCACCAACCAGAGAGAATTCTCAGAGTACAAAAACTATTTCTCCCCATATACTACTGATAAGCAGACATAACCACTTGGAGAAGTCCCAGCTTATCTGTCACCTACCACTTCCTATTCAGACTCCCTAAGATTAACTTGCATGCAAACAGGAGGCAGTTCTTAGGGGAAGAAAGAAGTATCCCTATTAATCTCTGCTTTGCAACAGACCCTTCCTACAACCCTCTGCTCCCACACACATACAGTCTGTCAAGCTGAAAGCAGCCACAGGAATCAACCACCTCTGGCTGCAAGGGAAATCAAAACAGACATTTTTTACTCTGCAGGAAGAGAGAACTTAACACATACCCGAAGAAAAACTATTCTCACACCTCTAATTTAAAGTGCACATATCTTTTACAAAGGAGAGTGCTAGAAAAATTGATTTTGAAATGCTCCAACCTCCCACAGTCACATGACAAGTGACACTATATCTTCAAATATTTTAAAGCTTCAACAAAATGTGTTATTCCAAGACAATTTTAAGCTTAAGATCACATTATGCCCCTCTCACCCAAGCACTTTCCATAAACAGCCCGTCTTATCAGTTTGTTTTGGGGGGGGAAAAAAAAACCTCACAACCTCAATATATTCAAAAGGTCATTTAGATCTATACAACTGCTTTGTATAAGGGCTCTGCCCATAAGCAACTGAGAGAAAAAAAAAACCAAACACTAACTGAGGGAAAAAATACATGAAGTTTGTGTAATAATAGAAGCAGTTTAATTACAAATTATGTGTACCACTTTGGACAGACTGTAAACAAATTTTACTGTAAATTCACAGCAGAGTGAAATCACCATAAGAAACAACTCATGGATTGCTCCAGGTGCCAGAGCTCAGATTCCCCTGCAGCCCACAGTGAAGACCATGGTGAAGCAGCTGCGCCCCTGCAACCCATGGAGGATCCCACACCAGAGCAGGTTGGTTGCCTGAAGGAGGCTGTGACCCTGTGGAAGCCTGTGCTGAGGCAGGCTCCTGGCAGGGACCTGCAGACCCACGGAGAAAGGAGCCCATGCTGGAGCAGGTTTGCTGGCAGGACTTGTCACTCTGTGAGGGATGCACACTGGAGCAGTCTGTTCCTAAAGCACTGCAATCCATAAGAGGAGCCCATGCTGGAGCAGGGGAAAAGCATGAGGAGCCCTCCCCCTGAGGAGGAAGGAGCAGCAGAAACAAAGTGTGATGAACTGACCAGAGCCCCCATTCCCCTGCACTGCTCAGGCAGGAGGAATTAGAGAATTCAGGAGGAAAGTTAAGCCCGGGGAAAAAGTAGTTTTTTCTCTTTTAGTTCTCATTGTACTACTCTGATTTGAATGTTAATAAACTACACATCCCCAGGTTAAGTCTGTTCTGCCCGTGACCTGGTGAGTGCTCTCTCCCTGCCCTTCTCTCAAGCCATGAGCCTTTTGTTGTCTTTTCTGTCCCCTGCCCAGCTGAGGAGGGGAGTGACAGATTGGCTTTGGTGGGCATCTGATCAACAGCCAGGGTCTGCCCACCACACTTGCAGATTGTCAAGTTACACATATGGGTCTACTGTCAGTTCTGTTTCTCAGCCCTAACTTCCATCTTTCCCCACTTTCACTCATGCACACAAAACTTTACAAAAAATGTTCTGTGCAAAGTGGCCAAGCCGCATCTGACAGCTGCAGGTGTAAATCACACAGATGAAGCCCACACAGATGAACAAAGGCTTCTATTTGCTATCTGTTAATGACAAAGTCATGATCAGGTAAGAAAACAATTGGAAAGACAAAAACATTCTCAGACTATTGCCAAACAGCAAGATGTTGGAATTACAAATATGTCAAATCATTAAACTGCTGACATTGCAAAATGAAAAACCCCTCAAATCAAATGGAACTCTCTGAAGGCACCAGTGAGCACATGAATCATGATGACTCAAATAAATTATTCCACAAAATTCCTCACCAAAGACTCTTAAATAAACTACCAGGTGATAAAGGAAACATTTTAACAAAACAATTTGAAACACGATTTGAAAACACGAATGAGCAATCAGAAATAAACAATAAGCTTTAGAGATGGAAACAACATTACCAACACAGTGCAAAAGGAACAAAGGCAGAATTTATTATTCAATTTTTTTAATACAATAAAAAATCATTAAGTTTTGCTACCAAAACTCAGCAAAACATCTTGCTAATTTCTAATTTAATACCTTACTATCTTCTTCATTCTTCCTACTGTCTGAGGTCCACTTTAAAATTTAACCACAGTGTTTCCCATCTTATTTGTAAGAACTGGAGAGTCCAAGCTATTCTCAACCCTTTACAGTAAGGTTTTATATTTGTTTATAGACACATCTTCCCCTCCACCTTCTTCTCCCTCCTCTGGTTTTTCTTTTCGAGGGGGGAAAAAGCCCAACTCAGCTGGCCTTTGAGTGACCCATTCCATCAGGTCAGCACCCACCTGTCCTACCAAAGAAACCACTCTCTGTTGCAGCCCTGCAGCTCACTAGCTGCAAACATCCAAACCTCTTCAAAAAACCAGAAGAAAGCCTATTGGGTAGCACCTGCTTTTAACACGCAGTGCTGACTTCAGCAATATATTTCATCTAAATGAAGATTACCCAAACAGCAGAATCACAGCAGAATAGATCAGCTTAAAGGAACCACAGTGGGTCATCTGGTCCAACTTCCCTGCCAAACAGGGTCATCCTAGAGCACGCGGCACAGGATTGTATCCAGAAAGTTCCTGAATACTTCCAGTGAGGGAGACTGCACAACCTTTCTGGGCAAGTTGTACCAAGGCACAGTCACTCCCACAATAAAGAAATTCTTCCTCATATTCAGGTGGAACTTCCTGCGCATCAGTTTCTACCCATTGCCTCTTGTGCTATTGCCGAGCAATTTTGAGAAGAGCCTGACTCCATCTTCTCGGCATCCCCCCTTCAGATATTAATTCACATCAATGAGGTACCCTCTGTCATCTCTCCTCGAGGCTGAACAGGCCCGGCTCCCTCACCTCTTCCTTTTAAGAGAGATGCTCTAGTCCTCCCAAGATGCGACCTGTGCGAAGGCCAGCGTGTCACCTGTCCCAGCCACCACCCTCGCAGCACACCTACGCCCGCGCTCCGG
>NW_005054311.1:3908542-3916287 GCF_000277835.1 Geospiza fortis
GGCAGCAGCAGCACGGACGCGGCCGAGGCGTGAACGGGACCTGCTCTTCCCCGTCCCCAACCAGACTCCGCCTCTGGAGAACCCGTGCACGTGACGATGATAACCTGCCCCGTGCTCCAGACCGAATTCATCGCCAAAAACGCCACACAAAGGGATCTGCTAATCTACGTGATTTTATGTCTCCATGGAATACATAAAGTTAATGTTAACCCGAGCAGTTTTGAAGAAGGTTACAAGTACAATCGCATAAAAGTCTCAGGACTGCAGTAGTTGAAAAATTGATTTCAGTTCTTTTATCAAACAGGCGTAGTAGTAATAAGGGAGCTATTTTACAGAGCAAGCAGCAACGTATAGTCTTAGTTTCAAGAAAGAGAAACATAATACAAAGTCAAAATAAACCTCAGCTATCGACAGCCACCACTAGTCTTCACGTTTTACTTTGTCCATAAGATACAGAAATCAAAACCTATCAGACTGACTGCTTCCACTGAAGGGGACTGGGATGAATTTTCCATTAACAGAATTCAGTAGTAAAACAACTTTCTCCAAAGAAAGAACACCACCAGCCACTCATATTGCATTCTAGGATGTAGTGATATTAAGGTTACACTGGAAAGACAAGTCCTCCAGAATTTTAAAATAAAAAAGGTTCTTAATACAATTCGAAAAGTATAGTTCCATTGTATCCATTGTGCTTTTGAAACGTTTATGTTGCAGGGATCTTTGGCAACCCAAACTCATCCACCAATACGCCATCCTGTAGGAAAGAAAAAGAAGTGATGGGTTAGCAACTCTCCAACAGCCAGAACATTTTAAAGAAGCTTCCTTACTACTTCTATGAAGTGTCTCTACCTGCAATTGACACTGTGTGACAGCTGGAATCAAAACAAGAGCATCAGTTCTCCCTCACTAGGAAGCTCTATTAAAGCCCCAAACGCAAACATACAGAAGCTTTTGTTATGGTTTTAAGACTAGAGCTGTAATGGTACACTTAAATTCTACTGGCAGTCCAACAGTGTTTGACAGGAGTGATAAAATGGCATTCTAGTGACTTTAAGCACAGTTAAGAGCATTCAGTACACTGTATTCTCAAATTCTCTGTATTTAGCATCCATACATACAATACATAAATAGCATACATAACATTAAGCACACTTTTTTGTTCAAAATATTAAGGATCCTAAATATCACGCAACCAACAAAAATGTGATTAACCTAAAAAAAAAAAAAAAAATTTTGCTGTTAAAGAGCAAAGGACTCACTTTGTTTTTTGTGTCCGTAGGAGTGACCTCTGGGATTGCCGGAGCGGATGCGGCTTCGTCTAAGTAGGAATTGTCTTCATCAGCTAAAAGCTCATCACCTAACGCATCCAGTTCTGAAATTGAATTTTGTTGGCTGAAACATTATGCAAGAAGTTCCTTTTGCAAGAGAAAATATGCTCTTACAGAAACTCAGGATTCTGACTGAATGCTTACATTCAGATTCACCTCACATCAGTCACCAGTCAGAAATACACACACACGCACACTGGAGAGAACCTTCCCTGCCTTCCATTGCAGGGTAGCATTCCACTGGAATCTCATCTTTGTCTATGCTCATGTTATTTCTCTTAAAGGAAATGCAGCTTTAATGTTTAAAAAAAAGTTATCAAAGCTTTTTAAAACACATTTAAAGCATTTGACTAAGGAAATAAAAAAATCACTGTATGACAGTATGATGATTTTGATATCCAGTAATATAAAAAAATCATCTTCCCCCTTCCTAACCTGCTTCCAAATCATCTTCATCAATCTCTGGTGTTCCATAGCTACGACTCAGTGCCTCCTGGACTTCATTGGCTTCTTCCATCATATCTTCCAATTGATCTTGTATATCCTGAAGCAAGAATAATTTTCAATTGGTCCATATTTACTCAAATTCAGTTCAGTAATTCCAACATACAAAGCACTCAGTTCTTTTAATTCTTTTTCAATAAACCATTTTTTGAAGCAGTATTAATACAAGTCAAAGCACACACATTCAGGACAGGAATACTTAAAAAGCAGACAATTTATGAAATGTAGACAAATCTACCATCTGGAAAATAGGCACTAACCTGAGTTGTGCCACAGCAGAACTTAGAATATACCTTAGCCTATTTACTGGCACTGTACTTGAGTACAGGTAAGGAAACAATACTTGCCTAAAGGTTTACAATGCAGGTCACAGAATAGGAAAGAGAACTTAAAGGAATTCAGCACTGGCATTGGGTAAGAGCTTAAGTGCAGCATACTTGAAATTATATTTAGCCATCTTATGGGAGATTTTTTATGCATTTTCTGAAGTCAGAGCCAGGCCTTGCTGATGTTTAGTTAGTGGCTTGGTTTTTTTGTTTGTTTTGTTGTTGTTGTTTGTTGCCACTGTCTGGGGTGGGGTTATTTTTTTGTTTGTTTGGTGGTTTTTTGGTGGTTTTTTTTTTAGGTTTTATTCTTTTCAATCAGCCACTACCTTGAATGGGGGGAGTGGGGGTAAAGGACTAATCTGCATGTTACTAGTATAAGGAAACAAAAAAGGACAAAAAAAGACATAGCAGGAAGTATCCACTAACATTTATGCTGAAGTGCAAGGAAAGGAGAGATTAAAGATTAGCTCAGAAAGGAAACAATAATCACTACAATAAGGCAAACCACTAATTGTGCAGTACCAGAAAAATCAGGAAGGAATTATGATGGTTGTCCCATAAACAAGGCAGACAAACTCATGTGAACAAAAATAGTCATCTTGCCTTGAAGTTCATAGCCCACTCATCACTATTTCAGTACATTATTTTTGTTCTTTATTTATTAAACTATAAAAGCTTACCTCAATTTGATCAATCTTGACTTGCTTGTAAGCTTTCTTCATTTCTTTCACCCCCAGTTTCATTGCATCCACCTAGAAGAGTCAAACATCATGCTTGTTTCTGATGTAGCACAGATTAAACAAATTAAGCAAGTGTGAGTCAAATAAACTGGTACCGTTGTCTTTGTATCCTTCAGTGCCTGAATAGTGTAATTAGCTTGTTCCATATTAAAAGACTGCTGTGACAGATTATCCCTCTGTTGTTCATACCTGTTTAAAGAAAAGGCAAAAATGGCTTTAAAACACTACACTATTTATTACCACAAACATTCTTAATTTATAAAGAGTTGAAAAACCAGCAGCAGTATTCTAAAGATAGGAACAGATTTGTTGAGTTTCTTTTTTTCACTTATTATACACATCTGCAGAATAAACAGCTTCATAATAATCCAGCCATTATGCAATTCTGTGCACTTGAATCCGACAAAGATATTCCTAAACTAAGCTTTGTTTTTACTGACATCAACACCATATTTGCCTAGACTGACAAAGTAGGTGAGGATACAGCAAAAGTTTAATCACCATAAGGCAGACATGCATGCCATGTTCACTAATGCTGTGAAGAGAATGGAAGAGTTGGCAGATTATCCAAACCACAATGGCTCCACACTGGAGTTTTTCAGGGCAGGGAGGAGGAGGAAGATAGGGTACCTTAAAGGAAACCTTTAAGACTAAACAGAAAAGAGAGACTTTAAAAATTAAGAAATCATCTTTCTCAAGGCTAAACTTGTATCAAATCAAGAATGTAAACTATGTCAAGTTACGCAAAATAAAGCATAAAAATTAACCGTGAGTCCCCTTCTAACATGCAAAGCAGGAGGTCTGAAAGACAAGGAGGATCCACATGCAAAACCTTCTGGACAACTAATGACTGCATCTATTTCTGTTCCACAAGGTCAAAAAGAAATGACTGAGGGATATGACAATAGCCTAATATGAGGGGCCCACCAAGGAAGATTAGCAGACAGCATAGTCAAAAACCAGGGAAAAAAACCTTAGGGTTTTTCCCAGAATCAAGCCAGAATCAAGCAGTCCTCCTCACAACATCTAACTCGAGTACCACATTCCTTGCCATATGATATTTTGGATTGTAAAAGTTTACTAATACTTAACTGTTGCCATGTATCACAGTGCATCAAGTCACACTTAACAAGTAATTGAGAGAGTCCATAAAGGTACAATTCATCTGAGGGATGTGAAATACAAGATGATGGGAGCTTTAGCTCAGACAGCTTCTAAGATCTGCAGTTCATAGACTCTGAGATATTCCAATGAAACATTCCTGCACACTTGCCATGTTCTGATATTCTTTCCTTTGGATCTGTTGCTGGACACTTTCAAGACAGTACACTAGACAAGAGCAGATCACAGGATCATCCATCCTGTCCATCTGGAGGTTTCTGCATAGACACAACTACCTGCACTACATCTGTTCGAGTCCTCAAAGGTGCCCATAGGGAACAGGTAAATTTCCAGTAAACCAGAGCAAGGTCATCAAATACAAAATTTACAGTAATGAATTAATAATATAAAATAAGGCAATCTCTCAGAAAGTTTAGGAGCCAAATGTATTTGTAATAACGAGCAGGTTCAGGTCATCTTGTACCAATCCAAATTTATATACTTGAATATCAATCATAAATATGCTGGTGCAAAATATGTAAGGAGATACTTCTGTAAGGGCTCTTCAGCATTTTGCTTTAAAGAGTCCTCAGGAGAGTACTGGAAAGAGAAATAAAAGTGTGCCACCACCCCCTAAAGAAAAGAACCTTTTATTAACCACAAACTGAGAAAGATTTCAACTTACATTCGCTTCTGTTTTAACACTCTTAATGCTTTCTGCTTTACTGTATTCTGAAAAATACAATAGTGTTACATTAGATAAAATATCTGACTTTACACTTGATTATGCTGTTTAAACCTAATGCATTGGATTTAAGTTTTCCAAAAGATTCCTCAGTTACTAGTGCCAAGAGTTTAACAATAGTTACATTCAGCATTTGGCCTGCACTAATGATTAACAAAACAGGAGAGTACACAAAGCTTCTCATAGAAAATACTTTCAGTTTCTAGCTTCTGATATATGTTTTCAGTAAGGAGAATAAAACATCAAACTTAGTCCATCAGAACTATCTTTCATTAACACATTTTAATGGTCAGCATTAGCATACTGCAACAGGTACTTGAACAATACTTTTTATATCATATATGTTTATTTTCAGATACATTTTATATTGTAAGTTTATCCCCTTAAAAACAGGTTGCCCTGCTCCCTTTAGGCATAGTGTGGAGCTTTTTATTTTGGATGAGAAATAAAACAGCCTCTCTGCCAAACTTAATTCAGGTAATGAGGAAGAAGGGAAACAAGTTACTTCTCACGGAGGAATTCCATTACACTCTGGAACAAATAAAAACCAATAAAACACTGTTCAAAGATGTGTGTCTAATAAAAATAATCCTGCAGGATCTTATCTCTCATCCGTAGGGCAAGATGCAGTTTTAAGAACCTGATGAACTGGCTGAATCACATGACAAGAAGTGTGAGTCACATCCTCATGTAAGCATGTTCATATTCCACAGACAATTCTTACCTTTGCCGGTCCCTCTCTCATTTTCTTCATTTGATCCTTATACTTCACTAGTTCTGCATCGAGCCTAGCAATTTTCTTGTCAATTGACTCAGCTCTGCTATCCACCTTTAATACATGAGGGGGAAAACAAAGAAAACAACATTCATTGAGGTTTTATTCAGGTATGGGACAAAAAAAAGAACAGCCTCTGTTTTGTTGTGTTTCTAACTGAATTGTTTCTTCACTCATTGATTTTTTAAACAATTTAGATTTTGCTAGAATCCAGAACCAGAATCAAGTGAAACAACTTCTACAAGGGGCACAAGAAACAACACTCTGAGGCTGCAGGAAGCTCTGCCATTGTAACATGTTCTCATCATTTTGAGATGCTCCCTTACAAAGCCACTCAAGGAAGTTCTCCATTCCAGAACTTCTGGTCGTACACAGTGCCAGGGACTAAAGTGGAATGGAAAACTTCTAGTTGTACCCTGCTGGCATTCCACAGAACTCTCATTTGGGATATATTTTAATCCTTAACCATAAGAGGGTTAAATATGACAATTACATAAGCAAGCATGGGCACAGGTAGTTCTAACAGTATACACAAATTCATAAAAAGCCTTTTTAAAATGAACTGACTACCCTAGCATTTCTCTGGAAACAACAAAATAAAGCTTATTAACTTCTCATTCCAAGAAGACTCCCTAGGGATTAGATTATAATGGCATTCCAATTATAGCATAAGACAGATCAGTGCAAATTTACAGTTCTGCCTTGTTACTGGTGTGGCTAAGCATGTACAATTATGTGGATTTTGATTTCCCTGTCTCCGTGACCCTTTTAAAACCCTGCTCTATGACAGCAATATGCATTTGCCCGAGGCATCCTGAGTGGAGCATCTGATATGAACGTTCTACACAAGACATTAAAGTGCCTGGACACAGCTGGCATTGAAAAATTTGTATTAAGTTTTCTATTATCCAAATATTTTACTAATAGCAAGAAAGAGAAAAATTTGCCATGTTAGGACTCCCGTACATTTAAAGCATGGCACCTCCTCAAGATCTTTATCAGGTAACTGCATCTTTGAGGTCAGCCTGAACAGGGAAAAAATAATCTTATTTATTTATATAATGATTCTTTCAAGCAGTATTAGCAGGAAACAGAGACAGAACCTCCCACATCAACTAACTATGTAAAAATTTCACACACACATGACACAGGACCTCAGCGCTTAAAAATGCGACTGGACAGAAGAGGGGAGAATGGATCTAATTTATCCAAAAAACAAGACTGTGCATTAGGACTTGAAGAGCTTCTGTATTACTCACAAATATGGCACACTGAGGAACATTTCATTGCTACAGAAGGGCCCCAACTTACACAAAAGAAAGGGAATTTGAGTTTTTACACTGTTGTCACAACTATTAGCCTTTTGTTCCTATGTTTCCTATTTACTACTCGGAAAAAACATAAGTTTAGAGTGTTTTTTCAAATAAGAAAATTTAAAAGCAGTATTAATGCTTCACTTCCTGGTGCATCCTTCCTCCTACAGGCCTTGTCACAGCTTTGAGTCATCTCACTGTGCTCTGCCAGCAAACATAAAAACCCTGCCTTGAAATGCAATGAATTTTAGGTAACTAAACTTGTCTACACAGGAAAGAACATCCAAAACACAGGCATGATTACTGCCTAAGAGTTGTCTATGTTTTTAACAAATGTTGCATTAATCACTGCTCACCTAATAAATTTCCAAACTGCCCTTTAATAGCTAATTACCACTGAACTGACATGGTTAAGAGATCTTACAAAGCAATTTGACTCTTTCAAAAGGTAGAGCAAAATGTGTCTAAGACAGAAAACACCCCAGAAGCAACAGTAGTTGAGCCTTCATATTGTTGGATTTAACATTGTAAAAAAAATAATAAAAGCTTTTTAATATCTCACACAACTCTCTTCAATAATAATTCACACGTAATTTAAAATAATCTAATTATGTCTGTAGTTTTGGCAGGACCTATCCTAGAAATTCCACTATTGTGAAAAGTCTTTCACAAATCAGACAGATTACTACATATACCTTGGCACAAAAAGTTAATTCATAAACTTCAAACTACTAAAAGAAAGCATTTCACCCCATGCTTACTAGTAACCACCCTGTAACTCATCACCGGTTGCCAAAGTCATCACATGGATAAAATAAATCCAAAATTCTTCTTTTCAGTTAATCTACTGTCTTGCATAATCAAACTTTTAGACAGCGCAATTACAAACAACTAGAAGAGGATCAAAACT
>NW_005054311.1:3916321-3917851 GCF_000277835.1 Geospiza fortis
TGATGTTGCCAATCAAAACATCTGTTTAAACTGCACTTTTATATCCCAAAACTCCTCTAGGATTGAACAAGCTCTTAGCAGAAGTCAGACTATCTAAATTTTCTTTGATTTACCTGCCCATTAGAAAATGGACATTAACTTGGAACTGGCAAAAGCAGCATGAAGAATCTGACAGACTAATAAGTCTCAGTTGCTGTGAGGGAAACAAGGCTTCCTACTCTTCCACTTATATTGCCAAAATAGCAAATTTAAGCACTTAGTATCTCAGATGGATTTTGGAGTTCAAGTCATCCACCAAATTTACTGTTGTTTACTGGCAACAATGGGAAAATTAATCCTGATTTTCAATCAGATGCTTTATTCACTGTTCTAGCAAAATATATTTAGAGTTATGTCTGGGCTTAATACTGCTGAAAAGCAATACGGATTTTTGTTGGTGAGATAAAGTACCAAGACAAACATTATGAGCACTTCTCTTTCCCCATACCAGCCAGTGGCCATACACAACGGACTGATGTGTAGGTAGCACTGACAAATATTAGGTATTTCATTTAGAGAGTCTCTCCACTGGGCACCAAAATAAATCTTCTGAGAGGAAAAGTGTGGTTTTTCCATGGAAACTGTTGTCAGGTTCCAATGACAAAGCTTAGTCACACAGTATTTATTGATCTTTGTTTACTGACAGAAATACACAAGAAACTCAATTTTCTTTCTTAATTTCTTAAAATTAGCTTACAACAACACGATCTGCAAAGCCATGCTACAGTTTTCTTCATAAACTTTAAAGTCAAAAAAAGACTATGAAATTACCATAAATCTTAACACGTTTTCTTAACCCTCTTAGCAGGCAGGGCAACACAACAACAGTTGTAAAGTGCTTTGCCATGTGTTTCCTGAGCATTTCTTACTTGGTCTGAGCCTGCTTATGTGTCCATCTGCACACATCTTTGGCATCGATCCTACAGCAACCCTTCTCCCCCCGAAGAGACACAACACTCTCCTGTATTGCCAGGGAGACTGATCTTCTCGCTCCTGCCCCTGCCCTCCTACAACCTGCCACGGCAGGAGTTAAGATAGTGCAACCGGAGAAGTCCTCAGATGGAAATGCTGAGAACATCCATGAGGATGTAAGGAGAGCCATGCCTTCCACAGGCTCACTGTGTACATGCTCATTTATGGGATTTACATGTTTATGGGATGCGCTCCCAGGCACAGGACACAAGCGCAGGTATAGGTGGGTGTACGGAGGTGCATACAAAGGTACATCCCTGGGTACGTGTGCGAACACCCCAACACGCTCACCAAAACACCCCGAGAATCACGGTGCTCAGGGACAGGCAGGGTGCGGCTGTGAGTGACCTGCTCCAGGGGAAGGTGTCCCTGCCCATGCCACGGGAGTTGGAGCTGGGTTAAGATCGCCTCCAATCCAAGCCATTCCGTGGGTTATGATATACATACCCACACACGGACACGCAGGCTGTGCCCACGCAGGGCAGTGTTGCCACACACACTCACACACACCGATACACC
>NW_005054311.1:3917997-3934875 GCF_000277835.1 Geospiza fortis
TGGGCCGCCCGGAGCCGCAGCTCTGGGCACGCTGTCCTCCCTCAGCACAGCCCGTGGGCAGCTGCTGGGCCTGCACCGCCTACTGGCAGGGTAGGATCACCCCCATAACGTCAGTTCAGCTGATCTGTCAATAATGCCAGGGAAACATATAAAGTGTACCAAAACTATCAATGGGGAATTGTGGGGCCAGCAGAATAAGGGCAGGGATTGTCCCCCTGTACTCGGCCCTGCTGAGGCCACACCTGGAGTGCCGTGTCCAGTTCTGGGGTGCTCAATTCAGGACGGACATGGAGGCGCTGGAGCAAGCCCACAGAATGGCAACAAAGCCGATGAAGGGTCTGGAGTACAGGTCCCATGAGCTGCTGAGGGAGCTGGGGTTGCTGAGCCTGGCAAAAAGGAGGCTCAGGAGAGACCTTTATCACTCTCTGCAACCACCTGAAAGGAGGGTGTGGCCAGGTGGGGGCTGGGCTCTTCTGCCAGGTAAGAAGTGACGGAACAAAAGGACACAGTCTTAAGGTGCACCAGGGGAGGTTTAGGCTGGACATTAAAATGATTTCTTCACAGAAATGGTGCTTAGACGTGGGAATGGACCACCCAGGGAGTGGCAGTGACACCTTAAGTTTTAGCTTTTGTATTTTTCAGATGCTGTACTGCCTTAGCATAATATCACATAAAGTGTGTTAATAAGTTCTCTTCACAGCTTAGTTTAACAAAACAATCCTTTTCCAGCAAGACCCAAGGACACCATTGCAGCTTCAGGCTCAAAAAGTATAAACAGAGAAATGAGGAGAAGAGCAATTTGGGAGGACGGGACTCCATAACCTGAAGGTGTAATTGGACAATTGGCCCCAATGTGTAAATGGACCAAAACTTATGAAAGTGTGAAAACTCATGACCAGTTGTCCCTCTTCTGTCCATCCTGGGTCCATCCTGGACAGAGCCACAGCCAGGCTCTTGTACAGCCCAAAGTGTATCCTTTGAAGGCCTTTCAACAAATACCTACTTTATTCCTTCTTAACTCTGTCTAGCCTCTGTTCCAGGTGAGCCTCTTTAGGCATCATCAGTTCAGTCACTGTCCTTGGAGGTGTTTAAGGAAAGACAGGATGTGGCACTCAGTGCCATCATCTAGCTGACATGCTGGTGCTCAGTCACAGGTTGAGCTCAGTGATCTCAGACGACTTTTCCAACTAATGAATTATGTTATATCATATTTATTTATTTTTTATATTAAGAACACTTTTTTTTTTTTACAGACGTTACTGAGGGCCTAACATGTCTTTAGGCTTCACCCACTGATCAAACTGCTCTGATGTAAGGAATCCCAGCTTTATAGCAGCTTCTTTTAACGTTGTCCCTTCTTTGTGCGCTGTTTTGGCAATCTTGGCTGCTTTATCATATCCTGTTACAAAACAAAACCAACAAATTATCCATTTGCAATTTTAGATGATTCATCAGAGGTGAGAGAAAAGTGGGACACATTCTTTGGAAAATTATTTGCTGGGCATTACTATTACTGCTTCACTCAATTTGCAGGAAATGCACACCAAATGTTTACTCCTTACTTGACCTGAAAGTAAATTCTGTTATTCTTGTCTTAATTAATTTAGATCCAAGATTTATGGGAACTTCTCCTTTAAAAAAACCTCATATTGTAATCTTTCACTCGACCTCTAATAATGGTAATTTAGAAAAACAGGTACATAAATTCTTCCAATCTGCTTTTGACTCTAATCAGTTATTTTTCTAATACCCTGGCATGGCCACTGCAAGGAGAACACAGCTTTTACAACTGCAACTGGTGATGCTGAAGTAAGTTAACTTTTGACCTGACTTGGCCATTGTGACAACACAAATGAAGTGTACAAAATAATGTTACCACAAAATATTTTGGTATGTTCTGAGAAGTTTTTGAGCCTTAAACCTACCTATATGTGGGTTCAGTGCTGTTACCAACATCAGAGATTCATTCATCAGTTTGTTGATCCTATCCGTATTGGCTTGGATTCCAACTACACAGTTGTCAGTAAAAGAAACGCACACATCTCCTAGAAGTCTTGCAGAGTTTAAAACATTTTTGATCTAACAAGACAAAGAAAGAAATACCAATTATTTAATTCAGGTATTACTAGTTGCACATTCTGGCACCTTTGTTCATAACCGGTGCAATTTCAATCTATTTAACAGGCTATTTTCCTTCCAGTATCTGAAGGGGGCCTACAGGGAAGGCAGAGAGGGACTTTGTCAGGACCTGTAGTGATAGGACACTGAGCAATGGGTACAGACTGGAAGGAGGGAAATTTAGGCTCGATATCAGGAAGAAATTCTTTACTGTAAGGGTGGTGAGATACTGGAACAGTATCTGAGGGATGCTGCGGATGCCCCAGCCTTGGCAGTGTCCAAGTGTTCACTGAGGGTTTTTTCTGTCTCTAAGCTATCTGACTGTACAGTTACTTAAAAAGTCCTAGATATGTAAAACTTTATGAACTTACCATCATAGGCTTAAAGACATTCAGTTCAAAGTGTCCATTGCTTCCTCCTACAGTAACAGCAACATGATTTCCCATAACTTGGGCTGCCACCATGGTCACAGCTTCACACTGGGTAGGGTTCACTTTTCCTGGTTGTGAAAGGGAGAGAAAAAGGTTACCAAAGGAGAAGGAAGAGGAAAAAGAGAAAAAACAAACCAACCAGGCCAGCAGCCTTTTACTAAATCACATTCAATAGAAAATGTTTTGTAAAAGGTAACTTGTCTTAACCGTCTGGATCTGCACACCACAGAAAATAAGGTTATTTCCACAAATGATATTGAATTGAATTTACTATTCCAATATTTTCAGCAAGGATTTGTAACACAGCTATGGCTGCTTCAGCAGTCTCCCAAGACTCTGAGAGCTTGAAGATGAGCTCAACAGCTCAACATGTGCATGAGCTAAAGAGCTGTTCATTACCACAGTTTTTAATAGTCAAGAGATTATCACCTGTCTTTACATGTGCAAGTTGGCATTTCTGGGATATCCCTACCAAATCTTACTCAGCTCAAGGAAAGTATTACTGATGTGTTAGAATTACTCTGTGATAAAATTAGTACACTCTGTCAGAAAAAAAGCAAAACAGAAAACCCAAAAAACAACCCCCTGCCAAACCCAACAAACACATCAAGTTAGAGTGGTCTCCAAGCAAGTTTGTTTTATGGTTTTATCATTTATTTTTTAGACATAATCCTAATAAGAACATTCATTGTTTGCTTTTTTAGAGCCAGATATGTTCATGACCTATTTCTTTTATAGTTTATTATACAGGAGGAACAACTTAAAATAGTTTTGAATGTGCAATATTCATATGGACATACTTTTTTTAGAGATGAAAGGAATGCTTACTAGTATTATTCCTTTCTTTCTTATCCTCCCATACAATGAGATCACTGCAGAAGGGAAAATACGAGTGCATAACACGAATCATGCCAGGAAGCAGAGACCAAAGTAAAGTTACATGACAGTGTTGCTACAATTCACAGATTAAAGATTATTTCAAAAAAGCCTTTACCTAAAAATTGTAGAGATCCTGCAATTCTAGAAGAAAGCTTTGAGAAGTAAGTTTGTGTTAATAAAGCCATATTCTTACAGATATACACTCCCCCAAACACTTGCCAGCACACAGCTGTGCAAACATTTTTATGAACAGAGGTTTTGGTAAAATAGGGCAGTGATTCTCACAAATGTCAGTAAGTCTGTAATTCTCTCAGATAAAACCTGAGAGAATCACAGACTTACTGATTTTTTTAACAGTATTTGGTAAACATCTGTTAAAAGACAGTGGTCAAAAAAAAAAGAGGAACAGGTCATTTTCCTCTGTGTGTATTCTCTGTACCTGGCATGATGCTGCTCCCTGGTTCATTTTCAGGCAGGATGAGCTCTCCCAGCCCAGAGCGTGGCCCAGAGCCCAGGAAGCGAATGTCATTAGCAATTTTCATCAGACTGCATGCCACTGTGTTCATGGCTCCACTGAGCTCCACCAAGGCATCATGAGCTGCAAGAGCTTCAAACTTATTTGGAGCAGTGACAAAAGGCAAACCTACAGGGAGAGGGTGGAAAACATTAAACCAGTGAAGCACTTCCTTGCAGACATAAACCAGACAATCAAACACACAACTAGCTTAATAGAAAATTAAAAATTAACAACCCTGTAAGATCATCTCTTTCCTCTAGAGTTTTCTTCACAAACATATTTCTTAAAGTAAATTAAATACAAAAATACACAATGGAAGTCACCAAAATACATAAGAGCATAAAATTTGAGCATCCACCTAACAACAAAGGTACAAATTTCAACCTTTCATAGTGTGTTGCATTCTAAGCACTGCTTCTGTACCACAGTGTTTTGTGAATGTCAATAATCTTTCAAAAGTTAGCCCAACTTAGGCATTTCTTGTATTACATCAAGTTAGACACTTTAGATTGTTAATTGCTGTGATGCTTTCAGTTATAAAAACAGATGTTTCTGCAGCATAGTGAAGGCATTAGGGTAAGTAAGAAGTAATCACAATGGAAGGGAACAATAAACCAGCCAGAACATGGGAAAGCTGGATCAGACTTAGGAGGATGCCTGTCAATAGCAAGAGCACAGGAGCAATGAAAGGAACAGCTCTGTTTATGTTAATTAAATGCCTGAGATGTAAGCCTAGGTTCCATGATGAAAAACATTCCCTCGGGACTTTGCCCTGAAGGGGCAGTCCCAGCAGAATGGGACTGTAAAAAATTACAGACATCACTAAAGACTGACTGTGGGCTGGATTTCTGTCCCCCAGAACGACTGATCTGAGCTTTCAGCACCAGTTCAAAGGAGAGCAGCATGATTGCCATATCTTCCAGTGTTTTGCACTTCCTGACAAACACCAAATCCCACCCAATTTGCATGGACTTGTGAACTGCACAGCTGCCTTCTGTTAGAGATGCCTATCCAAACTTCTCCTTTTGTTATTGCCAGTAACCACCCTCTGTAAGAGCGTAAGGAACTTCAGGAGTCCACCCTACTCATACAATTTGCCCATACAGGATGCAAAACATCCACTGACATGGGAAAGCTTCTGAACACCACCAAAACGTGTCCTGTACTGCTCCTGGCAGCTGTTGTTTACAGCAAGTTACTTCTCTTTCAGGGTACAAGACAGTCTTGACCCTCTGAAACACACTGAATAATAAATCCATTGAAACAAAAATACTGTCACTAAGCAACTTCAGTTTTACAGCAAATGTAAATGACAGATGTACACATTTGCTGGGGGGGGCATTTTGAAAACTGATACTGTGACACAAAAGATCTGGTTTAGAGATCAAAAAACTCAAGTACACTATAAATTAAGTTTAAAGATCTATAAAGACAGGATTTAAAAAAAAAAATCAGAGAGTTAACTTCTTCATATGAAAAAAACAGAGTGGCTTTGGAAGCATTTTTTCCTTCTTTTGTGCCAAGTTGCTGTAAATTAAGAGAGCCAGAGGAGGAAAGATCAAGACAGAAGCATTATAGTTGGGCTAATAATAGAAGTCTGAAACTGTATCCATATCCAAAGAGCCTTGCTTGGATAAACACATCATTTCAATCACTTTCAATGCACTGAGTATACTTTTAAATATAAATTGCACAAAAAATCCAAAGTAGAAGGCATATAACACACAGCATTAACAAAAGCTTCACATTAAAATACAAATAGAGTTCAAGCTTATGAGAAGTATGGAAACTGGACAGATTTACTTTGAATTTGACTGCATGTCACATATACTGTTTTACTGATAACTCACTCCCACATATTGTTTCTCACCCGTCAGTTCAGCCACTTTAGCAGCAACTTTCTCAGCAAAGCCAACCCTTGTGTTCAACCCCGTGCCGACTGCAGTGCCGCCCGCTGCCAGCTGATACACCCTTGGCATGCTGGATTCAATCCTGGCCACGCCGTATTTGATTTGCTGCACATAGCCACTAAATTCCTTCGAAAGAAAGGAGGACAAGTTTAAGGAACAAAGGCAACAAGCAAGAATAAGCATCCAGATTATTTAGATTTTTAACATGATTTGACCAATTCCTTTAAAAACCTAAAGGCACTGAACTTCACCCAAATGCTAAATCTAAGCATGTTTTCATTAAGAGGGGAAGTATACATCTATTAAAGGACTGGTCCCATGCACCAAAAAATTATACATTAAACCAATCTTAATATACAAAGACATAATATATATATAATTATACATAATGCATCTTTCTCTCGCTTTTTATCTTAGTTGCGTACTTAGCAGGATCTGATTCCATAGTAAATCAGCTCCAAGATTACATTAATGTTCTCAAACAACAAATAGAGAAATGGATCTTGGGCTTTGCTCACTTAATTTTAGTTAGTAAAAACCCCACCTGTGCATTCTTGGAGAAAGTCCATAAATTCTACTGCTGTTCTGTCAATTCAGTTTAACTCATTACTAAATTACTGTAATATAAGCCATTCCTGACAATATGATAACATTTGCCATCTTTATATATATATATATGTATATATATATATACATACACACATTTATACAAATAAGTTTATGTATTGAAAATTTTCATTCACAGTATTTAGTAGTTCTGTGTGTTGGCAAAACATAACTTACATAAATTTACAGATTACAGACAACAAGTACCTCTTCCCTGCAATGTAACAGAGGAAACTGTGCTATGCTATCTGGTAATGAAACATCATTTAAAACTAATTTATATTTTATTACTCTTAGAAATAAAATACACATGGAGAAAAAAATTAGTAAAAATTATGATGCATGTATTACCGTACAGCATATCCAGCAAACTCCAGTACAGACTGAAAATACTCAGGCTGAGATTCAGCCGTTTTCCTATATTTTATCCTAAACTATCAATTTAATTTAGGCATCCTTAAGTTTGAATTTTCCAAAGAAAGGCATAATTTTAAATATTTTTTTTTACCTGCCCAAGTGTAAGTGGAACAGCATCTTGCGTATGAGTGCGCCCTATTTTAATGATTTGGGAAAACTCTTTGGATTTCTCTTCAAGTGCATTCTGTAGCTTCTTTAGTCCAGGTAACAAGACCTCATTAACCTCCTGGGCAGCAGCAATATGCATTGCTGTTGGGAAAGTGTCATTTGAACTCTGTGGAAAAAAAATCCAAGTATATTAATTTACAAACTTTTCTCACCATTGCTGCTGAAAGATGAGTGGCTTTATTCTCTTTATCTCATAAACTATTAGAAACTAAACTAAGAGTAAGCAACTTAGGGGTGTTCCACAGGGTCAGTTCCTTATTGACACATCAACTTTTTATGACTACATCCACAGAAAGTTAAATTTAATAGATTGTTCATAACAACCTTGGGACAAAAAAAAAAGAATTACTATCATAGTTATGAGAAATGGCTAACAAATGGACAGATGATTTTAAAGGAGTTGTAGGTGACTTTAAAACACATGTGTTGCTTTGATAATGTTAAATCCATCATTCACAGAATACTAAGTAAGCACAAAGGATCAGGAAGGGAAACAATCAAGTCAGTGGCTTAATCTTTCCTTCAAGGTAGGTGAAGCTTAAGAGAGAAGCATAATAAAATGCCTATCATGATCCAACTTTTAGAAACTGGACCTGTATTTAACATCTTTAAGACTGTAGCAGTGGTTGTCACAAGCCCACCACTGTCTAATACATTATGGATGAATTTATCAGTCATGAATGAATTTGAAGTTTTTAATCTGAAAAGCTCACACTGTCACTGAAAAACATCATGAAGTTCATTTGAACTGAAAAAAACAGAAAACTGTTACCAATGTAGTCCACAAAACATTTTTTAACCTAAACAGTGGATATAAGAAAACTCAAAATTTACAATTCGAAGACACAAAACTTTTGAAATGAAAAGCAGTATAAAACAAGTCTAACAACCTGGCTTTTGTTAACATGATCATTTGGATGCACTGGCTTTTTGCTTCCCAGTGTCCCTCCCATTATCTCAATAGCTCTGTTGCTGATGACTTCGTTGACATTCATATTGGTTTGAGTTCCAGACCCAGTCTGCCACACCACCAAAGGGAAGTGATCATTTAATTTTCCTTCAGCTACCTATAATGGAAAAACCAGAAAAAATTGTTCCACTAGAAAAAAAAAAAACCCTGAAAATTTTATTGCCATAATTAAAATTATGCTCTCTGTTATATTTTTAAATTTACATATAGAAATTAGTGAATTTCACTAGAATAATTAAGAAGTTTTTACGTAATACCAGATATTAGAACCCAAAAAAAACCACTTCCTATGCTTTTTGAAGACTGAATTGTGAAATACAGAGATATACAGAATTTGATTTCATATTCTACAGACATAGACAGAAAGTATTTTTAAAAGGTACTTTAGGTTACATCTTCTCTCTGTGTAACTGGACTCCCATATCTCTCAATAAAGAAATTTCAGGCAGGGAAGTTCCAGACCTCTTACACCTGCAGACATTACATGCTGCATCAATAAAGCCAGCAGATGGCTGTCAGTCTCGAACACCTCCTTTCTGTAAGGCATTCTTGTGTTTGATAAACATTTTTTGGAGCCTGTTGAATCTTAGACACATTCAGAGAGTTTTCTAAAGGTGTCTGTAATAGTATCAAAATCTGTGCTCAGAAGTATCACCCACACATATTAGACTCAGAAAAAGGAGCTGTTGTCACAAAGGAGTTGTTGTCACAACTCTGAGGCTTAACAATCAGATTACCAAAATACATCAGTCCTCCTGGAATCATGTTCAAGAAAGGATCTTCTGTATGTCTCATCTTATATAGGGGCAACACTCCCACCTCCAAGAGTAAATTGATTCCTCTTTTTAAGTTGTGTTAGAAAATAATTTTGGCGGTGAGGGAAAGTGTATCACAGCAGGCGTGCTTTTAGAATACAATAAAGAAAGCCCCAAACAACTTTCAGAATTTATGAATCTAAACTAAGGAGCCTTAATCCACCAAATCTTCTAATGCACCTTTAACTAGGGGAACCCTAGAAACCAGAAGAAAAGCCTGGATATACTCTGGAGTTCTCCAAAGCTATTGGGTCTTAGGACTTAAGGTGCTACAGCTGGTAAGAAAGGATACAGCTTCTGCCACCACCGGATTGTTTTTAAGCTAGTTAGGACAAGAAAGCTCTGTAAAAATGCTTCTAGATAAAAAAACCTGTTGATTTATTCAAAGCAAAACACCTGGTATTATCACACCTCAAATAATGGTCACTCACAATTCTGCACTTGGGTGGCATTTATCAACATGTGTTTGAACATTCTGTCATTTCTTTACAAGCAAGAAAGAAAATAGTAAAATATTATATTAAGTAAATGATCTCTGGAGAACAAGATCCACTAATAGGAAATGCTTTCCTCTAACAATCTGAGAAATGCAATCCCCCACCCTCCTGAGAAAAGCTTAACAAAAACACAGCGTCAATTGCAGTATTTTGAACAGCTCATTCCTACCTCATTTGCTGCCTGCACAATGGCTTTAGCAATCTTGGGGTCGAGACCATAGTCTTGATTTACTTCAGCAGCTGCTCTCTTCAAGATGCCAAAAGCCCTTATGACTTGGACCTGAGACACAAGGGTAAGTTTAAACACACAATTTCTTTCCCCAAAGGACATGTCATCAATTTATAGTGCACGCCTAGTTCTGAACCAAACTGCTGCTGATCTTAAACCCAGCAGCAGTCCATCAGCCGAACCAGAGAGCAACCAACGCATCTAGGATTATGCTCCCACCAACAGCAACATTCACCCAAACAGCCCAGAGGGCAAGCACACAGCTCTTTTTGCAAGGTCAGGTATGCTCTGTGTATCAAAAGTTATGTGCATTAGAATTGAACTTTGCTCCATTTCTAAAACAGCCTTTTGAGGGAAAACTGACACATCTCAGTACACAGAGACTCAGTATATGACAAAGCAGGTGCACATTAATGGCCTATGCATATCTACATGTGATGAATTAAGTTTATATCAACTCATGCTATACTAGACTACTTCAATAACAAACTAGATAAATGCTACATCAAATTACTCCATCTGCTTTTTCATCTTTGTAAAGATGAGAGACAGATTTCTATTCATCCTGGTTATTAAAAAATAAAGCAACACCATAAAATTATTCAAAAGCAATATTCAATTTATTTAAACACAAGAAATACTTCCACCAAAATAATAGATTGCCATAAAATTTCTACCTTTAATTAAAATTCAAAGTTGTTCGCACTTCCAGCAAAAGCCTGAGAAGAAAGTATTTAGAAGGTGTTCACTTTCACATACAAAACATACTCTAGAGAAAAAGACAACACAGATTTGAATTACTTACTGGCATCCTTTCTGAAACACCTCCAATCTTGAAGTTCATTGTAGATCTTACAGTTTGGGCACCATAGTATTTGTCACTTGGGACCTTCAGTTCACCAAAGGTATCATATTCTGTCCTGAAAGCCTCTTGAGAAGACTATAGAAAAGGAAAAAAAATTTTAAAAATTCAAACACTGGCAATCAGTATATTCTTTTTGAAAGCAGGTAGTCAAGACAAAGATGGAAAATAACACAAAAAAAAAAATACATGCAGCTAGTCACAGGTGTTTCTAACTACATCTGGAAAGTTGAGACATTGTTCCAGTTTGAGCAGCTGTCTCACCAGAAGTCACAAGTACAAACCATGTACCATTGTCACGTCCTGCTGCAGCGAGGGACACAACAACTCTTGGAGCCCAGAGGCTCAGACCCCAAGCAGACCACCAACAGGGAAAGGAAGGCAACAGGACAGGTCTTGGTTTACCAAAACCCAGGACCCTTCATTATGCCAGGGACCAAGCCAAGACACGAGAGAGTAGGGCTATGGGTTCTATATGGGTGGAGTTTAGGGTCAAGGTCCAATAGTAAGAGGAGCAAGGCACTCCAAAGGGGTGGGTCGGGGAAGACAACCAATGCAAAAAGCTAAGGCGGGAACATTGCAGAAGGATTTAAACCAATGAGGGCCCAGGAAAAGAAGAACATTCTGGGGCCATTCCTCATTTGACAAAATGGGGTGGAGTGTCTTTTCCTAGGCTTGTGGAGGCACGCCCCACAGGGTGGAGGGACAGAATCTTCTTTTAACCTTCTTTAAATCATCTTTAAATCGCAGCTCTTGCCCAATGCTGTCAGCCTGGGTAGAATCCGCGCCTCCTGGGCAGGGACACTTCGCAACTCCCCCTTTTTTATTTATTTTAGAAGCAGGGAATAATCTTTAAGTAGGGACCCTAGAATATTCTTAAACTTAAATTACTTAATACTTATGGGATAACTTAGAGAGGCATTACAACAACTCATAAAGGAGATCCTGGAGACATAATAACGAACAGTAAAATACAATTAACATAACAACGACAATTATAGAACTAATAATTTTAGCTAAACTTGTGACAACAAACAACCTCAATGGGAAGATTAAATGTGAAAGGGACACACATAAGAAGCTAATTTTGACATATGTAAAGAGCAGAAGGTACAGGTTAAAGTAAGTTTAACATAACAATTAATGCAACACTTAATTAAAGTTCTAATTCTTCTCTTTCTTCTCTCTGCTCTCAACTTAATACCCTTATTCTTCGTAAACCACTCCTTATCCTTTTTGCTCACTCTCTCACTGTCCCCCCTTTTCTTTTTCCTTCTTTCTCCTCCCTTTCTCTTCCCTGTAACAGTCTTTCAAGTATTCTGTATTATCACCCCTCCTGATATATATCTACTACACCTATAGGTATAGTAGATATATCTAGGTGTATTTTATGTAATATTTATGTATGGTAACATTTCTATGTCATGTATCCACCTGGCATCTGTTATTATCTAACACAGGCACAGCTGAATTCCTTTTAGCTGACAATAATTTTTTACTTTTTGTAGAACAGCCCAGTAATTTGTGATGATGTGATCACATTCATATGCAGCTCTACAAAGATTATGGAACTGACAAGAAGTAAGAACAGTTCACTCTTCCTCTTCCTACACCTTGGTTAGCAAAGTCTCAGTTTTCTGTGAGAAAGGTATTCATCCTTTCCCAGGAGAGGAAATTACCTTCTTTCAGAGTCCTCAGGAAGGGGGAGAAGTCTTTTTTATTTCTTTATCATGGATAGAGTAAAACAATCTCAGCCCTGTAGGCAGGGAATATACATTTACAATACTGGGTTCCTGACCTAACCGCGACCCTCAGGGGTGAGTCTTTGGGAAACAAACCTCTTATCAATAAAGTCAAGTCAGTCTTGCAGTGCAGTGACAGAATAAAATCAAATGCAAGGAACTATCAACTATCAAGAAAAGCAGAGGATACAAACAGAAACACTGCTGTGCCACCATGATTCATTGACAGTCTGAGGTCTTTGTGCAGATTTGGTTCCCTTATCCCCAAAACATGTATTACTGGAAACAGTTCAAAGCAATAAAGTTGACAAAAGGTAAGGAACGGCTTTCTTAAGACAAGTGACTTTTTTGTTCCGAAAAAAAGATAACCTGGGTATCACTATAAGACACGAAAGAACACAAGCACACTACTTTCTCAAGGTGAAGGAAGAAAGAGGAAGTTTATTCTCTGACTCTAACATTTATAGTTTTCTAAAAGTGACAGCAGATTGGAGGGTGACAGTGACACCTCTCCAATGACACTGGTTAAACTATCAGTTTTATCAACTTTCTTTTCTTTTATAAAAGAAGACAAAACAATCAGTTGTTTACAGAAAGTGTCTGAGAAAGTTCCCTACAAGAATGTCAATATCAGAAAGCCTAGAAAATCTTAAAAAACCAGAGTGACACCTGGGGACTGAAGGAAAACTGAGGTAGAACCTGTATTAACTGCTCACTGCCTCTTCCAATACAAGACATAGGAGCCCTAACATGCTTGTAGGAGTCAGGTTCAAGGCAAGGGAAAGGGAGCAGCTCTTCACACAAGTCACAGACTGACAAAACTCCTTCCCAGCTGATGCTGAGGATGCAAGAAGTCCATCACACTTCAGGGAAGAAGAGATAAGCCCTCAGAAGAAAGATCTAAACTGGGTTATTACACAGACAAACCACAGACTCAGGAAACTCCCTGATGTGAAAATCATAGAATCATTAAGGTGGGAAAAGTCCTCCAAGATCATTAAGTCCAACCTCTGACCAAACGTTCCCATGTCAACTAAACCACAGCACTAAGAGCCACATCCACTTATTTCATAAACAATTCCAGGGACAGTGATTCCACCACTTCCTGGACAGCCTGTTCCAATGTCCGATCACCCTTCCAGTGAACAAGTTCTTCCTGATGTCCAACATGAACCTTCCCTGGGGTGCAGCCTGAGGCCACTTCCTCTCACCTTGGGAGATGAGGCCACCCCCACCTAGCTACAGCCTCCTTTCAGGAGCTGTAGAGAGTGACAAGGTCCCCCCCCCAAGACCCCTTTTCTCCAGGGTAAACAACCCTCAGCTGCTCCTCACAGGACTCATGCTCCTCACCCTTCACCAGCTTCACTGCCCTTCTCTGGACTCACTCCAGCAACTCAATGTCCTTTCAGAACTGAGAGGCTCAGAACTGGACACAGGACCCAAGGTGTGGCCTCAGCAGCGCTGAGTACATAAAGAGTTTGAGTGAGAAAATGGGGAAAGCATCATCTATGTTCACACAGTTCTTACTCTTCCTTAGGAGTCCACTTCTGAAGTCAGACTGTTCCTCTCTCTTTGCTCATTTTACTTGCTCCTTCTTTAGTGAACACTTTAGAGAACACTCCCTCAGTGCTCTTGGACAGAAGCACAGCTGGGTATTGGCCAGAACACCCTCTCCAGCAGCCCTGACCTTCTGCCTGACCAGGTTTGCATCACCATGGATGGCAAGCTGCAGCAGAGAGAGAGCAGTGTCCCAGCCTCTTTACTGTCATTCCCAGCCAGATGGAGACACTGCCATCAGGCACCATCAGTCACATACCAGAGATACCAGCCCTGCTCACTTTGAGTACTTCAGAGGAGGTGGTGCTTATGAACTGGAGGAAATTGCAGCCCAGCCCACAAGAAGGGTTAGCTCTCACATGGCTATCCTGCTCCCCACATCTTGTGTTTTGGCTGATGCTCTCCCAAGCACTGACTCCTCAAGAACAGAAAGCTTACTGTGGAAGAGTAAGTAATTCCTGTGTTATTTAATCCTCTTTGTCCTGCCTGAGTCACTTAGCATTCATTTACATGCTAACAAGAAACAGAATACAGTAAATGCTTCTTTAGTATATCACTACCAAAAACGTTTAATCAGGATGCTTGTGGGTCTTCATGTGAGCATATTAATATTCCATCGGTTGCAATCATTGACTGTCTTCAAAATCCCTGCTTTTGACATTGGGACACCTTGTGAATGCACACAATGCAAAGCTTTCGCAAGCTGGATTAGCAGAACCCATTCAGCTCCAAGCCTAGCTCTCAATATCATCAGTGGTTTAATAACGAAAAGTATTCGCTCTCAAACAATATAAAAAGTTAAACCACTGTAACCTTTTAGACAAAAAAAGCTAGCAGTTGCCCAACTGATTCCTCAAACTTACATAATTCCAATGTCAACGATGATGAAACAAAGATAATAGGATCAGTGCATCCTCGTACAATGAAATCATTATTGAAAGAAAAACAAAACCAACTTTCCTAGCCAATTCCACGCTCATAAATTCCAATGAAGTTAACAGGGCAAGGTGCTTCAAGAAGAATGTCATTTGCTGATTCCTAGTGTAACAGGTGCCGTTAGGCAAAAGAGCAAAGTGATGTTTTTCATGCAGACTGAAGGAACTGAGCTGCAGCATTACTCTCAGCCTGCAGCAGTGACTGTAACAAACACGATTCCCTCGCTCCTCGGCCAGAATTCAACACCTTGAGCAGCTTTATGAGCTGAAGGTCCCAGCTCCTGTATGTAAAGAGGTTTCTGAAGTCACCCCCTGACCCAGAGGACCAACTGTAAAATGGTGCATCAGTGGCACACTCCATCATCCCTGGGCCTCAGGAGAAGCCAAAAAGAGACTTGGAAACTCTGCCAGCAGCCAAAGTAAATTCCTGTGCTCACCTAATTTCTAACCTAGCTACAAGCAAGGCTCTGCTCACAAGTACTATTCATCACATTTACAAAACTTTTTTTTTCCCTTGAAGGCCTGAGAAGGTGTGGTCAGCCCTCCAAAATCCCTAGAACCCAAACACAGTCCAAAGCTTACAGTTAGGCAAACAGAACTGTACTTTTGCCTTGTTGCAGGGCACCGATCAGAACTGATTGCACCATTACACACCAGAGATACTCAAACAGCAGAACCACTGCAGTAATGCTTCCTGTGGAAAATTACACTCATTTATGGATGCAGCAACTTTTGGATGTAAGTATTTCCATTCAAAGAACCATCATTTTTAGCATGTCAAAAGCAGTCTTTCCAGGCCACCAGCATGTGCAATTTTTGTTTTACTGCTCTCCTTTAGCAGATGAAGAATGTTTCAATTTTTAAGCATCGTCTCTCTTTTACAACATAATTTGAGTCACAAATTCTGAAATTTACCCTTTAGAACTCAAACCCAAACATTTTACAATGTTGAGCTACAGAAGGACCACTATGACAATTCCATTTACAACATCTTGTGCAATTTAGCACTAAGTAAAGGCAACACAATAAACATACCAAGACAGCACGACTATTTGGTTGTATCTATGTACACAATGTGTTTTATAACAACTCTTGCTACTGAGAAAATCTCTACAAACATCAAAAAGTGATGGCTTGGGTTTGTTGCGTAGCTGGTTTTTTAAATTTAAATATTAGTTACTACGTCTTTTGGTGGTTCCTCTTTTACATAAAAACATACAGAACTTTTCCTGTAAGAATTCAACAGCTGCTTGGAGTTCCAAGTCCACTGAGGGATGTTTTAAGTAGTGCTGTTATTCAAACTCCAGGGACTCAGAACACACACAGGACTGGTCATGCAAAACACATCTCATTCTTGTAAGACTGCAGGCCAGACTCATAAACACCAGATTTTCAGCAAATCAATGAAGGCCATGATTTACAATGTTTTTCTCAGACGATGCCAAATGGCAAAATAGAAACAGGGAACCATCCAACAGGCCAGTGGTTTGAGTTACATATTCTGCTTTGACACCAGTTTTCTTATTTAGTTAAGTGTCACCCACCATAAAGTTTTTTCACTCACTGGAAAGCTTGTTTTATCTAATGCTAGTTTTTACAAATTCATCAATATTACAGATTGGAAACTGCTGTTCTAGATAAATTGATTAACTAATTTAGTAATTTAGTCAATTTAGTAAACTAAGGAATCGATAAAATCCTTAACACATCGCCTTCTGCTGATATTATTCTCACAGTCTACATTACCTCGTTTTAAGGAGTGAACTCACAAAGATACACCTGAGACTAAGGCTTCCATGCAACATCCAATGCGTTAGAACTGAGACTTGAACTTCTGTATCCAAACAGTGTTTCTGTTTCCCCACTTGCGTCTGAGCCGGACAGTCAACTGATTATACACGAATATCTCCTGATGATGCCCGCTAGAAGCACTGGACACTTCTCAGCTGAAAGCTCCCTAATTTTCAGCCAGCCCCAAAGCTACTCCAATAACGAATATTCCCACTCCTGTGAGGATACAGCTTTTTATTATCTGCACCTCAGCAGCTCCAAGAAAACGCCTAAAATTCCCGTGGAAGCAGCTGCCGCACAGCGCGGCTCTGCGAAGCGGGTCCCGCACCAACACCTTTCCTGCCCGGCGGCTCAGGGCCGTGCTCAGGGCCTGAATCTCACCCGGGGCAGCGCCGCGGGAGAGGGAGAGCTCCGCGCTGCACATCCCGGCCTGC
>NW_005054311.1:3935312-3951333 GCF_000277835.1 Geospiza fortis
GGCCCCGGGGCGGGTCCGCCCGGCTTGGGAAAACCCGGGAAAACCCGCCTGCCCCGGGCGAAGGGCAGCGGGAAAAGCGCTGAAGCAGTGATTTCTCCTCAGGGAGCGGGGAGGGGTGGGGGGGAGAAGTATGAGCTTGTTCTGGTTTACTGTAGTCTTCTTAAAGATTATAAAACCTTATTCCCTCCTTCTTAAGGACAGGCAAGGCTCCTTTAATAAAAAAAGCTAAGTCAAGGCGCAGCCCCCTTCTTACTTCCTGCCCAAGAAGGCAGAGCGCTCCGACGTGCTGCATCCTGGTGCAAAGTGCAGAAAGCCTTCGAGAGTGAAAGAAGGTATGTTCCATTTTTCCGCCCACCAGCAGCAACATTCTAACAGTTCAGGTTTTCCAACATTATGATTTTTTTCCAAGAGCAGCCAACATTCACCCGTTAAGAAAACAATTTTTTTGCCTGACATGACATTCCGTTGCAACCTGCTTAGGTACCATTCAGTCCTACAAGAACTGTGTTATTCACAGAAATGCTGCCAGAAGCTGCTCTATTAATGCTTTACAAGTTACATCCTGGCACTAAAACCACACTGAATTCGAGTCTTGCAAGCTTTAACATTTAAGCAAATCTTCTGCCCCTTGGCTCCTCTGAGAAGAGACACTCTAGGAAATACACAGGGCATGCCACTAAAATGGCTTCAGAAGTTCCAGAGACAATACAGATTGGGTAATGATATTATTATCTAGATTATTCTATATCAGAGGAAGTAAGTTAAAGTCTCTTTTTTCAGTCAATAAAACAGTATGACAATGCAAAGTTATAACTACTACTATAATATCATCTTCTTCAAGTATTACTTGAAGTCAGCAACTAAGATGCTTAAGTCTCTACATCACAAAATCTTGTCTAAAACTTTTGCAATGGATAGCTGGGTTTGGAAGGCATCTCAGGAGGTCATCTAGTCCAATCCCCCTGTGCCAGCAGGTTCACCTGCAGCAAGTTGCACAGGATCACATCTAGGCACATCTCCAGAGAAGGAGATTCCAACAACCTTTTTCGACAGCCTGTTCCAGTGCTCCACCACTTTCAAAGTAAAGATCATCTTCCTCATAGTTAGATGGAAGTTCCTGTGCTTCAGTTTGTGCCCGCTGCCTCTTGTCCTTTCACTGAGCACATTTCTTGCTCTTAAAATACGGAAATAACTACGCATTCACAATAAGAGCTTTGTAATTATATACAGATCAGCATATTCAAATACAAGACTTGTAATGACTTTATTTAGACACATTTTGTGTTTTCGCGGGCCCTTTTGACAGATGAGTGAAAGAACATAAGCTGTTCTACATTCCACTTTTAATAAATGTACAGTAAGCCACAGCAGAATACGAGCTGGAGAAAAGTTTTGTCAGCATTTTCCATTCAGCGCAAAGTGCCAACACTATTTTGGTTTGCTTGTGCTATGCTTATGTACACTGGCCCCTCTGAGAGAGGGCTTCAAGTGAGATGGAAGCTGCTAGTATGAGCGGATGGCTGGTGGGACGGTCTGGCAATCTTCCTCATTCAAAGTCTTGTCGATCACTGGTCTGTACTTCAACGTAACCTAAAGTAAAAGGGAACAAAGAACTTCAGGACAAGAGGATTAGAGAATGAGATCCAAAAAACCCCAACAGTTAAGATTTTTGTTGGGTCAGAATTCAGTTCTATCTTTGAAATACCATAAAGCTGTTCTACTAAACACCCAACAGCACATTTTGTCACCATTGGAAGAAAAAAAGCTTTTGAACTAGTCTGACACAAGGGGAAGCGCAATTCCACCTCAAATAGCAAAGTCACTTCCCAGAGATCAACAGTGCAGGATTATCACAATTTCCAAGGCTGTTTATGAGAACAGCTGTTAACAGCAAAAAAGATCCTCAAGCACCAAGCTCAAAGTACCTTCCCAGTCGGGATATCCACATATGACAGGGTGTGCTTTCTCCAGTGCTCCTCAAATGGCTTCCGCTTTTGGCCTTGGAGCGGCTTAGAATAGTCAAATTCATCCACCCGTAACTAGGGAGAAAATGAGATTAGTACAAACCAGAAGCTCTATCTGCAAATCACTTCACAACCACGAGATCAGCTGCATTTCACTTACACCTGCAACCCAGCATGTCTCTGAACAGACAGCAAGCTTTCTCTTAACACTGCCCATGTCCAATTTGAAATGCTCAGGCTTAACAAGAGCTCTAAGGTAACTTTCCTTGCATAAGACAATTATTCTGTTTATGCATCTTTACATCCTGCTTATGCATCCATGATATTATTACTATAGTCCTGGTTTAGAGGTCTCTAATCACTCATATGTATACATGGAGCAACTCTTTTCAAGATCATTCCCAGTGTTCCATGTATTGGTCCTTTTATAAATAACAAATAAGAAGAGACAGAGCAGAACAAATAGGACCCCAAAAAATACTACACTAATCTTAACACTGAAGACTGCATTTGAAGATGTTACAACTTTAAATAATCCATCTGAGGGCACATAACAAGGAGATTCAATCCTACATTCAGGTCACAGGAAACATTTATACCTTATAATCCTCTCTGGCATGGGCACCTCGGGACTCTTTGCGAGCCTCAGCACCGTAAATGGTTTGTAGAGCACAAAGCATCAGGTTCTGCAGTTCAAGGGTCTCCACCAAGTCAGTGTTCCACACAATACCTGGTAAAATATTAAAATACTATGGAAGATGATCTACAAACAAGAGAAATATGTGTGAGTGAAACAAAAGTGCATCATCAGTTGCACTTAAATAACCAAGTTCTCTTAAGATCAACAGTGACATGGCAGTATCTGTCTGCATTGTGATATCTGCTCAGCTGGAGAATGAAAACTGAGTGTTCAGTCTACAAATAGTCTTGCTACCTCTTTGCAACTCCCAACTTTCAGAAGATACTGACAAAGTTCTTCATTCATCTTGGTATTTGGATAAGTTCACATCATGTTCTGAGGGCAGTTTGTACCTTACACATGTAAATCCAATTTCAATCTCTGCTTCTTTGAAAGATTTTTCAACCAGAAAACAACTGCAAAGGTCAAATATTTACCTGATTACTATGTTTAGTAAGTAGGGCTCTACAAAATATTTTGAAAGATTCAAAATGGTCAAAATCTTCAACTAAAAAGTCAAGAAACACATTAGGTTTACAGGAAAAAAAAAAAAAACAACCACAAAGCCACCCACCAACACTCTTCCCAGAGTACTCTGGGCAAGGTGTGGTCTTTGCTATCAAATTACCTCTGTCGAAAGTCTTTAGATGAGCCAGATCACCATAAATCTGGCTAAGCTTCTCACAGCCTTCTTGGAGTACAGAACCAGTACGAAATACAGCAGCATGGTTTTGCATTGCCTGCAACACAGTAAAACAAAATCAGTTGGATGTGCTGCATATGTAACTTCCTTAGCTCCAGAAGAGCTTGATACAGAGCTGTTCTGAGCTCAAACTTGTCTGCAGCCTGAAAAACCCCACATTCTTCCATTCACCCCAAACAACTGAAACCCCACTCTATTATACAGCGGGTAAACTACACAAGGGAATGACCATGAAGAAGGAATTAACAAGTGATACAACCTTTGTTTAAGACACACTCTTCTCATCCACTTTTTCTTCTGCATGGCAAATCCTGAAGTGCACTTTGCCAAGTCACCAAACCTCACAGTTGCCTGCAGCTTGTCCCACCCTATCCCTGAGAGCTTCCCCAGGCTTACCTTCTGCATGTTCAGTCGCACTTCTGAGGTCCTTATGCTTCCATTAGCAAACCTTAACTTGTCAAGATTAGCAACTGACTCTTCACCAGCATTTGGTTTAATGGGGGGAACTGGCTCTCCTAATAAGAAAATTTCAGTAAGTTTGGTGGCCAGGCTTGGGTTTGGTTTCTGGCAGTTTCAGAGACTATCAATTACTAAAAATCAGATTTAAGTAAAACATAATCTGTTTTCTTCCTCTGAGGTGCGCATTAAGTGTAACTTTCCTGAAGTTCCACCAATTGTATCCATGTACTTAAAAGTTCACAGTGGAATATGAATCCCATTCTTTCCTACAACAATTAATAAAGATTTTATAGGTTTGGCAAAATTCTGCTGTTCATTCCTTCAAAGCAGGATGAAAATTCTTCTAAACTACGGAATAAGCCCATGGTCCTTACCACCTACTGCTATGCTTCCTTGTCTCCTCAGTCCCAAACCTCCCACCTTTTCTTGGATGTGTAAGGGACAGGAACAGTCAATAAGTCTGGCAGTTAGACATGAGCTCTGCATCTTGCCTCTAATGCTGGAAGCCACATGATACTGGGCAACAAAGCAAACACAGCATCTTACCAGCACAGTTCATCTCACATGTAGCTTTGCATTCAGATTAATAAACCCTCCTCTACAACTTCTAACGCTAAAGAGCCACAGAAGGATTCAAAAAAAAGTTGGCACAAAGCCAGACCAAATAGGCACCACATGATCTAGGCTGATTCCATGAGGAATCATCAGTCTCAGCAGTTGGTGCAGTTTGGACATTAAGCAGTAAGAAAACAGATGACTACTTGTGGACTCCAGCTGCTCTGGCAATGTAACTGCCACATCCAGTATTTTGTTGGGGGTTGGAAGGGAGGGCTTGCTTCTTTGTTTTCTCAGGTCAACAACTGTGTCTGAACCAGATTATTTTAAAATATGTAAGATTCAGCAGTGAGACTCCAGTGAATGAGATATTGCAATTTTTACTATCTCTCTCTCACCACTTGCACATCAGTCCTTCTTATAAATAAATCAGCAAGGTGGCAGCAAATTCCACTACACAAAAGTGCCAAGTGTAAGACAGATTACACTTAGATGTAGAAGATGATGCAGCATGTAGAAAATACAGACTTCACATTCAATAGTCTGTGTTAACTTGTCAAAAATCCTAAGTGCTCTTGCCAATAGCATTAGCCCAATTCTAGTTTTCAAAGGATCAAGTACAAAGCAAATAGCAATATCAAAACATTTGCCTGGCATAGAACATGCCTACCAAAAGCATAAACACCGATTTCTTCCTTTTCTAACAAGTAAGAGCCTATGAGTATCATTCTAAATTTGAATCAGGTAGCAATAACTCTTCATTGGGCAGAAATTACATCATAAAGGCAAATGCCTCTAGAAAAGTGAGACTTACCAGGCTTGCATGTACTTGCAATAGTCAGGGCACAAGCACGACCGAAGACCACCAGGTCCAGAAGGGAGTTTGCTCCGAGTCGATTTGCGCCATGGACGGATGCAGAGGCCGCCTCCCCGCAGGCGTACAGGCCAGGCACCACCTTGTCCTGTCCATTCACGTGTGTGATCACCTGCCACGGCACACACTCCATCAATGCTCAGCCACTGGAAACACTTGGACACAGTGCTAACCTCCTCATCTGCAAAAGCCACGTGCATGGAAGGGTGCAACACAGCAACCTAAAGTTTCTTCTGCCTCTGAACACGGAATTATCTTAGCTCTAAAGGGCAAGGAGAAATGTATGCAGATACATACATTTACATCTGTATGTAAACACAGACAGGGCTAAACCCCAAGATTTCCCTACATATTCTTATGAAGAGTGCATAGTTCTGTTTCACCACAATTCTGCAGCAAGTCAGAAATGCACAGGCATAAAGTCTGATCTGCACATACTTCTAAGGCAAAATTTTACACTGAAATTTAACAAGTACATGAAGAGAAGAATTCAGTTGACACCATCACATTGATTTCCAACTAGTGTCAGTTGGAGGATCTCCTTTGGTGTTTAGATTACATAAACTACAGAGGAATAATTCACATTAACTCATGCTACAGAATGCAACTGAGGCCTACTTTGAGCTATGTTCAATTATATTATCCTCAGCTCAACTAACAAAGAATTACTGTCAGTAATTTCATTTTAGATGTTTCTTGGAACTCCCATCTCTAGATGGACTGGAACATGGTTATCAAGTTATTTTAAAAAACCAAAAAGATTGTGTGTTTTAAGTACTCTGACATCATTATTATATTATTATTAGAAATGGTATTAATCATCCGTTCATTTATAAAAAACATTCTTAATGCTTTCCTATTTGGAAAGTAATTTCCTAGTATGACGATGAAAATAGAGCCCAAAAGTGACGTGTATTCCTCACCTGTCCCTTGTAGTTAGTGGGAATACCTCCCATATTATAATGCACAGTAGGCAGGACAGGGATAGGCTCTTTAGTGACATCGACTCCAGCAAATATCATGGCTGTTTCGGAAATCCCTGGGAGACGGGTGGCCAGCTGCTGCGGTGGCAAGTGGTGCAACTGCAAGTACACATGGTCTTTTTCAGGACCACAACCCCTAGCAAAAAAAAAAACCAACACTGGAATAAATAACAGGAATTTACAAACACTAGTAGCATTTCTAATCCAGTTTGTTCTATTTGTGAAAATAAACAGGTTCTCTTTCAAATATTATCTGACAAAAATTAATATCTAGCATATTTAATAAGACTGTGGCACCTGGATGAATTGAGGCCATTTTCCAACTCCCAGCTTTCTTTTCACAGTAATTCACATTATTTAAGATTTTCAACTATTATATCTCTGCAGAAATATGTAAAACTTGGTAATCAGCCAAGAGAACAGCACCAAATAATTTCGTCTGTAGTAAGAGCATATACATTAAGCTTGTTTGAGCAAGTGTCTCTAGACACACTGAATTCAAACAGGAGACTCTTAACATCATCTGTTCTCTGTCAGTATCATTAGGAATTAACAAGATTTTCTGCCTTACACACAGAGATCAGCTTAACAGTCATTAGAGCTCACTCTCATGAATTACCATGTGCTTATCAAATGAACTATTGCACTTCACAGTCTAGCATGATTAAGAGTTCATTCTGCAGCTTTGTGAAGAGCATTTAACTAACCTTCCTTCACGGATTTCTATGGTCATGGAACGAGACACTACATCCCTGGAAGCCAGATCCTTGGCAACAGGTGCATATCTCTCCATGAATCTTTCACCTTGACTGTTGATCAGAATGCCTCCCTCTCCACGACATCCTTCTGTGATAAGGCAGCCAGCCCCATAGATACCTGTTCAAGAATGAAAACACCATCAAAGGAGGTTTCTCCACACAGCTTCACAATCAGGATGAACACTGAATAAACAAGGTCTTCTCAAAGACCCTGTTTTATTTTATTCCACCCTAATCATACCTCTAGGAACTGTCCCTCAAGTGTTGTTATTCCTTTTAAACATTCTTTCCAAAAGGTAAGCAAGTTGATTTGAAACATCCACACTGTTTCAGATATTAAAACTGGAAGTGATCTGCAACTATCAACACATCAGGAGAATTTTATTAAGACCTTGTACACCTTCAGCAATTATTTTAAGATTTTTAATAAACCAGAAGTTAATTATTTCAAGGTCCATTTGCTCATTTTTGTTCCCTCTTCTGTGCTGAAGCAGTACAAGATGGCTTCAAATCCTGTGGAACATAAAAGCTTACTTGCAAACTAACTCATGCAGTTCACTTGATAATTATCTTAAAAGCTACAGAATTATCATACAAGCAGTGAAGCTTCTTTAACTAGAAAAACTTTAAGTAAAAGGAACATTGGATCTTTATGGTATAACAATAACATTGTAAAATTATAGAAACCATTTACATAAATCGCATCATGAATTAAAATGAAGCATTTAATTAGCTACAAATCTAGTTGGTGATCATTGTTATCCACAATTCAGGTACTGATCACATGCTAGAATAGCACAGTTCTACATATATATATAGACCTTAACTTCAACTACCACACTTCACTGAAGATGCTAGTATATAATTCCCTAACATTTGCACCTATCCCATTGCTCTTGTATCTAATATGAAACCCCTTAAAACATTAAGGACAATGGAAATATAAGTTTAAGAGGTAGTTTCAGCTTGTAATTCATAAAACTTCTTACTTAGCATTTTAAGTACAGCACCTCAAAATATTAAACACTGCTCTTTAAATTAGAACAGCTGAGACTTTTCTCACATTATATGTCTTACTCTCAAATTTATATTCAACAACAGCTTCAGGCAAGTCTAAACCCATGTCACAAGCAACTTCTCAAACTCCGCAGAAAAGTGGAAACTGACTTGAGCCCATCATGCTTGAGGTGACCTCATGCTGGTGACCTGTCACTACAGGGGTTCCACAAGGCTTTGTCTTAGGGCCTGTGCTCTTCAACATCTTCATAAATGACTTGGACACAGGACTATAAGGGATACTGAGCAAGTTTGCAGACATGCAAAACTGGGAGAAGCTGTTGATTCCGTCAGAAGCAGGGAGGCTGTGCAGGGAGACCCCAACAAATTAGGAGTGCTGGGCAATCACCAACTGTATGAAGTACAACAAGGGAACTGCTGGATTCTGCACCTGGGATGGAACAACCCTGGATGCATGGACAGACTGGGGAAGGAGATGCTGGGAAGCAGTGCCATGGAAAGGGACCTGGGGGTCCTGATGAATGGCAAATTGACCATGAGTCAGCAGTGCCCTGGCAGCCAGGAGGGCCAAGCATGTCCTGGAGGGCATCAGGCACAGCATCACCAGGGAAGGGAGGGGATTGTCCCACTCTGCTCTGCACTGGGGCAACCTCACCTCAAGTGCTGGGGGTGGTTTTGGGTACCACAATACAAGAAAGACATTAAACTATTGGAGAGTATCCAAAGGAAAGCAACAAGGATGGAAAAGGGCCTTAAGAGGAAGTTGAATGACAAGCAATTGAGGTCACTTGGTCTGTTCAGCCAGTAGGAGACTGAAGGGAGATCTCAATGCAGTCTGCAACTTCCTTGTGAGAGGAAGAAGAGGGGCAGGCTTCTCTGTGGTGACCATTGACAGGACCCAAGGGAATGGCCTGAAGTTGTGTCAGGGGGGGGTTTGACTGGGTTTTTGGAAAAGATTCTTCATCCGGAGGGTGGCTGGACACTGGAACAGCCTCCTCAGGGGAGTGGTTACAGCACCAAGCCAGATAAAGTTCAAGAAGTGTTTGGACATTGCTCTCAGGCACATGGTGTGACTCTTGGGGTGTCCTGTGCAGGGCCAGGAGTTGGACTCGATGCACCTGATGGGTCCCTTCCAACTCAGCATATTGTGTATTCTGTGACATTTTAAAACAACATAAAAATCTGTTCAACTCATTAAAAATAATATTGTAAGCACTGTTTCCTATTCAGTACCTGTAGGGTGAAACTGCACAAATTCTAAGTCCTGGCAAGGGAGCCCAGCTCGTGTGACCATGGCAGTGCCGTCACCAGTACTGGTATGAGCAGATGTGCAGCTGAAGTAAGTGCGGCCGTACCCACTGCAGAACACAAAAGTTAACAGAATTAACAGGAAGAAAAATTAAAACAACACTACAACACACCACTAACTATGCTGTTTGCAAGACAGTGGAAAGGGTTAATAAGAAAAGCACTTAAGTTTTACCATCTCCTGTACTATTTCAACCAAAAGAAAACAAAACTGGTTTAGCCAAGTTTTGCTCAACCATACTTGAAAAATGGCTGGTGACAGAAGGTTGAAGAAAAAGAAAACCAATTCCAAAGCAGGATGGTTAGGTTAATATCAGAAGCCTTTCTGCCAGGACAAAAAAAGGTGATCTCAGAAAGTTCTCTCAATCCATACCATTCCATTTCATTTGAACAATCAATAGCAGTTTTATTAAAAATAGTATATAATGATGGTTGAGATTGCCCATATTGCCCTGGTTTTATATTCTTAGATTTAAAAACTTGGTTGTCCACATATTAAATATGAATTATTATGTTGCAAACATCTAGGTTAACCTCCAACATTATTGAGAACAGCCAATCAGCCCAATTTCAGGACAAACTCTCAGGAGAAATAGCAATGTACATATTCCATGTACCTCAAAGTACACAAGCATGAAAAACACATCAGAAAGACAAATTATGCAGGCAACCTTTTATAAATTTATTTACAAGTGTATCTTTCACAGATACATTTATAAATATTTTTCATATTGAAATAGATAGGAGAGTGCCATAAGGAGCAAAATACTAATGCAAATAGCATACTAATATACATATACAAACTTTGCAACCAAGTAATGTTAAGTTACACTCATAATATGATAGTTTTATCCTAGAACAGTTAGAATTACAGTGGTAGTATCTTAATGAAATAGAATCTCTGGAATTTTGACAAAAGCTGTTTCCTACAGGAAGCTCAGAACTCTACAGACAGACATGTTGGCAGCATTGCCAAAATGTCTGTTTTAAACAGCAGGTTTTAAAAACTGAAGACCATCTGAATCATATATATTACTCTTACACATTCTTACTTTATGTCATTGTTCTAGAATTCAAAGTTAGACCTCATACCAAATTTACACTCGGTCACAGAATTAGCATGTGCCCTTTTTCAGAGGGAATGACTGAAATCAGTTATATTCCTCTCAGTGTGGGGGGAATGAACCTATAAATTATGTTCAGTCAATGTATCTTCTCCACACTGTGGATCTGAAAACATGTACAAGCACACAAACTTCCAGCTGGTAACACTCCCAAGTTTTGGTCCTTCACCACAAATGTTACATTACCCAGTGGCAATGACCGTGTTCTTTGCTCTAAAACGATGAATGGTTCCATCTTCAATGCAGAGGGCAATAACACCACGGCATTCTCCATTCTCCATGAGTAAGTCCAAGGCAAAATATTCAACAAAGTAGCTTGTATCATATCGTAGAGACTGGAGGAAAATTACAAAAGGAACTTTTACTGAAGAAAAGTCTCTTCAAAACTGTCACTGCACATGGGCTCTATCAGGATAAAAAACATCCCCACCAACTCTCAGGGAAGACCGTTTCCTCATAACTATTAAAGAATTTGTTAATTAATCTATTCTAGCTTTAAAAGACACAAGTAGTGGCAAAAGCACTGAATTCTGAGCAGTCAGGAGCTAGGCAGCAGGACTTCTCATTTCAGTCTACACTTGGCAACACATTAACCAGCTGCAGTGCTCCCTACATGTAGAAGCACGCTGCACTTAAGCTCTCCCAGAGAAATGAGAAACACCTCCAGGAGCCCAATAAACCAGCAGGAGCAGCAGGCACTGAGTCAAGCATTCTTTCATGCCCTCAGGGATCAGGGCAGTGTTTGGCAGCACCGAGCATTTGTATTGCAGCAGCACACACACTGCAAGCCTTGAGGAGAGCAATTAGCTGGCTACCAAGTAAATAAAAAACAGTAGCTACCAGGTACTTGGATTTCTGGTTGCAAGTAGCTCACTACCATTTTCAAACAGCCATCACTTCCCTCAATTATGGTTTGTAGAATTAATAGGCAGACAAGCTGGAACACTGGTCACTTACTTGCCAAAGAACAAACTCAGGAATGCACAACCAGCCTTAATTCATTTACACCTTGTTTCCCCCTCCTCCCAGTTTGAAGATGAGTGAAAAAAAAATGCTGGCTTGTACCTCTTTCAGAGTTCCCCAACGCTGCTGTGTCAAATTTTTGGAAAAAAAGGGCTTTTGGGGAAAAGTTTACATAAATTCTCTTTGGGTCTAGTTAACAGACACAAAAGTACTAACAGTGCAGAACTAGTCCAGACCACAAAGCTGACACTGTACTAATTTACTAATTAGCATCTATTGTCTTCATCCCTCCACACTGCCTCAGGAAGAAGATAACCCAGAACTGCTATAAGCCATTCCCCTGGAATCCTCATTTGTATGTGACCAGTTACATGTTTGTTTGGTTTGGGTTTGATTATCTTTTTTCAAACTCTGGGGGTAAAAAGGAAAAAAAAAATTAGTAAATGTAAACACAAAACCCCAAACCAAGTTAACTTCACAACTTCTTACCCTGCCATACAGAGTATGTAAGAGTGAATGTCCAGTCCTGTCTGCAACGCAACAGCATCTGTGGGCCTGTCCTCCTTTTCCAAACTGAAGACTCTGTCCACCAAATGCACGCTGATAGATTTTTCCTTCTTCAGTTCTGCTGAAGGGCATCCCGTAATTTTCCAGCTGTTGAACCCAAATACAAGCATCAGAAACTCTTGTGTATCACAACAAACGAGTTATTTTCAGGAGATCTCCTTGGAAGCCAGCCTGTGTTATTTATAACTACAGCTGACATCAAATCCCATGAGTCTCACCTCTATCACCGCAGCTGGGGCTTGCTCAGTCATGTAGTGTATGGCATCCTGGTCACCCAGCCAGTCCGACCCTTTCACTGTGTCATAGAAATGCCACCTCCAGTTATCATCCTCCATGTTCCCCAGAGCAGCATTGATACCTCCCTGAAAATGAAAATCCATTTTCCTGGAATTACATTACTTAAATACAGCTTTAGTAGGTTTACCTCATTTCTATTAAAAATCACATACCAGATATGCACCTGTGTACAAGAACTATAGTCAAGCCAGATTTAATGAGGCTGTGAAACTCCTCAGTTTCACAATGGCTTGTTCTTCTTTTTTCTGTAATGCAGTGAATCACAGTTACACTTCAGGCAGAGAAGCAGCACTGCATTTTGATAATGTTTAGAAATGGGGAAGAAAAAAGAGGCAGTATGATGAAATAAAGACATAAGGGGAAATAAGGGTTTTAAGAACAACTGCAAGTGAGATTAAAAAAATGTGTCTTGCAATGTCATTAGTTTGGAAGCAAAATGAAATGTACCTGCTACCTAATATGAAGTCTGGCAGTTACAAATTCATGGTTAAGCTCTGATGATTCTAGAGATCTTTCCCAAAGTCACTGATCCTGTGAATTTATTATATACCACCCTTTAAAAAAGTTTCAACTAAATATGTGATATTTATAAATAAGAAGCATGGCCTTGAAACAAGGTGTTCAAGTGCCCCATTCCTAGAAGTTTTTAAAGCCAGGTTGGATGGGCTCCTGAGCAACCTAATCTAATGTGTGGAATCCCTGCCCATGGCAAGGCCATTGGAACTGGGTAACCCCTCAAGTCCCTTCCAACTCAAACCATTTTATGATTATTCTACATCCAAGTCAGCTTTCTGACAGCAGGCATTCTTTAAACATTTGTTCTGCCTCATTTCTCACCTGTGCAGCAACAGTATGGGAGCGGGTGGGGAACAGCTTGGTAACACAGGCTGTGTTAAACCCAGCTTCTGACAAACCAAAGGCAGCCCGCAGACCTGCTCCTCCTGCGCCCACAACAACTGCATCAAACTCATGGTCCACTACTGGGTATTGTGTAGAAATCTGGAAAAATAAATCATTTTGTTATGATCAAAACAGTTCAAGGTAAATCAAAAAAGTTTCATAAAAACACAAGCAGGATAGGTATAATGTTCTCAACAGACTTTTGCAGCAATTGCTACATCTGTTATACTCTCTTGCTTGGAAACTGTCATTAAAAAGAGCCACACACTTCAGCAACTCAGTCTCACAAAGCACCTGAACACAGCGCTCCAGTAAAAGCCTGAAAGCTTCACGCCTGTCAAGCATTAAGTGCTTGACTGAATCACAACACAAGAAGTACAGACGTACCGAGTCAGACACCTTCGTGGAGGCGTTTTTCTTTCCATAGACTGTGAAGTGTAAGTTCCGTGCAGGAGCCTGGCACGCCGCTGGCCACTACGGAAAGAAGCCAAGACAACTATTATGGAACGAATGTTTCCACAGGATAGACTTACGGGACTCTCAGCTACCCCACACTTGTAACAAATCTTCACTCACCACTGGTAGCACACACACAAGAGTATTAATGTATTCTAGAGCTACCTGTACTGAAGTTCTGGCTTTCCTATAATCATGCTATATAATCAAAAAAGGTTTGACTGATGTGAGAATAGCCTGCAGTTAAAAGGGTATTCCAGACTATCCATTATGGACTCCAGCAACAGTGACCAGCCTCTCAAACCTGTCTGAGGCTGCACCAACAGAAGAATATGTTTGCAATTAATGCTGAAGTATTCTTGCAGTTCCTTCATAATTAAGCAAAGATGAAGCTTTGTGGGAACCATGGGACGTAATGGAAAATTCCTCTCCTGCCAAGTAGTCCTCAGAATTTCAATTATTTCAGGTGGTCATAGTACTGAAAAAAAAGGCTGTAGGGAATGCTGTTCCAGCTGAGTGTTGCTTCAAAAGTCAGAGATATTTCTCTTATTCTTTATGAAATTAGTGACCAATTTAGAACCATTTATTAATACATAAACTTAGCACAAGGATGCAAGTCTTACCCTTCTGCAATGTCACTCCCTAGCCCCTGACTTGTTCAAAACCAAACCAACAAAAAAATACCACACCCAAACCTACTCAGTATGCCGTCTTTGCTTTGATAAGAATTAGTCTCCACCTCTCCAAGGTATCGGAATCTGGTATTCCTTCTTTACACAGTTCAAAAATCAAGCCTAACTCAGCATGTATGATTACTGAGAACAGCAACACAAAGACACATCAGGGACCTGTCCAGTGACATCAGCACTTCCATATTTGAAATATAACCTAAAATGCACTGGAGCGATATCTGCAGCTGTTACATTCACGGTCCCACCACTCTACAATATGCTAACAAGTGGCTCTTCCCTCCCCAAATGTGCACCTCTTCCCCCACCTCTGAAATGAATTCCAGTACACTTTCCTCGACGTAGTTTTATCCTTTCTCATACCAACTTCCTCAAATTATCTTCTTGTATAACAGCAAATCTACTGCATCATTACACTTGCTACCTCTGGTTTCTGCAACCATCTTGGAATGAGATCAGTTCCTATCACCTATTTATAAGGAGCTCCACCAGTACTCCCCTCCAGGCAGCTACTCTCTCCCTGTTCCACACTGCTGTGTTACCAGGCTTTGAGCTCAAACAAAAGCCCACAAAGCAGAAAAAGATGTCACACTAAGTCTGAAAGAAACACTGACTGTAGTAATCCTGTATTTTTATGCCACCAGGAAGATCATGGCCCTTTTGAAACTAAAGGTTCAATCAGGGCCAGCTCACTGCCACCCAAAATACGGAGACACTCTTTAAACCTTTCCTTCTCTCTGCGGTTGTCTTTTCTGCACTTGCTCTGTAACACAAGTATAACTACAGCCCATTTTTGTAATACCAAGCTCATTATGGGCATGCAGAATGGGAACAGCGGGAAGAAACCGAAAACTCCCACCTCACCATGGAGAAGAACAAGCCTTCACATATAACTCACAGCTCACAAACCTGCCAGACTCCTCAGCAGCCCTTCCAAGCAACTCAGATATACAGTGAGTATACTCAGTGGGAAGTATACTTCCAACACATGTCCAGAATCACAGAATACATTAGGCTGGAAAAGGTCTCTGAGACCATCAAGTGCAACCAATGACCAAACACCACCGTGTAAACTAAACCACAACACTAACTGTCACATCCAGCCTTTCCTCAGACACTTCCAGGAATGGTAACTCCACCACCTTCCTGGACAGCCCATTCCAATGTCTAGTCACACTTGCTGTGAAAAAATTCTTCCTGATGTCCAACGTGAACGTCCCGTGGCGCAGCTTGAGGCCATTTCCTCCCTTCCTGTCACCTTTGCTCAGGCAGTTGTAGAGAGTGATAAACTCCCCCCTACACCTCCTCCCTTCTTCCAGGCTTAACACCCCCAGCTCCCTCAGCAGCTCCTCACAGGACTCGTGCTCAGAGCCTTCACCAGCTTCACTGCCCTTCTCCGGACTCGCTCCAGCACCTCAATGTCCTTCGTGAAGTGACAAGCCCAGAAGTAAACACAGCACTCGAGGTGCGGCCTCAGCACGGCCGAGTACAGGAGCACAATCACTTCCCTGGTCCTGTGCGCACTTTTGCTCATACAGAATAAGTCTGCGGCGAGCTTTCTATCCCGGAGCTCGGGCCGCACCTGCTAGGCTCCTGCAGGGCCCTTCCCCAGCACATCCCATTCCCGCTGCCTCCCTCAAAACCCTGCTCAGGGCCTCAGGCTACGGCGCTCGCTTCCCGAGCCGGGAGGCGCGGCCCAGCCATGCCCACAGCCACCTACTCCCT
>NW_005054311.1:3951540-3952045 GCF_000277835.1 Geospiza fortis
CATCACGCACCGCAGACTTGGGGTGGGGAGGGGGGAGCAGGCGTGAAGGGCGCACGCGCGGGGCTCGGCGGGACAGACCAACAGTGCCGCGAGGGGGAGCCCCGCAGAGCGATCCCACCCCGCCCAAGAGCTTCGTGACGGAAGATTTCTAAACAGCTCCTGTTTCGAGCGTAAAGAACATTTTTAAAAAATCGAAAACTAGAATTATGTTACTGCCGTTATTTTTCCCTGGTGATCTCCAATACTGTAAGAATCAGCCTCTTTGTCTCTCTGACACCGCCTGAAAGTTTGCGTAATAAACAGGCCAGAATCATATTTTGAAGTTGTGGGAAAGACCATTTCGTAGACACGAGATTCGGACAGAAGGGTGAAGGAAAGACCGTGCTGTCCCTCTAGGACAGAAAGCAGGCTCGGCAGTTCCAGACGGCAGCATTCAGATGCGGCTCACGGCAGCCTCTGGCCCTCGGCGTTAATGGAATAAAAAGGGCCCGGCAGGGGCGGGGAC
>NW_005054311.1:3952339-4001847 GCF_000277835.1 Geospiza fortis
GCGGCGCCCCCCGGGCGGGGCCGCCAGCCGCTGGAATTACGCCCTGCTGGTGCCCATGCTGGGCCTGGCCGCCTTCCGTGAGTAGCGCTGGGCCCCGGCCCCAGGGGGCTCCTGGAGCCATGCCCGGCCTGGGCACGGCCCCGGGCCTCCTTGTTTATAGCGCTGTGCACAACCAGCGCTGTTGGTATCGCTAAGGCTAAGACCACTTTTCACACTGTGGAAAACGTGTATTTTATGATTGGCTTTTTGCAAATATTACAACGAATATGATATGTGTTGTGTTAGAAAGTAATGCTGTATTAATTTTCTTAAGTAGTGTGTTAAATACAGTTTTAGGTTATAAAAAAATGTTAAAATAGAAACTATGCTATGCAGGATACTTTTTTTAAAGAAAGGACTTGCAGAGAGATAGCAGCCACAGGACACCTAAATCTTTCAGAGAAAAAGAATTTATTGCCCTCTTATCAGAAGAAATTAACTTCTTCCCACCTCGAAGGCGCTGTTAGGATTCAGAGGAAGAAGTTGACGATGACCAGACAGAATCCTGTATTTGAATAGAATTTATGCATCATGTATGAGGTGTATGAATATGCAACAGGCTACTGTTTTTAAGGGTTAATCCTCTGTTAACGTGTGTCCTTTTTTGGACTCGTGATGTCCAGAAAAAGGTACCCGGACATCCGTAACTCTTTGTCTCTGTTGTCTCATATTGTCCTAATTCAAATTGTCCAAATTATTACTACTCTAATTGTATTACTATTTTTATAACCATTTTATTACTGTTAAACTTTTAAAATTTTAAAGACAAGTGATTGGCGTTTTTCACAACACACGGTGACAAATCCATATTTAATGAGCTCCAATATACAAAGCTCTCTCAAGAAAAATGGACACAGGGTGTGCTGGAGAGCCCAAAGGTAACAATGCTAGATGTTGCTGATGTATTTATTTACTGTGCCTAGAAAGTTTTCCATGCAGTATCTGCATCAGAAACCTCCAGTTTGTTTCTCCATGACTTTATTTTCCTTCTCTAATCTAAGTAGTGCTACTATAGACAGTAAAAGAATAGAGGTATTTTATTTCAGAGAAAGCATGAACATTTAAAGTGACTCACTGTGAAATAAGGACCACAGAAATACATTTTGTGGGGACATGTAAATAGAAGTGAAAGGCAGAAATAAAGTTTTTTATCACTTAGTAGCTTCATTCAGGCATAGCTAATTAATCATACCCCTCACTGTTACATGTTATACTTGTATCTGAAATATCATTTATATGTAATAGGTTGGATCTGGACCAGAGAATGTCAGAAAGAAATAGATAAAGAAAAAGAGGAGTACTACAGAAAAGAGTCAGCTTTACAAAAAGACCTGGAAGGCAAATACCGGGATATAATCACGGAGAACCGCCGCGCTGTCGCTCACCTGGAGGTGGAGCTGGAAAAGGAACGCAACAGGACCCTGAGCTACCGGGAAGCCCTCGTGTCCCAGAGCCGCAAACTAGTGGAAGAGAGGAGGCTCCTAGAACTGGAGCAGGAGAAGTTGGAGCAAGAAAAACAAGTCCTTTTGCACTCTGGAGCAGAAGGTACCTTGTACCAGAGTTGCTTGGCAAAGGAAGAAGAGTGGCAACAGAGAGCCAATATTTTACTAAAAGAATTTGAAGAGGGACTGAAGGAAAGACAGGACATCTACTGCAGTCTTATAGTGCCCAGAAGTCAGAGACTAGAAATAGAGAAAAATCTGCTAGTTAAAGCAGCAACTAATCCTGTTGCTGTGGCTTTACATGTGGAGAGTGGCTTACAAGATATTTTCAAGCATGATAACTACTGTGGCAATGTGCTGAACAGAACCAGAAGTCAAAATGGAAAGCTTATGTGGCTGTATCTGAGATACTGGGAACTAACTGTTGAGCTGCAGAAATACAAGAGGGTAGAAAAGGCCATGTTAGGAAAACGCTAAGTAGGGGAAGCAGTGGGATCCACCATGCATGGTAGGGACAATCACAGTTGTAGTCCAAAGCTGTTAAATTCTTCTGTTGTGTTGCTGTCTCCTCCTCCTTGCACTTGTGTTTGCATGGGATGTGTGCTGTGCTGGTGCCTTTCCTCTCACTAACAGCAGATGCTCTGCTGAGCTGTGCATGCTCCTGAGCTCTGTGGGTGTGTGTGTGTTGCAGTGTAGAGATACGCCAACTCCCCAGGTGTCAGAAGCAGCAAAACAGAACTCAGATTAGAGGGATTTGCCTCATTTATGGTCACACTCCAGCAGCAGAGAATGGTCGTTTGTCTCTCCCAGGTGTGGTAGCACATTGTGCTCCTTATCCCTGACATTTTACATGGTGTCTCAAGACTGTCTTTTTTTATTACTGTTATTTTTTAAAAATTTGTTTAGGCAAGACTGATTTTGAGGCAGGTGTTTGGGAGAGATGGTGCTGGAGCCAGCTGCTTGACACGTAAATCTTCCCTGTCTGTGTGTTCAAATATATAAATATATATATATGAATATATACATATATATATACCTATGTGTGTGAATGTATGTGCGTGTGTAAGTGTGTGTGGAAGTATTCTGAGGGTGGAATAGATTGATCCTGTTTCAGATTAGTCAGTCTTGCATTGTCTTCCAGCTTAATATACATATAGTGCTTTATGAATGAAACATCCAAAAGTTGCCAATCCAAATAACACATAAAGAAACAGATTGGTGTCTCATTGGCACTTGGGATTCATTATCAAATTCTAGGGAATGTATAAACTGGAAGTTATATTTTCATATATTGAAGATACTTTAAGATTATTTCTTTTTTTTCTCAGTCAAGGTTTTAGTTGTAACCCAGCAATGTGCCACCATTATGGATGTCCCCGTGCTGCTGCTGCCTCTCAGGGCACTGGCTGCCTCCTGGGTTGCTTGCAGGAACCTCCTTGCCATTGCAGCTGGCTCTGCTCCTTGGACAGGTCCTGTTTGTTATTTGCAGATGGGAGCATAAATGCAGCTTCCACTGGTAGCCACTGCTCTCTCTCCACCTGTCTCCCTTCTCCCAGAACTGAGGTACATATCCTCTTCTGCAGCTCTGGAATTTTGTGCTTGTGGTTCACCACTTTACACACACATGACCATGAAAGCCTACAGATATACAAGCTTTGCAAACTTTTAAGAAAGGGGGCTTTTTAATTTAGCTAGTAAAAAAAAAAGATGTGGTAAAAAATAAAATAATAAATGGAATAATAAAAAATAAACATCTAGATTAAAAAAATCCAGCAACAAACAAAACTTTAAAACCCAGTGCATTTCAGTTTCTTACAACTTTGAGTATACTTTGGGTCCTTTAGCAGTAGGAACCGCCTTTTTTCAAACGTGCCATGTATTTAAAATACTAAGAACTTTTTTCTTCCCCCTTTCTAATACAGCCTTAGACCTCAAAGGGGCAGTGTTTACCCTTGTGTTTATAACATCTAGTCTTCACTGTTACTTGACTTTGATTAGTGCTGGTAGGTTGTCAGTTCATTAATTAGCAGTTTATTATTTACTGAGGACTAGACTTGACAAATGTGTTTGCACTAGGCAATCATGCAGAACCATGGTTTGGAAGCAATCCAAGCTAAGTGAATGCCCATCTTCCTGCAGATGTGGGGTTTTTCTCTTACTATTTTCTCCTGGTTTCATTTTAGTCTGAGCACAGAAGACAGCAGATAAATCTTTTGAAACAATATGCACAACTTAATCCAGTTACTAAGTAGAAATATCTAACATGAAGCAAAATTCCTGAGCAGAATAGACGTTTCCCAACTACTCAGTTTTCCAGTTGAGATTTTGCTCACCTTGATAGTACTAATTATACTGTTATGTTGACTTATTAATCCTTTGTTCACACTGATTTTAAATAAATAAATAAATAAATAAATAAAGTTTTAGTAGACAAACTTGGAGGAAAAACGAGAGATCACAAACACCAGAAGGGCCACAGTTTGTCAGGGTGCCAAGCATATTCGGGTTGGGAGATGAGAACACAACTGAGTTGCTAATCGTGTGTGATACCCTGAGGCAAGCTGCTGCAGCTGGACATAGGCACACAGTCTGAGTGCCCAGGAGAACAAATTAGTTTGGATAACAGCCCCTGTGTAATTCCTTCAGGATGTGGAAAGTGACTGTCCAGCTGTGGCAGACTTTGCACGTTCCTGCAGGCAGTTCAGCTGCTCAGCTGACCGAGAGCAGACAGTGAATCAGTGCCAGTGTATTTGAGATTGATGCCTTGAATTTGTGTAAGTTGGCCTTAAAAGATCAGAGGTGTTACGCTTTTTCATTTTTTCATAGTTTGTTATTCATATCACTCAAAGTATTTAAAGAAAATGTAATCAAGGGTAAAATGCTATTTTTTCAGTATGAATATGTACATTCAAGCCTTACACACTTGAATGTACAGGGTTGGATGCAATGTAGTAAAGGTATTCACTTTCCCTTTTTAGAAGTGTTATTTATTTGTACAGCTAATTGAACTGTTGTTCATGGACACTTTGAAAATCATCGTCTCAAGACAGAAGGGTTATTTCAGAAGGCTTTTTAAGTGTATAACTGATTTAGAATCATTGATCCTGTTAGTTTCTTCCAAAACTCATGTTTGTGGGTATGCAATGTACTTCTGAAATGTTCCCCCTTTGTAGGTTGTTATTCCGAAAATTCTAATGAAAGTTTTGTCTTGCCCAGCACTTTTCTGAATCGATTAATTGTTTGGAACTGCCCATATACATATGTAGAATGCAAGAATAATTTGTTTTCAAAGTATTTAATGAACTTATTTTTATTATAAAATTGTCACTCAGCTATTATACAATAACAATTAATAAAAACCTTTAAATATTTCTGCACTGTTTTATACCTTGGGCAAGGTGGGTGGGAGAACTGGAATTTACTACTTTATTCAGACTTTCCAAATGGTAAATTTTTTAAATTGGCATGTAAAAAGTTTTGGTCTTGGTGCTGAGAAAAGAATATAAGGTTTTTTTCTTAGGAAAGGACACTGTTAAACAGGTAAGTGCTGAGCATTAGCTAAAGATATGGGGTTGAAGGTGACCATCCCTCTGAAAGACTGGGAACATTCCTTCAACAGAGTGTTGTGTAGGATATTCTGCCCTCCTCCAGAATCCTTCAGATGTCTCATTCTGCATGTCAGCCGCTTTTCATTTCCCTCATCTTCTTGCTCTCTGTGAGGAACTGCAATCCAGCTGCTCTAAGACAGTGTTCAGACACTCTGGAAGTCCTTGTTGCTGTAATAAAGGATCTTCGATCTATTTGTATTTGACACAGTCCCTCACCATCCTCTGGCTCTATAAAGCACGGGTTTGAGCACTCCTGTGTGAGGATGAGAAAACTGAGTGATCCTCTGTAGAGGATACAAGGCAGAAACAATGGTCAGGGGTTCAGTTACTGGGGTGAAATCAAAGGAATTTGAATTATCGCTGTGAAAAGAGGATGAAAGGCAGGTTTACAGTTGCAGTTGTGGTGCAGGTGGATATGAAGGCTTTGCTGGTTTGCATGCCAAGGGCCACATTTAGTGGGCATTAATTTACGGTTTGGTCCAGGAGCTTTCCCCTGGTCACTGCCTCTCTGAGACAGCAAATGCACGTGCTAAGAAGTTTTTCACTGAAATTTAGCATAGCTCAGCAATGAGGCAATTGCCATTTCATAGCAAACAACTGATTGCTGCAACAAAAACTGGAAGTAAACTGAAGTAAACTGAATGTAAATGTGCTTCTGGGAACAAGGAGTCTGTGGATGGAAGAGTTTGGAGAGAGCTGATGGATTGTGAGAACAGTGGTGGCAGCTGTTCACGCTCATGCACCCCAACAGCCCTGTGCTGAGGTCACCCGGGCTGTCCAGCTGCTGGAAAAATGCCTCTTCACTCTTGTGTTCGTAACAGGTTTATATTTGTGAGATACCTCACCTCTAAACTTATCGCAGTCAGAGCAAAATGCTCAGCTGCTGTGGTTGGTGTTCGTGTCGCTGGATGCTGCTTCCCCCTTGCGGCTGATGGCTCTTCCAGCCGGCAGCAGCAGCCGCATCCTCTGTTCCCGTGGGCTCCGCTGGAGCAGCACATTTCCTAATGCTACACCTCGGAGCTCTCTGGCCCAAATACCTCCGGGGGTAATAACAAGCAAGGTGAGCAAAACCGTGGTGTTCGGTGACCAAACCAGAATGAACTTGTCTCCACTGAGATGGGTGCTGCGGCAGATCTCTGTGTGAAGGCGGCAGGCACAGGGGATTGGGTTGGCTCAGCAACGTATTAGCACCTCATCATATTAAATCGTAAACTCGAATAAAGAACGCTGTTCATTGTTTAATGAAGATGGCAAGAAGCAATCTACAACTGTCAACATGTTCTACTGACTGCTGGAGGAGAGACACTTGTGATGTGACAGATCCCAAGCAACAGCATTTCACTGACTAAGAAATTTAGGGGGAAACTGACCACCACAGAATGGTTTGGGTTGGAAGCACAACCTTTAAAACTTATCTAGTGCAACCCACCTGCAGTGAGCAAGGACATCTCCAAAGAGATCAGGTTGCTCAGAGCCCCATCCAACCTGACCTTGAATGTTTCCAGGGATGAAGCACCTACTACCTCTCTGGGCAACCTATGCCAGTGTTTCAAAACCGTTGTTGTAAAAAATTCTAACTTATGTCTAGTCTAAACCAACTCTCTTTTAGTTTAACACCATTATCCCTTGTCCTATCACAACAGGCTGCGCTAAAAATTTATTTCTATTCATAATAAGCCCCCTTGAAAGGCTAGAGTAAGGTCTCCCCAAATCTTTTCTTTTCCAGGCTGAACAACCCCAGTTCTCTCAGCCTGTTTTCATAGAAGAAACATTCCAGCCCTCCGATCATGAGATCAATTTGGTGCTGTCCACAGAATCATTTCTACCCCTCTGCTCCTTACCTGTATTTCCCCCTGAAGTTATTCCAAAGGTGAGACATGTCCAAAGATGGAAACAATATTTTGGTGATCTTCTGACTGTATATAGTGAAATATTAAAGACAGCACATCTATCTCCCTGATGTCAAAAAGAACAAAACACTAAAGCATGCTGCTGCTGGAGCTGATATTTCTTCAGTTAAATATTTATATATAAACTGAAGTAAATATTAGGCAAGCTACCAGTATAGACATAAAGATTGTGCCTCTTTCTGGGAGATAAAAAGGAGAAAGAGGTCATGTGAGCATCAGTGTCAGCTCAGTTCTGGATGAACTACACCAGACCTACTGTTCATAGCCTGTTCCCTTTAATTTTTCTGTGGCTAGGGACACTGCCACTTTCACAATAAAGTTTCTCAGCATGTCAGATTGCGAAGGAAACCTCTTGACACCATAAAACTACTCCAGAATGGGATGCATGTGGAAGTCACTGTGTGTGACATCCTACTTTTGCTGTGTTCCCAGTGGTCTGGGACAGAGTTCCAAAAACAGCTCAGTGCTGCCTTATTTCTCCCTTGCAGTGATACTTGTTGGCACAAGTTGAAACTTCTCTCCAATCTGCAGAAGTTTACAGTCTCATGGGAAGAAATTTAGGCTCCAAAGTTTATTGGAAGTCTCCAAAGTCTTTAGGTATCCCTGCTTGAACTGCTGTGGGCTGGTGGCAGCAGCTTTCAAGCACTCACATAGGAAATCCAATCATGCCAGCTGAGGAGCTGTGAGAGCTGTGCCTTTTGGTTACTTATCAGGTAGAGTTTGAGAACAACAGAGCATAAAACTTAGATCCAGTTAAAGATCTACAGATAATTTATTGGCAAGATAAACTGCATGACCACCTGTGATTGCTTATTACCCTTAAAACTAAGCAGCTCTGAAATATCTTGCCTGTGTATCTCCCTTTCTAAAATGGTCATTATCATCCCCTACGCTGGAGATTTTGAGTCTGCTCTTGAGCCTGGGGCCCCTTTTTTGCACATCTGGTCAAGGATGTTTCCCATTGGTAGCTTGTAAAAGGATTTTTTGTTTTCACCATCTATTTTAAAGGATGGGCTGTCACAGATACTATTTCATTTAACTTCTCTTCCTTCTCCTTCTCCTTCTCCTTCTCCTTCTCCTTCTCCTTCTCCACCATCTTCACATTTCCATCCTTTCCCAATTTAGGCTCATTACACAAGCAAGAGTAATTGTATTGCTGTATATGATACTTTGACTACCAAGTGGAAGCTGACTGGAAAGAAAATGTGACTAAGGCTGGTAAGATGTTGCTACAGAATTAAGAGTAAGAGACTTCACTCCAGCATCTGCTGCAGTACTGAAAGGGTCAGAAAATAATGTAATTAATACTAATAGCCTGGTACATTGCAAGGAACAATGAAAATATCTGGAGAGTTACAGATTTGTCCTTTGTCATAGTAGGCAGGACAGACTCACAATGAAAGGATCATATTGCATTTCATTTCTGAAACTGTTGAATGCAACCTGAAACCTAGTTGCAAACAATGTGTATTGCCAGGGGCCTCTGTTTTTCTCGGTGGCTTTACATGCAAGGAATTGTTTTTTCAAAAGAGTCCTGTCCTTCTTCTTCCTATTAAGGATCCAGATTAAAAAACTTCCTGAGGCAGTCTCCTCCAGCCTGTGATGGAGGGCAGAAAAATTATAGAATCACAGAATATCTTGAATTGGAAGGAACACAGAATCAGTTCCAACTCCCTGCTCCTCACAGGAGCATAGTTGCACACAGATTTACATAGCTGTAAAATATTCCAGTTTGTTTTTAAATTATCTCAAATGTTTTATTGTGACAATAAATAGAAACAATTAATACACTATTATGAAACTGTGCATAGGAAGTTGATCTGAAAGCTGTTGCACAAGGAATCTGCTGAATCTTTTGGGACCCAAGGCTTCAAACTTCAGTTTTTAGAACTGGATTCCAGTCTTTTGCTTAATTTATTTTTGCTGCTACATCTGGTGATCCACGTTTATCAGGATGTTTCAAAATCCTGCTAATTCTGTCAGCTGTTCTGATTTTGTCCTTGTCAGCTGATGGACTTACACCTAAAAGAAGACAAGCTGCTTGGGCACTTGTTTTCTGTTCAAATCCTCCTTTACAGTACGATGAAATACTACAAGTTCCAGAGGTGGAAACTGTACAGGAAACAGTTGCCACACCAATTCCAGCTGCTGCCACAGTTCTGGCCAGCCCTAGTCTGGCTTGGCTCAGCTCTGCCAGCGCCTGCAGGGGCCCTGGTACCCTTGGCACCATGCATGTCCTGGAGGTGGCTGTGGCTCCTTCCATGGTGGGGGAGGCGAGGATCAGGCACTGCAGACAAGCACTTCAGCCAGGTCCTTCAGCCTGCTGCCTCCACTCTCTCATGGAAGAGAAGAACCCATCCTTGGAATCACAGTATCGTGGAATCACTGAGGTTGGAAAAGACCTCTATGACCATTGAGTCCAATCATTTTCCCAAACAGGTTCACCACCTTACTGTGTCCCCACGTGCCACATCCACACATCTCTTGAGCACTTCCACCACTTCCCAGGGCCTGTTCCCAGCCTGTTCCAAAGGCTGGCCACCCTCTCCAGGAAGCAATTTTCCCTACTATCTAATCCAAAACTCCTCTGGCACAACTTGAGTCCATTTCCTCTGAGTCCTGTCACTTGTTACCTGGAAGAATAGACCACCTCCCACCTCATTACAAGCACCTTTCAGTACTTCTCCATATGGGATAGCTTCCTGAGGGGCTGGAAGGAAGCTGTGCTGGCCCAGGGAGGTTACACCAGGAGCACCTGCCCAGTAGGTAAAGTGTGTCAGGCTACACCTGAGCTGCAGGGGAGGACAGCTTCTCTCCCAGCTGGGAACATCCCTGTGGAGCCAGGCTGCCATGGCATTCTGAAGGCTGCCCGTAGCCAGGAGTCCCTTGGCCCAGCTGGTACCACACCATGATCAGACCTGGCTCCACAAAAGGAAACCAGTGGCTCCATCCTTCCTTTGGCCTTGATTTATATCCCAAATAACTTTCTGCTACCATTTCTTTTCTTTATTGCCACCCTGTCTCATGCTCTTTCATAACATCATCATCATCATCATCATCATCCTGCAAGATGAAAGACATGCTCATCTAAAAAAAGGAGTATGCCCACATTCTTCCACAAATGCCTATATGTGTATGTTCCAGCAAAATATAGGATTTTTATAAAGGGGATATTTCCCTTTTAATTGGGTTTTTGTAAAATTGTGTTATTTATAGACAAGTTGGCTTACTTTTTTTATAGCCCTTTTTAGCTTTTGAAAAAGTAGTACATTAAAAATATGGGAGTAGGAGATGAAAAACCAAGTGTGTCATTAGAAATATTTTAACACAAGTAATCAAATCTAAATGTATGATCCATTTTATCCTACATTTATAATTAGCAATATGCAATACATTTCTTGTGTAGTAGTCTGTATCATGAAAGGATGAATTTCATAGAGATTTATTGGCCCTAATTGACCTGTGGGACCTGTTAAACATAAGCCTAGCATCTCTTGAAGGAGGAGATTACCTTAGGGCACAGGAACGGGCTCTGTTGAATAAATAAATGACCCCACCTTGCCTGTTCCAGTCCGCAGGGTGGCGATATAGACAACACCTCGAGCACCTGAGGATCACACTGGAGCTGGTACTGTCAGTCCTTCAGAAAAAGGCACAGTGCCTTCCAAGGTCATTAGCCATGCTACTACACTGATAAAAATTTCTGAGCTAGGTGCTGGACCAGCGTATTTGCTTCTGCAAATATTTAACAACTGATAGATAACTAACAACCACTGGCACCTCGCGTTAGCAGAGCAAGATAAAATTCTTCGAAAAGAGGATTTCCTCAATGTAAGGCAATCAGGACTGTATTTTTGGATCCTGATAGAAGCTGCTTGCTCATGAAACTTAGAAGAGAGAAATTTTCTGTAGTCCAGTTGCCACGTGACCATAACTAGATGTATTAATTGAACTAAATAGGAGATATAGCATGAACATGGTGTTGCAGTTGACACAACAGAAGGAAGGGATGTCATCCATGGGGACCTGGACAAGCTTGAGAAGTGGGCACATGAGAGCATAATGGGGTTCAACTAGTCCAAGGGAAAGGTGATGCACCTGGATCAGGGCAGTTCCAAGCACAAATACAGGCTGGGTGGCGAATGGACTGGGAGCATCCCCGCAGAGGACTGTAGGGATGTTGATGGACAAAAACCTGGATGTGAGCCAACAATGTGCATTTACAGCCCAGGAGATGAATCAACCAAATTCTGCATCAAGAAAAGTGTGACCAGCAGGCCAAGGGAGGTGATTCTCCTCTGTACTCTGTACTCGTAAGTCACCACCTGGAATACTGCATCCAGCTCTGGAGCACTCTGCACAAGGAAGATGGGGACCTGTTGGAGCAAGTCCAGAGGTGTCCACAAAGATGATCAGAGAGCTGGAGCACCTCTCCTACGAAGACGGGCTGAGAGAGTTGGGGCTGTTCAGCTTGGAGAAGAGCAGGCTCCAGGGAGGCCTTAGAGCACCTTCCAGTACCTAAAGGGACTACAAAGAAGCCAGAGAGGGACTTTTGGCAGGGCATGCAGGGATAGGAAAAGCGGCAATGGCTTCAAAATTGAAGAGAGTATGTTTAGATTAGATAATAGGAAAAAAATCTTCACTACAAAGGTGGCGAGGCGCTGGGACAATTTGCACAGAGAAGCTGTGGATGACCCATCCACAAGCTGGGTGGGGACTTTGAGCAGCTTGGTCTAGTGGAATGTCCCCCTGCCAATGGCTGGGAGGTTGGAACTAAATGACCTTAAGGTTCCTTCCAAAGCATTCTATGACTCTGTGACAACTCTGGGAACAAAGAACTAGGTAAAAATCTAATTATGGTAGTAAGCTGTGCTTGAAAGAAGAAAAGGTGGTCTAAGGGGGGGCTGCTAAGGCAGATCCTGAAGGATCAGTTTAGGAACAATGTTTTCTCATTCTACTAAGGACAAAAAGTAGTAGCATGGTAATTAAATATTCCTGACACATTCTCAGAAGGATTGGGAATGCTGTAATAGTATCATTCAGGAAGAGCTGTGCAGCTCAATGCACTGGAGTAGCAGAAACAGAGTGAAATTGAACATATGCTTTCAGCAACTTAAAAAAAGGAAGTTCTGCCATAAGCTAGGAAATTCTTAGCTGGAATCAGTAAAGGAGAAGGAAGTTGCTGCTCCAGTTGTTAATTGGAAGGTAGCACAGACCTGACAGAGTCCTGAAAAAGGCAAGGGCTATCACTAAGCAGATTGAGACATATTTCAAGTCACTTTGGGGAAATATTAATACCTATTGCAAGACCCAGGGAAATCCATATGGGCTGCTGTATACAGTTGTTCACGTGAAGGATGAAGATTTTTTTTGTAGCTCTTCTATCCAAAGATATTGAACAGCCTCTGGAATCAACTTTGAACAAACATGATAAGGTTGCAAAGGGATACTACAATGTGTTCACCTCTTTTTCCAGGGGCTGGACTTACAAGATCTCTCCTAGTTCTTTACTTTGACCACCCTGTATCACTGCAATGAGCCTGCAGCTGGCAACATTTCTTATTACATATACAGTGTTAGATTTTACATATAGTCTTCAGTGACAAGTAACTTATCTTTTGAAAACAACAAGGTTCAAAGGGAATAGTGTTGTTATGATTGTGCTGAAATAATGAGGATAGGAGTAGTATCTCTGATATTTGTTAACCAGTGGGGGTTTTTTTTATTTTTGACCACTATATCTAGGGTCACTGAAAAGGTGAAGGGACCTTTGATTTCAAGCCCATTTATAAAAAAGACATGTTCTTCAGACCTTGTTCTGTACTGATTAGAGGTGTTGGGGTAAGCAGATTATGCTTATGACTTTAAAGGTCAGATTTTATAATCCCTTTCATACTCCATCCTTTTGGTCAGAACATTTAGTAGGTTACAATCTGTTACAGAGAAACATTCATTATGATACATACAATTCTGTAGGCATACACAATTGGAAACGGAACGTGATGATGAGTCACAATCAGTTTATCTCCCCTATAAAAAATGATATGAAATCTCCATATTTAGTCTGAGGCCAGTGGAATCCCACTATTCCTCATTTGCTAGAGCTATATTTGTATTTAAGTGAGTTTAAACAAGGGAGTGGCAAGGGGTGTTACATATCCTTACAGGTGATTAGGGTTTATAGCCAAATTATCTCCCGAATTACATTAGCTGAAATCAATGTATTCCACTGGATGAACAGACTGTTCCATAAAACCTTGGCAGATAAAGCATTAATAAGTGTCAGAGCTGACTTGGTCAATTGAATGATTTGCTGACGCTTCTTTTTACCACAAGCCTGCACTTACAAGTCCAGTGCCAAAGGTTCAGTATATATAGCTGAAGACAGCAAATAGATGCTCTCTTTTTGAGCAGGGTTCTGACAAGCTGCCTTTCTCATTATCCCTCACTGGCAGCACTTTCAGGCAGGAAATTTAAAACATGGTAAAGCTGAAGCTGCCCAATCCTGGCCTGGAGGACAGGATACCTTCCCATGCTGAACTTGAGGTCCTGGAGAAAGAAGAGGCAGACTCCAGACCAAAATGGGACAACAAGGCACAGTATATGCTGACCTGTGTAGGGTTTTGTGTGGGCTTGGGAAATGTCTGGAGGTTCCCGTATCTCTGTCAGAGCCATGGAGGAGGTATGTCTTTAATACATTTTAACTAACTTAACTTTGGGTATAAACCAGGTTTAATCTCTCTTTTGGCAAGCAAATAATGGAATATGTTTAGAACTGTTCAGGTGCTGTAAGAGCAGGGATGATCTCTGTAGAAGACTGTATGACAGAGAAGGTAATTTCACAGGTCATGATCACACACTGAAGTCAGGTTACTGATGGAAGAAAATGAAGGGTTTGTTTTGATTTCAGGACAAAGGATTGAACAAGTGAGTCTTCCACCATCATGTACATAGTTTAGTTTCTCAATCTAAACCCAATGTTGCTTTCCATACATAAATATATATATAGAGAGTGTGTATTTAAAACATTAATAAACTACTTGGGACTATGATTCTGCTCATGATACCGAATGATCTTTTTAGAATAGGTTTTTCATTGGGCTTGGACTGATCCATGTATCACCTGTAGAGTTAGTGTTTGTATAATTTGTGCTAGGATTAACAGCATGAATGAAGTCAACATTAAAAATATTTGTTTAGTTGGTGTTATTAAGTCATTTAAAATCCAAGCATATATTATTTACTGCATCATTTACTGAAACTCCTTAAGGTTTAGGTGAGGACTGAATGACCATGTTAGAAATTCTGTTTTCTTTTGCTGTTTGTTTTGAAAGGTAACTTTAAGCTGAACCATTGCTTAAATATTATACAACAACTTTTTTTTTCATTTTCTTACTGACTTTTTTGTCTGCTATCTGGTTATTGGCCATTTTTCACTCTGGAATATGTGTAAAATGTATTTGTTCCTTTGCAATATTTGGTCTTGAAAGAAAAATTTTGGCTTAAGGAACAGTATTTCAAAGTAATATTCTTTTACATGTGCATGGTAAGATATTTCAAAATTGCTTTCCTTGTTAGAGTAGGAATAACTGAGGGCTCTGTGGGGAGTTGCTCACACAGACTCAGGGACAATAACAGTTGCAAGAAGAGATGCTTTTATCATTATGATTTCTCTAACATGGGCTGATGTTTAAAGTTTGCAGTGCAAACTAGAGGTCATTTTCAGCAGAGTCAGGTCTTGTAGCAAAAAAGTTACAGCACATGCACAATCAGAAGTGTTTCTATATTTGAGATTTGTAATTTGAAAAAAGTGGATGTGTATCTCCAGAACTGATGGCACGCATTGGCTTCCCAGGTTTTTAAACTTAGTTTTAGAAAGTGGACATGCCCTGTTTTCCAGGGTACATTTATAGGCACTTCCTTGCTTTTTGGTCTTTATTTCTCTTGTGTTCTAGTCATGTGAAATGCAGCTGAAAAGCAAGCACCCAACAAATGCAAAGAACGTGGTATGGATCATGGTTTTATCACTGAAGTCAGTGAAGATTTATGAATTTCTTGTGTGTGTGTCAGTCTTCTGGCAGCAATGCTCTTTCTTTCTCATCATCCTGTAACTTGTTCTTTCTCAGGAAACACTGTCAGGAACACTGACAGCAGTTAACCCTGGGTTCTTTTTCCCCTGGGACTCTCTCACTCAAATTTTAGGCAGAATTTGAAAGGGAGCACATAGCAAAGGAATTATAAGCTAATACACAGATGTGTGTCCTTCTAGCTAGACTTGCTGCCTTCTCTAATATTCTTCTACACAGCACCAAATGCTGTGACTCATATCAAGAAACACAAGTAATGCCTTCCTGTGACTTTTAGAAAGGATTCCCTAATTTCATCACACGTAAGGATGGAGAGCTGTTGTGCAATCCCTCCTTCTCCTCCTCTGCTGTATACCTCAGCCTCTCATGGTAGGTCTAAATCCAGCTCTTGCCACCACTGTCCGCCTCCCAAGACAATTTCTGTTCTCGAGCTTCTCCCTTAAATCAGAAAAAAAGAAAAAAAAGGACTGCCTGCTTTTTGGATGGATGCCTTTGAATTTGAACACATGATTATTTGTATTGTAAAAACAGATCTCAAAGTTCTTATTTCTGAAGATATTTTGGTGTTGAGACAGTTTCTGCCCCATGAGGTTTTGTGGCTCCTGCATCCCTAATTCCCATTCAGCTGTGTTTGCAGCATACCAAGCACCCAGTAGAGGCAGCACTGCAACATCTGGGATTGCAGCTGTCAGATTGCTGAAGGAAACTCCCTGACACCACAAAACCACTCCAGAATAGGGTGCTTGTGGTAGTCACTGTGTATGACATCCAGCCTCAGTTGTGCTCCCTCTAAGCAGCTTCACCCACATCCAGCTGGAAGTGTTTGTTTACTACACATTTTGGGCAAGTTTTGCCTTAGTCTTTACCCCTCAACATGTCGGCCAAGGTGATTCATTCATCTTTGGATTTGTGTGGTCCACTCAGGGGCACAGATGTGCCCCTATAACAGAGCAGGGTAAAACTGTAACATTATGCACCTTCTTCCAAATTATCCACTAGAAGGCAAACATGAGCTCACTGAGGAAACTCTGTTCTGCCCCAGTAGTTCAAGTGCCTTTACCCTGGATGGTGTTTGTCCTCACACTTTGTGTCTTCAAGATATGTCTTCACTGAATCCTGAGTGCAGAGCAGCAGGGATCCCTGTTCCTGCTCTCCCACTGGAAACAGGGATTATGTTCCTCCTTGGATTGTTCCTGGAGTGATTATTTTAGAGTCCTAAAGCTCACATTGGATATGATGGTGGATTATGGTTGCCAATTAAGACATTAAATAAAAAACAAAAAAAACCACTAACCAACCAGCTATATTTTGTGCTGGAAATATCTGCAGTGGATGTGAAAAAGTCACTCAAGGTTACATAGACTGTCTCCTGAAAATTGTTTCTAATTTCTAAATATTGGCTTGGCTATCTAAACTTCTTTCTTTTTGACTATATGGATGAATGTTTGGGTCATTTTGGATGGGTGAGGTCTGGTAGCAATGGTGTGGAGAGTACTACAGCCAAAGACACTCCTGAATGAGACTGGATGTCCACCTACTTTGTGAACCAGTGGTTGTACATGTTACATTCCTTATGAAACATAAATGGAAAGTAAAGCATAAAATTTACCCCATTGTGGTACTTGGACTTCAAAAAAGGTGGATTTTTTCCTCTGCAAATTGTCTGCAGTGAAGACAGTTAGGAACACTGTATTTATAAGTAATGCTTATTTTCAGATGTTGAACTTAAATCTGGAATTATTTAAGAGCTGCTTCTTCCTAAGCACAGCACCATGTTAACGTTTTCACATTGAGATACCCAAATACACAAAAATAAATTGGTAGTTACATAATTTACTTACTTTTGTTGTCATAGATAATGAGTTTATATTTTTTAAAATGGAAAATTTACTCCAGTGAAATCTAGCGAAGCAAAGCACATTTTATCTTTTAATGTCTTAAAAGTTGTCAAATCCATCATTACCAAAGGCAAAATAGAGTTCAATATGCACACAATGTAAAAGGTGTGGTGTTTGCCTCAGTGGTTTCACCAGCTTAATGAGATTGAAATTTCCCTTCATTTGATAGCTGTCTCTGACATTGCTGATAGCTTTTGTTTAATCTTTATGGAGCAACATGTCATTTAATCAACTGTTAAACATTTTCATTTTATCCCTGATGACCATTATAAAAAAGAAGATGCCTATTTAATGTTTAAACCATTGATTTTAAAAAAAGTCTCTAACTCTACAGCTCGCATATGGAAACTTTGCCACTGCATGAGGCAGAACTTTTTTATCTCTCTGCATGCCACACTGAAAGAAGGCACAGCAATGATGTCAGCAATTCCTCACTTAGCAGTTGATGAAATAACATGTTGCTATAGTTGAGGTCTCGGAATATGTTAGTATAGTAAAATATCTCCATCTGAAGTCTGCCTGCCTTCCCTTTGTGATGAACTGTGTGCAAGTAGTAATGATTTTTTAAATTTTGACAAAAGAAGCTCTTAGATTAGAGAGGAAATAACAGCTATACAGATGTTCAAACCAAATATTATTTGTTTTGAAATGCAGTATTGAAACAGGATGAGAATCTAATAGCTCAGTTGCAAGGTTTTCAGACTAGAACATCAATCATTGTTTGTGTGCATATATACAGTGTCTGTTTTCAAATCAATGGTTCATTTGTTAGGATCATAAAATTGTGGCAGCTTAAAAAGTATTAGTTTATTTTTTTTTGTGTCCTGTGTGAACCTGAAAGTGTTCTAAAGGTGTGTGCGTGTGGCATCTGGGGACAGGATGCAGTGATGGGCACTGTGATTGGTGATTGGGCTCCATGATCTCAGAGGCCTTTTCCAACCATAATGACTCTATGATTCTATACGGCAGCTTTGCCAAGCCAAATTATTGTTTTTCCATTATAGCTTCTTTCAGACAGGTTAGGGAGAAAATGAGAGAAAAGGAAAATGCAACAGAGATGGATTTCTGAGCTGGCTGCTAGAATCGAACCCTAGAAACCAAAGAACCCAAGAAAGAGAAAAGTGTTATATATCATTGAGAGCTATAGTTTTATTTCTCTTGAAAATATAACAATATTCCTACAGCTAAATATTGGTAGTTTCAAATGCATAAAATGCTATTCAAAATGCACATGCCACACATCAGGGTGAATGACTAATCACTGAAAAGTGATTAGTGCACCAGAAAAGATATTTTTATTGAAGATGGTTGCCAATGGTAGCTCTAAAGACACAGTACTCTCAGAGTTCTATACAGCATGTCATTTAGCCACACACAAAAAACCTTCTTACTAAAAAATTATCAATTTTTAAAATCAGAGTGGTTCATCTTGCTTGCATTAAAACCCAGTTACTACTGTAAAAATGTAGACTGACAAACTGAAAACATTTCAGAGGAAAGCCAGAAGAAAAACTGAGACATACTTTTTGTTAGTCAAAGACTGAAGGACTCATTATTATTTATTTGTAGAGATGTTTGTTAAACTTCCAACTATGCTGACTGTTCCTCTCCTTCTCTGTCAGTCTATCTCTTCAGGAAAAGGATTATGTGGATGTCATCTCCAAGAAGAAGAGTATCTCATTTATTTTCTTCCTCACTTCTCCCATCTCAGCTACATCCTCTTCTCAGGAGACCATTTAGTCCTTGCAAGAACAGCCTTGCATTAGTGTGGAGCAGCTCTGTGGTAGATCTGGGAGCCTCAGGCTGCTGCTGTCTCACTTTGGAGAAAAGTGGCTCTTTTGTAATGCCAGGAAAGAGTGAACTATGATGATCCACCCTGGTTTTGAGGAAAATGAACTCCCCTAGTTGCAGATTCAAATTTAGCATTGTGGTCTTAGTGGAGATATTGTTACAAATGGTGTCAGTGCTGAAGCAGGCAATTCCTGACTCATGTCTGTCTGACTGTGTATTTCCATGTCACAAACCTGTGAAACATATAGGACTTATTCCAATTTTTGAGTACCTAGGATCTCTTTCAAAACAAGGTTTTTTCCTCTGTTTCCCATCGCTCCAGGGACTTCTACAAATTTACTGTCTGCAGGAGGTACTGCTGTCAGATGAAACAGGGCAGCCCTCTCTCCATGCTTTGTTGACTGTCACCTGGAAGGCATCTAAGCCAGAAATGGCAATGGACTCCTCATCCACCTGTGCCTGGCATCACTGCTGACAGTGCAAAGGTTTTGTCCATGTTGGCAGAAGTTCTGGGACTCACTGAAACTGTGTCAGACTCAGTCACTGCAAAGAACTGACTGTCCTTTCAGTTTCTAAAGGCTTGTCCCATTTTGTTTTTATGGACTTCCTTAGCAGTGCTGGAACATGCAGTGGTGTGCACTTAAGGGCCCCTGTTCACCTGATTAGATTAGTGCATGCAAATTTGGCTTCAAATAGTTTGTTCTCTGCTGATTCTCCACCCTCTGTGAATAACACTTCTCATAACTGTTTTACTTTTGTTTTCATAGTAAGCAAGATTTTTGCAGTGTATGCAATGAGATCTTCCTCACTGTTGCATTCCATCCCCTTACGTCCTGATGGCTTCCTTTCCATCCTCCCCCTCCTGATGGGAGGCTCAGTGGGACAACCTCCACAGATGGAGTCTGGCCTTTCACAATGACAGAGTTGCTTACAGTGCATGGAAGTGCAAGCAGCCATAAATGTGCCCTGTGCTCCAGCCCCATGCCAGCCTGACACAGTTTCCTTCGTGCCACACTCTGACCAGGAGCTCTCATGAGGGTAAAATCAGGGAAGGACACAATCATTGTGTTTATACCAGCAGTTTTAAACTCCAGAGTATTCTCTCTCTCTGTCTCAAGCAAGACACCTCATAAGAGTCTGAAACCTGACTCTGCAGAGTTTGTGTGGATGCCTCATCTGGATCTTTTCTTGTTACTTTCTCTTTCGGATGCCATACGGGTCCCTGCTACGCCACACTCTCAATTCTCTCTGGTAAAGCCCTTCTTGGGCAACAGTAACAGTCAAGTCCAGGAGATGGATCTGTACAGCTACCTGATCCAAACACTCCCCATTTGCCCTGAGGATAAGTCCTTGTCACCCTTTGAAACTCAGCTTGCAGTGATTTTGGATCACGGCTTGAAACCCAAGCATGGACCGGCAGGTAGTTCAGCTGAGGTGCTCCTAATGGAGTCCCATCACCTTTTTTGGTCAGGTGTCAGTAAGATCACTTGAGGACTTGATTAGAAATTATATCCCTGGTCAAAGATCTTATTGAAGAAGGAAATGTACAACCTTTATAGTCTTTTCAAGCTATGACCAGTTGCTCCTTATCATACCTATCAAAGAAAAATCTTTTTTGATAGCTGTCATCTCAGTTGGCAGAAAGGGGGAAGATCAGGCTGTTTCTAAGCAGCTTTAGAAAGCATTCAAAGGTAGTCTGAACCTTTTGCTTTCAGCAGACAGCAGGCAGGCTGATATTCTGATTTAGGATCCATTTTTTCTCCCTAAAGTGCACAGTTCACCTCCACTCACACAGTTCTAGCAGTCTGGGCAGACCTGGCTTTCGCTCCAAGTCAGGGAGATTCAGCAGCAGCACAGTCCCAACACCACAGCTCTCCCCGTTGACAGCACAGTGTGTAAAATTTGCTGCAGGACTCTCAGACTTGAACCATCTTCTGTGGTGGACATGGCAAGAGCGTTCCATCAGCCTCAGGGGATTTCCTCCATGTGCTTATGGAGTTCCCTTTATTAAGATGCTGTAGAAGTCTTTAAGCATAACATTATCTATGACAGAGCAGTCAGCTAAAGAGGTCCCATGACTGCCTTTGCACAGACACAAAAAGAAGAAAGGAAAAAAACTAAAAAGGTGTGCTGTGTTCTCACAGCTCACCAGCTTTCTTGATAGCTTGGCATCTCCAGGAAGTAAATTTCAGTTTCTGGAACGGTTTTCATTCTTCAGATTTCCTCTTTCACTTGCTATCTGATTTTCATTGCACACATGAAGAAAAAGTCAGTAAATACTCAGACCTGAACCCTTAACATTCTGGTCTACATTCTCTTCATTGTTCCCAGATTAATTGCTCCTATTTAGATTAGGAAGATAAAGCCATTTTGTGATGACAGATAACCATAATTCTAATGTGCAGCAATATTCAAGCATTTGACTCTGCACTTTTACAGTGCAGTGTGGTGCTCTGAGGTACCTCCCATATCCAAGGTACACCTTGTTCAGGAAAAAATTAAGAATACTTGTCCTATACTAACCAACTTTATCATCATTAACAGGGTTTGAACCCTGCACTTCAGATGTCTTCTAATCAAACCTGAACATTGTTGAACACAGATGCCAAGAATTTCCGGTTGTTTCAGACAGACAGCCCAAGGCTCCTGCCTAATATTTAGGGGTACTTTGCTTAGTTCATTCAACTATTTCATACACTTTGCATGAGTCACAGCTATAAAACCATAATTTTTTGCAGGGAAAAATAAAAGGCGAAGTCATTCCAGGAGAGTAGCTATCTTTCCTCCACTTGCAATACAAAGGTAGCTTTTTCAAATTTTAACCTTGAGAGTGTGTAATTTCTGTTTATGTGTGTCTCTTGGGAAGAATAAGAATTCCTGCCTGAAGCTACAGATGTAACTGAGTGCCCTGCCTGGGCAATCAGGAAAAGCATTGCTCAGAAAACTGGGGAGGGTTTCCACAAAGGTGCTTACAGTTGCTTATCATGTCAAAAGTGCTTACAGGTTGCTTACAGGTCTGCTTATCAAATCTTATAAACCTAAGGGTTTTGTTTTGTTTTAGTACCTCACTGATTGGAATCATTATTTTTCTTATCCATTCCAGGAGCCTTCATGATCCCTTTCCTGATTTTGCTAGTCCTGGAGGGTATCCCCCTGCTTCATCTTGAGTTTGCCATTGGTCAAAGGCTGAGGAAAGGAAGTGTGGGTGTATGGAGCTCTATCCACCCCACCCTGAAAGGGGTTGGTAAGTCAAAAAGCTGCCTGAGAAAGCACAAGTCTCTGAATTGGTGATCTAAAAAACAAATCTACTGGGTTTTATTTTGATGTGCCGTAAGAGATTTCAGGATCTGTTCGTTTTCTCCTCTTCCTAACTCTCCATTGGCATGGTCAAACTAATGATAAAGCACAATGACAATTTTGTGTTCACCTTCCCAAGTACCATGGATCCTGTTAAAACCTTTCCCTAATCTGAGACCAATTTCTGGCCTCAGAGATATTTTCTGTATTATCCATACTGGCTGTTTTTACCATTAGGATGAATCTTTAGGTGTGCCAAAAATTGTTCTGTAACCGTTCTGTGGATAAATATTAGTTGAATCTTTATCTGATAGACCTCAGCTCCACTTAATTTTACTTTTTTGCATCTGAGAGTTGCCATTCCATAAGCCACAGAAACAGTATTTTGCAGAAAACTCTTCTTCACCACTGTACCAAACTTCTGAGTATAATAATCCATTTGAAAATGTTGTACAAGCAGCATTATGCACGCAGCATAAAAATCTCCACAGCTGCCTCCTTACACAGGAAACGCCTCTGAACATCAGGAAAAGTGGTGAGGGTGAGCAGACACTGGCATGGGCTGCCCAGGGAGGCTCTGGGGTCTCTCAGAGATACTCAAAGCCTGCCTGGACATGGTCCTGGGCAACCAACTTTGGGTGGCCGGGCTGGAGCAGGGAGTTGGACCAGGTGACCTCCAGAGATCCCTTCCAACCTCAACCACACACTTGAAAGGGAGGAAACAGGACTGCTTTGGCACCCACTGCATTTGTAAATCAGTTACAAAAGATAATTGTTCATTGCATCTGGAATTTTTCAAGAGTCTTTAGAACGTAGGAGCTCTCAGGAGCTAATGATTAGCATTTACTGTCTGCCAGAGAAGTCACCAGAGGTTGATTACTTGGGAACAGGCAGAAGAGGACAGATACCAGTGTGAATTCTGTACCTGGTCACAGACTGTGCCTCCTGGCAGCCGTCCATCCTGTTCAACACCACCCCTGCTGACTTTGCAGGGATGTTGTGGAAGGAGGAGATATTTCAGTCTCATTCAACCAAAATCCCAAGTCAGTTGAGCTTTACATGTGCCCAGCATCCCAGACTCCCTGGATATCAGCAGGCAATGCTGTGAACAGGATTGTGTGGTGTCTGTAGGGAATTAGTCCTCTCATAGAGCTGGCTCTTAAGTGGGCATCACCTTCAGTCTCAAAGAGTTTTTAGGATGTAACTCTACGTAGGACTCACCTGTCCAACCTTCAGGCAAAAAATCCATACTGATAAATCTACATCCAAAATGTGGCTGGGGAGGAGGGAGAGGTTGGCTTTGATACCATGTACTTTGATATATCTTGAAGACAAGAGTTTTGCAATTTACACAGTGTTCTGATATTTTTTTCAGGCATAGCATCAATGTTTGTATCTTTCCTGGTGGGCTTATATTATAATACTATTATTGCCTGGGTGATGTGGTATTTCTTCAACTCCTTCCAAGAACCCCTGCCATGGAGTAACTGTCCTCTCAATGACAACAGAACAGGTATATTTTATAAAACATTTTATTTTGTTGCACAGCACAGATTTCTGTTTCTAAAAATTACTTTAAATGAGCCTTTCTGTGAAACTGCAGTAAGGCATGGCAGTCCTGTCAGGCACGTTGCACTATTTGATACTTGTGTTTTGTATAAATTCACATGAAATAAAATGTGGCCAGCACAAAATCTTTGAGGGAAATTTTGGTTTCTTTTATGAAACGTCATGGTTGATTTTGACAGATGTGTTCATATACAGAATATTCACTGAGTGCAGATCTAGTATAAACATTAACATTTTCCAGATTTAAGCAATGCTTTTCTTCCATCTCTTCAACAGCTCTCCATTAGCACATTGAAAAGGGGGAAAAAAAAGCATAATCCATTTGAAATGCCTGTACCTCTCAGTATGACAAGTCTACATCTCTTTGGAGACTGCTTGGTGGCAGCAGCTTTGTTTTCCATAGTCAGCCCTGCATGACATTGTGTGAAGAAGGTTTTTCTGCTGGGTCTGTGGGCAGCTGTTCAGAGTGCTCTGCCCCTCTGCTCCCAAAATAGGCATGGAAAGCCTCATATAAGGGCAGGCCAGGGCAGAATATTGCACAGGCCAGCAGAATGTAGGGAGCTGGGCATTCAACTTGAGCTGACAAGACCTTGAGCAATGCTCCACAGAACAGAAGAAGAAATATTGCTGAAGGAAGTATGGGAGGAGAAGAGCCACAGTATTAAAATACCTATTAAACAGCTGTCTTTTAAATCTCTCATTTTGCCATGAAACTAGCCTCCAAAAATCTGAAAATTTGCCAACAACAAATCTATTGGCATAAAGTGGTACAATTTAAAACACTGATATTAATTATTTAGCTTCTTTTTCCCCAAGCAAATAAAAGACGTACAGAATGACAAGCATTTTGTGGTTACAGATTATGTAGAAGAGTGTGCCAAGAGCTCTCCTGTAGATTACTTCTGGTACAGAGAAACACTGAACATCTCCACTTCCATTGAGGATTCTGGCAGTATCCAGTGGTGGCTCTTGCTGTGTTTAACATGTGCATGGGGTGTGCTGTACGTGTGCACAATCAGAGGCATTGAAACAACAGGAAAGGTACTCTGTCTTGGGGGAGCTTTTAATGAGATGATGTTAATCATGCTGTTGTGATCCCTTATTTATACAGAATTAATAATGCTGTAGAAGATGTCTGGTTTTTGAGTGAAAGCATGTCCAAAATTTTGTGTCATCACTGGGACTGCTTTTTGAAGAACAAAGATGAATGAAATGGAATCTGGCTTGATTTGATTTACGTGGAGATTTTTGTGATCAACTTTTTGTGAGTCTTCCTTGTCCTTACATGTCCTAGTAACACATTTTTAGGTATTATGACTTTAACACTAATATTAATCTTTAATGCAAGATCAAGGGACTCTCTTTTTATTATAGCTATTCTCTTCAAAACATACCTATACAGATTTATTTTTGTTTGTGCAAGTCCTGAATATTATCTCTACAAAAGAGTGGCCAACCTTCTGCTTCCCAGCAAAGTCCTGAGAGTCCATCCTTGCATCAGTCTGGTCTTAGGGTGTACATTATTTCTGATGCTGCTTTTGAGTGATTTGAGTTGAATTTCAACAATGACAATTTCTCTTAAATAGACTACTATTGCTAAAAAAGTATTTATTATCCAAATGTACCACAAATACAATTTCATTGATCATTTATTATTGTAGTATGCTAATTGTCACTCCCTTGAAACTTGCCATTATTGATAATGACCAAACCTTGATTATTTCACTATTTTCTTCACTTTTTAAAAAAAATTCAAGTATTTCGTTTCATTTGAGTGGTTTGTTTACATTTTTTTTTGGTGCAGGCTGTGTATGTGACATCAACTCTCCCGTACGTGGTGCTCACCATTTTCCTGATCCGTGGCTTGACTCTGAAGGGATCAACCAACGGAATTGTGTATCTCTTCACCCCTAATGTAAGCCACTGCTTGGCCCATTGCTCAGGGAAACATGCTGTAGTCCTCTCTGTGATTAACAACTGACTGAAAATTAGTCCTCTCCAGTGCTTTTCTCAGGCACCTTAAAAAACCTTGATTCTGTGAGGCAAATCCTCTGCATTGGATATAAAGGGTGTACATGTACACAAAGATTTTATCTCTCTCTCCATCCTCCATCAAAAGCTGTTCTAACGAGTTGAATGATCATCACACAGCAGTGGGGTTGTAATTTATTTGCCTTGATTTATTTTCTTGTATTCTGCCTAAGAACCAACCTAAATTTAAAGCATAAATCATGTATTTGGGAGTAGAACCCACCTAATTGCCCTAAAAACAAAAAAAAACTAAGAGAATGGTTTAATAATATAACAGTATTTAAACAAAATTAAAAGAGGGATCATTTTCCATAAGCAGATCTCTGAATGATCATTATTAATGCTTAGTAATAAACACCTTTTCTGAAACCAGGCATGAAAACTGTCAGCTATGCAGAGCATTTGTTAAATCAATTTTCAAAATACGTACATAAAAACTTCAGATAGGTTTTCTTTTATAAAAAAAAAAGTAAGTTTGACAAAAATATTGACCTATTTGTTGAAATTCTTCAAGAACAGTGAGTCTTGCATGGTTAATGTTCTTGTTTTGATTGTTGTTTTAAATCTCATACTCAGTTTAAATAGCAATGTTGGATGTGCTTAAAGCTGTGTGTCTGATGCCTCAGGTCAGTGAGCTGGCGAACCCAGTGACGTGGCTGGATGCAGGAGCTCAGGTGTTTTACTCCTTCTCCCTGGCCTTTGGAGGCCTCATTTCATTCTCCAGTTACAACTCTGTTCAGTAAGTAGCCAGGCAAAACCCAAATTTTATATGAATATTTCATTCTTTCAAATAAACCATCTCTATTTTGCCCTGCTGTTGTGCTACTTGGGACTGGGACAGCCTCTCCTCAGACATGTAAGGTGCATCTCCTCTGACTGCTCCTAGCCCTCCCAAACCAAGATTTCAGGTCCCTGCTCTGGCTGACTTCCTAGAGAAAGCTGTGGTGATGCAGGATGGGAGAAGAGGGCTGGCTGCCAAGCACCAGCTGATTAGCAGGAGTTTCCTGTCTGGGAGTCCTCAGTGTATGGTGATGCCCTTGGTCTCAGAGCAGGTGGTAAAGCACATATTTCAAATCAATTCACAGAACACAGTTTAAAACTTTAGGTTTGCAATGAAGAGATATATCCAATCTTGAAATTAAAATTCAATTCCTTTATATGTGTGCTTTGGGGCCAGGAAGTGAGAAATCCCATCTCCCAGAGACTGAGCCAGCCTGCAAATCATGATGCAGCGCTATATTCTACACTCTCCCTCATAAAATATTGCAGCAACCACCAATGCCTCTTGGTGCCTGCCATCCTTTCAGAACTCTTGAAAGGAAAACTGTCTGGCATTTGCTAAGCCTAATATTTTTTATAAACATCTTTGAATTAAGTTTTGGATATGTGGTTTGGTCATGCATTCAGAGAGGTGTGTTTCAGTTTTGGTTTGGGTTCAATTACCCACAGCAGCATTTCAGTCACTGAGGAAGTTCCTTGCCGCCACTCTTGATTTCAGGTGTTTTTGAAAAGATCGCCTGGAATTTTTTGTGTCTGCAAGTCTCAATGTGAGGTGTCAAGCCCTGCCTAAGGTCCAAGTCAATGTCCCACAGCCATGGGTTCAGACCTGGGAGCATCCACCTTTCCAAAAGACACAAAGAAATGGAGCAGTGTCCTCTGGGTTTCCCAACACATGGGGCAGTTGCATTCAGGCCATGTTCGTTCAATGCTCAATGATTCATGACTTTAGGGGGGAACTGAACAAAGTCACCAAACTCCCAAGGAATATAAGTAAAAAAATTCCCATGCAAATTCCATAGTGTTACCCTGTGGTGTTGGGCCACCTGCAGCCAGCACCAGCTGGGCCAGGTGTCAGTGAGCCTGCCCCTGATGGTTTGGCAGTACAAAAACATCAGAAAATACAATAAAGTTTCAATGCTGTCAAGGATGCACTAATTCATAATGAGAAGGAGCTTGAGCATCTTACTTTCTCTAAAAGAAAGAAATGTTTTTCTAGCCTGTCATTGAGAATCTCATGTTACATTGCAAAAACTGACACAAGACTACAGCAATGAATTTCCGTTCAATGTCCTACATCCAGGAGATGCCTATTTCCAATGCTATAAATGGGGAAAGGACACAGTGTGATAGGTCTTGGTTGGACAAGCTTGTCTCGCCTCTTGAACATGTTCAGAAAATTAAATATGACAACATCAAGTTTATCTCAATACCCCTTTCTTGCCCAGGACAAATGAGTTATCTGCAGTTTTACAGTCTTCTCTTACAATGATTAACTAATTTAATATTGATATTTTATGTTGTCCCTCAGATGAAAGTCTGTTTCTGGCTCTGCAAATTCTTCGTGTTAGCACAAGCACACTACCAAGAAGTGCCTGCAGCAGAGGCATTTCTACAAAGAGTTTTTCGTCCCATCTTTTCAGCATAATGTTACATTGTTCTTCCAAAACTTGGGAACATTTTGAACCATCTTTTGTTCAACAGTCAAACAAAACTGTTCTGAAGTGCTCTTGACTACTGCAATTTCACCATACCTAAGTGCTATGAAAAGTGAACTTGTGCTCACTTGTCGTGTCTGATATTTGGATTCAAGCCCAAACCTTTCACCTTGCAGCACAAAAAAATACACCAGCAGTGAAGACACAGCCCATGGCAATGTGTTTCTGCACACATCCATGACAAGCTTGAAAAGGAGGAGACTCTTTTGCTCCTCATACTTTACTTCCCATGAATCAAACATGAAAACAGCTCAGGCAATTATGCCTTATGAACAGGTTATTTGAAGGGGAAAAAAAACACTAAAAGAAACCAAACCCATAGATATTAAATTGCTTAAGGCACCAAGTTTTAGTTTACTAAATCTAACAGCACTACTTGTGTGCTTTTCGGGAGTACACTGATGTACCTATGCATCCTAGACTACTTTTTTCTTAAGTCTTGGTAGCCAGTTTTACTATTTATTTTAGGAATGTGATTGACATCCATTGTTTCTTCTCTTTGAATTGCAGCAACAACTGTGAGAAGGATGCTGTGATCGTTTCAGTGATCAATGGCTTCACATCCATCTATGCTGCCACTGTCATATACTCCATCATTGGATTCAGAGCCACAGCAAGATATGATGACTGTTTTGACAAGTGAGTTATTGGGGAAAAAAAACCCCACAGAATATGCAGGTGTTTGGCTGAGGCAGCTCTGTTAGCCTGCTGACCATGGATTTATAATTTCTGAATAATTGCAGCTCTTGACTCACATGGCATCAGAATGACTCATTACTTATAAAAATATGGAATCTTGTGGAACAAATCCCATGGAAAGTAATAATTGTTTAAGTCACCTTATTTTCTACATAAAGATATTTTATGTTATTCTTCCTGCTGACATAGGGCACAAATGTAATATTCCCTGTTTCTGTGTTAGCTATGTGTTAGGTTTCCTCCTGGAGAGCTCAAAAGCTCAGGTCTCATCAGAGGTGCCTCTTTTTACCCAGGCAGTCAGACTCTTTGGTTTCCAGTCTAGTTCCTCCACACTCAGCTGTGAAACTGTATGATTCACAGCTGCAGACAACTCAGACATTCCCATAAACCACCCAGTCTGGGGACTGGTGTTTATGCTAACAATGCAATGCTAACACAGGCACCTAAATTCTGCACAGATTCCTAGAGTGTCCATCCATTTAGAGTCATCTATGCCATGAAAGACAGTGTTATATTCACCTTGGAAGAAAGAAAATCACACATGCACATCTGGTGGACTTTCCAATGTCAAATCCGATCTTCATATTGTACTCTTAATAATGTGTTTGATGATGTAAATGAATCCTGATGATGCTTACAAATTAATAATTTCAAATTACTTACATTTCACTTTTCCAGAAATATTCTTACTCTGATGAATGCATTCGATTTGCCAGAAGGTAATGTAACCCAAGATAACTTTGAACAAATGCAGCAGCTGTGTAACATGACTGATCCAGCAACTTTTGCAACCCTCAAGTTTGAAACATGTGATCTGGAAACTTTCCTGAATGATGTAAGCTTAACACCCTCAACATATTGATTCTTCAAATATGGTAGCAATGCATAGCAACTATTGAATTGCCAAGTCTAGTGACTACCAATGTAAATTTAAGTGCTGTGTGATGTTAATGATCCTAAATATTTCCCAGGGAGCTGAAGGAACTGGCCTAGCCTTTATTGTCTTCACTGAAGCAATCACCAAAATGCCTGTCTCACCTTTGTGGTCCATCCTCTTCTTCATCATGCTCTTCTGCTTGGGTTTGTCATCTATGTTTGGGAATATGGAAGGTGTGCTTGTACCTTTACAAGATCTCAAGATTATACCCCCCAGACTGCCTAAGGAACTTATAACTGGTAAGTGCATTTTTAGAGATTAGTGGCCTCTCCACCCTCCCCAGAGAGCAGTTTGTGCGCTGAAAAAGCAGCCCATCTCACTTCTACCCTCTGAGCTGGAATGGTCTTAAGACTCCCAGATAACCTACTGAAGATTTTCTCATGTTCCCCAGTGGGGCAGCTCATGTGAGGTTCCTTCTGAGCCTGCAGGCAGCTGTTAACCCTTAGGCCTGCCCATCAGCCCGCCCATGATGACCACTGTCTCCTCCACTGGGAAGTTGGAGGACCTGAGTCCTTCACCCAGGCAGGATTTCTCTCAGAGCAACATTATCCCATCGTCTATGGAGACAAGGATCTGTTTTCTCTCCTCAGCTTTCTCCCCTTCTGTTTGTCACATCTGCCACCAGTGTAATGTTAGGAGAGTTTTACCCAAACAGAAGCCAGCCTCCCTAGAGTGCCATTAAAAAAAAAAAGTGGTGGCCTTCAGGCTGCAAGAGTTACTTTTTAAGCTTTATAGCTACTGGGGAAATACTTTTCTTTCCCATTTTGCTTTCACTTTCACACCTAAGTGTGCTGTTGGTTTTGGTTTTTTTTCCCCACAGGTCTCGTTTGTTTGGTGTGTTATTTGATAGCTTTCATTTTTGTGCTGAATTCTGGTAATTACTGGCTGAGTCTATTTGATGGTTATGCTGGCTCTATTCCCCTGCTGATAATTGCATTTTGTGAGATGTTTTCAGTCGTCTACATTTATGGAATAGACAGGTATGAAATACAGCTTAACCATTACTTGATATCTATACATAAAGTGATTATTGTTGTGTAGCTACAATCTCTCTGCATCTCTGTGCACAGAATTTCTGTTATAGAAATCAATGAAATTATGCAGCTATAATTTAGGGTTGCTTATATGTTTCAGGTTTTTTTAAGAGGTCTCAGTGAAAAGAAATAATGCTTGTTAAGAATTTGTATGTGAAAGGTTTCCATTTTATTAATACATTATAATAAATAATGCTCTTTAAGAACTAGTTAAAATAAATATATCCCTAAGATATTGCAAGAGAATATTAGGCATCAGTGGAGTGCATTAATATGAATGCAAATAATTTATTTTTAAAGTAGGCATCAGAATGTAGATACTTGCAACAGTTACATAAAAGCCACTATAGATCATTTGCCTTTTAAATATGGTGATATTTATAATAACTCTTCTTCAGGATCATTGCATTAAACGTTTAATTAGCAGAAGCAAAGTACACACATGTTGGCACTGAGCTGGAAGTTTAACACAGAGTTATATCCCAGGAGTGTTTACAGGGAGTGCTAAATGATGCTCTCCAACACAGGGATCTCCAGGCAGGCTGCAGATATTAGTTTACAGCAGCTTGCAAATCCAGGCTACTGAGATACGTTCTTAGCTGATAAATCCAGGACTTTATCAGATGGAGCAGTGAGAAATTATCCTCTCAACTTTCTACAGGTGTAATAAATCAAGTTTCAACATCATGTTTGTAATAAATACAGAAGAAATGTGAAATAAAGTGCAGGGAATTCAATCACCAAGTTTTACTTGAACTTCTGCCAGATTCAGCTGCTGCTTCTGGCAGTGGGGTGAATGCCCTTGTGACCCATTTCCCATACTTTTATGCTACTCAAGGAAGCATGAATCAGGTTAGGTAAATTAGATTGTGTATTCTTGAGAAAGAAGGCTTATTTTAATTTGTTAAGGACAGAAAAGGCTATGTGCATTGCTTTTCCTTCCCTTTAAGATCTCTGAACTCCTTACAAAGTAAATTAAAATAATTCCCAGGACACAAGCATGGGTTGAATCCATAAAGTGGGGGCAAGGTGAGTGTTAGGGTTTGTGCTTGATTCAGAAAAAAGCCTCATACCAAACTTTAATGTTCCTGGCCAGTACACACCACTGTAGCCCTCTTTGAGAGCAGAGCTTTTCAGGGCTGCCCAAAAGTGGTGTTATCTGCTCCAGATGAGTTTCTGTGACCTTTTTCTGAGAAAGGGTCATTGGTAGAAAGATAGCTCTGTTGCTTGAAGGAGAGCATGTGTGTTATCCATGACACACATGAACTACACCTGCAGATGCGCTGCAGTCAGGACATGGGGCTCCATGATTTTAAGACACCCAGATCTCAGAAGTTAGGGATGAAAAGATAAAATAAATTTGCATAGTAATTGAGATTCTAGTGGATTCAGTGTGTTGTTCATAGTTGAAGCACCAACTGAACAATCTCCATGTAGGGCTTGTTTCTTCTTGTGGAAATATTTTTGCCCCACTGACTACTGCATGTTCCATGAATTATCCAAATAACACAATTTAGGTGTTTTAAATAATGCGTAAAGCTTAAAAATGTTTCATTATTCAGCCTGAGAAAACTGGTAAATATTCAAATTAGGCAAACATTATATTATAATATAATTATTAAATTACTTTTATTTGCTTTTGTTCTTTTTAAATATTGTATCACTCCCTTTAATTTATGCAGTACTGAGATACTTATAAAAAAACTGTGAAGCAATACTGCAATATGTGCTGGGGAAAATCCATCTGCAATGACTCTTTTCTGTTGAAGCTATTTCACATATGCCTCACAGACATCTCCAAGATAGTACATCTCCAAAAATAATTTTCCAAACTTGCAATGATATGTGCCTTAATTTGAACTAGTGAGGTCTAACTCCCGATCTTGTAAATTCTGGTCTCAAACTGACATTAGCAAATTCCTGGGAACCACAGTAAGGGGTAGTTTGGATTTCCCTGTTTATGAGCAGGCATTCTCTTATCCTGGCCAGCTTTTAAGTCTGAACCTCCTGCTTTTTGTTTCTAGGTTTAACAAGGATATTGAGTTCATGACTGGACACAAGCCCAACATTTTCTGGCAGGTTACCTGGAGACTCATCAGTCCTCTCATTATGTTAGTTATCTTTTTCTTTTATTTTGTGGTGAAAGTCAACCAAGAACTGCTCTACAGTGTTTGGGACCCAAGCTATGTAAGTGTGTAAACCCAAATATTTATTTATAATTATTTTAAGTATTCTTCTTTAATGCAAGAGTCATTGTCAATTATATTCATCTTCCATCTGAAACAGTTTTCTGGCAAACTTGCCACAAGGCATGGAAATGGGACTGCTTCCTTTTCTCCTCTTTTGCAACATCACTTCCCTCTTATTAATGTTTCGGCCATCCCTCACCCTTTGATTTCAGCCTTCCCACAAAAAGGCTGATTGGCCATAAGGCCCTGATGGCCTGTCAGGCTCCCCATGCCCACATTCCTTTGTGCCAAGGAAGTGTTCCAGTCCCCCAGTCTCCCTTCCTGGCTCTTACCGCTTTCATGCCATTTTCTTTACATCATTTTAGAATAAAAATAAGCCCAAAACAGCTGAGGCTGGAAACCCTTGAGCTGGAAGCTGGTATGGAATTGGCAGACTGTTGTGCCATTATGGCTGGCCAATGTCCTGATCACATTTTTGATCTGTTGAATTATTGTATGTGTGCATGGTCCCAGGTATTTGCCCCTCATGACTTGCTGCATCTTGGTTGTTTGCTCTTTCAGGAGGAGTTCCCCAAAACAGAGAAGGTTGAATATCCCCCCTGGGTGTACGCTATCATTGTAATCCTTGCTGGAGTGCCCAGTTTGACCATCCCTACCTTTGCCATCTACAAAGCCATCAGGAACCACTGCCAGAAAAAAAATGATCGTGCTGGCCTTATTGCTACATCTGAGACTTCCATTAATGGAAACTTAAAGTATTCATCATAAACCCCTTTTTTTTCAAATGTGGAAGGATGCCCTGTCAATGAGGAAAGTAAAAAAATTTTTTTAAGAATCTGGCCTTAATTTTATTTTCATTGAAGGGTAGCCATGTCTTGTTTCCAGGTAAACATTTGCATAACAAGGCAATGCACTGTGAAGAGTTGATGGCCTGGCTTCTGGAAGAAAAAAAAGTGACATTTGCAAGTGATTGGGGCACCAGGCCAAATAATTTGTCCTCTTTTGGGTTCTGAAGCCAGCTTCTTTGAAACTGGCTTCTATCCCCTCTGCTTGGGGATGCACTGTGCATGAAGTGACTCTTCCATGTGTAATCATTCTGGTTGGGTGGCCAGTATGAAGGGTAACTTAATGCTGTCCTCTCGTGCACATTAAATTGTTTTTACTTTATATGCCACTGTGTTGCACAAAGCCACTAATATTATTTGTCTCATAGAGAAGTTTAATATTTAATAAAAACATTTCTAAGTATGAGAATGACAACCTGATTAATTTAGAATTCTACGTATTCTATAAAATGCCTATAACTTCCAAGTTCCTAGCAGATAGTGCTGCATTTGCTGATGACAGGAGAGGTGATCTTGCAATGGGGCAGCAGCAGCTCAGGACAGAGCAAAATCTGCCTTCTGTGGCACCCGTGAGCAAGGGGTGCACCACTTGCCTGGGGGATCCGTGCTGATGGGAGATCCAAGGCACACCAAGGTGCAAATCTTGCTCTCTCTGTTGCCATCAAGGTAGGTGGCTCTGGTTCATGCATACACACACACACACACCTGACAACTATTTGAATTTTTTAACTTCCTTCCATGTGACACAGTGGAGCCCAGTGAGGAGTCCCATTCCTCATGTGGCCACCAGAGAGGGAAAGGGGCACTGTTAGAGCACCCAGGCAGAGTGCCTGGAACAGTGTCCAAGTCCCCTCTGGATGGGTGATCCTCTTCATCCAACTGTCTGTGTATATGGACAGTGATACACACTTGTATCACCTTGCAGCAATTCCCACACCCTCCTTTTGAAACAAGAATGGATCCAATTTAGATCCTCATATTGGCTGTAATCGAAACACTCTCCTAAAAGGAATAGGTACACTTAGGATATATTTACTCCAGAAGGTATCTTTAGAGTAGTCTATCTCCTCTAAATTGAGAGTAAAGTGCAGACACTGTGTGTGTACTTCATGGAATCATAGAATCAATGGTTTGGGTTGGAAAAGAACTTGAAGATTATCCAGTTCCACCTCCTCTGCCATGGGCAGGGACACCTTCCTTGGCCTGGTTTCTCCAAGCCCCATCCAACCTGGACATGAAGACATGAAGGGATGGGGCATCCAAAGCTCCTCTGGGCAACCCATTCCACAGAATCTGAATGATTAAATTAATTTACATTCCATTTTCAATTTTTTAAAATTATATTAATGTAAGTAACTATTTAAACTATTTGAAGATGTTACTCTTTAATAGGAAGAACATTTTTTGTCAGATTTTTCTGCTGATAAAAAGCTCAGCAACCAGGAATGAGTAACACCACGTGTGAGGTGGCTGGCTGTGATGCCAGGTGTGGGATTTGGGGTGTTGCTGGAAGGGCCCATACCTAGCCCAAGGCATTTCCTGATCAGAAGAGCATCAGGAAAAGGAGTGATGGTGGTGTGTGCCCTGGGGCCACTGACATTGTGCAAGGGCTGCCAAACCACCCTCTGTGTTCAGATCCTGTGTGCCCTCTGAGACAACTCTGGGCAAGACAGTGGGAAGTTGAGTTGCTCCATTTGTGAGTCTGGATATTTGCAGAGGTGTAAGCAGATGAGCTGTGACAGCCCAAGGAGAATCATGCAGCCTTGATCTCAAACTGGCTTCTGGCGGGATGATCCTCAGCCTGATCCCATTTATCACCTTTTATTTTGAGGAAAACAATTCACCTTCACTTAGAAGCTCTTCCCATTTAGAGAGGGGAATCCAGGCATGAACTGTTTGTTGATTTACTGAGGCAAGCAAGCTGACCGGCTGCTTTGTTTAGTGTGAACTGATTTAGCATGCACACCAGCAAAACCCTGATATGACTGAAAGAAAACAGAAAAATATTCTCACATACTTTCAGTTGAAGGAAAGCATTTGGCTCTTGCATTCATCAGTAACTAATTAATGAATAATAAAAATAGTCACTGGGGATTCATTGACAGGTGGGAAGTGATTAACTTCTAGCAACTATTGTGAAAATGGATCAAATTCTAATGTCTGAATATACAAGGTCTAATTTTTCTTGGCTTTTTTTCCTAATTGAGTTTTTGTATTTGGAAAAGATTACTTCATTTATTTACTTCTATTAATAAACTAAGAAAGGAAATGCCAATGTTTTATTCACAGATTTTTACAGGTATTTTGCAATTTTAATTAGTCCGCTGCAAAAGTTTCTTTTTAATTATATTCAGTGTCACACTTTGACAGAGTCTGAGAACATAAGGAGAACAGAAAATAAAAACCTGTTTGATCCTGAGTTACCCATTAACAACATATTCCCAAGCTGTCTAACTATAGAAGGAACTGCAAAAAAGGCAAGAGTGGTAACTCTCTATATAATAATAATTCCCGGTTTTGTCTTTAAACTGCATCCTTGGCAATGACACAGCCCTTTGCATCAGATAAAAAGAAAGCTCCGCCTTTCTTCCAAGATCCTTCTGTCACCCTGCATAAAACCTGTAGGAGAGACAGATTTTGAAGCATCTTCCCATTTTTAGGGGGCATTTCATTATAATGCCACAAGATTTATCAGCAACATCCGAAACCCCCAAAGAAGATGGCAGACCCAAATGGGACAATAAGTTCCAGTACATTTTGAGCTGTATCGGATTTGCCGTCGGCCTGGGGAACGTGTGGCGGTTTCCATACTTGTGTCAGATACACGGAGGCGGTAAGATTGGAACGGGACTTTGCCAAAATACTGAACTGCAATTCTCATACAGCTATACTAACCTCTGATGGGCATAGAAATTACATAATTTATATCAGTTATATCCCTTTTTAAAAAACACTGATTGTTATTAATGTCTTGCAGCAGTTAACTAGCTCTTTCCATAGAAATATATTTAATTATAAATGATATGTTTGGTTAGGAAGACCAGACTGATGCTGACCTGAGAGATGATAGAACAAATCTATGTTGAAGTTTTTATACTGCTACTAAGGTCCCAATGGAAGCAGGAAACTGAGCCTGCAGCTGGCTACCTGAAGGAGAAATGAGAAGCCCTGGGGAGGCCTGAGGTAACTGGCCCCTAGACAAATGGCCACTGAACTTCCCTTTGGGATGGTGAGGGAGCCATTCCCCCCCATGCTCTGAGGAGCTACCTTATCCTCTGGAATTGCCCCTGCACAAAACTAAATTGTGCTTTTGGCTGCCTGTGAGGCTGTTTAAAATGCTCAGTTGATGGAGCAGCAACAGGAGCCTGCCAGGTGTCATGGACAGCTGCCTAAGCCTGTGCCTGGGCACCAGTTCCACAAAGAATTGCTTTGGAAGCAGACAATTTGGTAAATATAAATGGATCTGAAAAGAGTACTTGGTAACTCACCGTTCACAGAAGCTTTTGAAATCTGCCACTGTAAACTGTCTAAAGAAGAGTGAGCAATAGTTTCAGCACACTGTTATTTGTTATCTTTCAATTAACTGGAGAAACCGAAAATTCACACTTGGAGAAAATGTCAAGTAACAGAAAATTTTATCACATCCAGTTTGTTTTACTGAGGTGTCTGTATTGATGAAGTACATCTATTTCAATCAACCAAGGAACCAAAATGGATGTAGCCTGTAAAGGAAGGTCTTTCAGAGAGAAGGAGCCACTTAGATAGGGACTGTGGTAAGTGGCTCAATGAACCAGCTATAGCAGGTTGTATCAAGGGAAAGAACCTTGGCAGATGTAAGCAGAACACTAGGAAGTAGGCAGAGATATTGCTGGTTATGGTAAGACAACTTCTGAGTCTCTGACTTTTTCTGAAAGTCCACTTTCAAAAGTCAACTTTAAAAATTAGACAAAATCTTTAAAGACAAAATAGAGAAAAGTCCCTGTAATTATTCAAGGGTTAGAAAACTTCTGTGACACAAACAACTAAAGAATTCAATCTATTTAGGTAATGAAGTTGAAAATTAAAGAGTATGTTTATCATAGCCTATAAACAAGAAAATGGAAATTATTTTGGTGGCAAGGAGCTTTTTAAGGCTGAATATGCAACAGCTGAGAGTTACACAAATAGAGATAAGACAAGAAGAAGTAGGTCAGATTCCTCCCAGGACACTAGATGGCTTCTATTATTTATTTTAAAAATGCGACATCCCAGTGAAACTCCTGCAGAAAAGTGCCATCACTGGGTGGCTACAAAGCCAGGAGTACGCATTGTTTCTCTGTGTTTGTCCATGGAAAATACTGGGGGAAAAACCTGTCAATTCAGTTAATGACACTGGCATTTATGAGACATGATTAACGTCTTTAGAGAGACATCCCCTAGCAGATATGGCATGAGACCTGCAAGGAAAATACTCTTATGGAGCAGGAACTGCAGGTCACATCCTCTACAGCATCTCAGGTGATCTTTCTATCTTGGAAAGCAAGGGGAAAAGCATTCAGGATTAACAAATAACATAATAAAGCAAACATAATGTGAAGTTTCTATAATGCAGTGAATAATTAACACAAAGTGCTCAGTGGAAAGTTTGAAAATCCCAGGCAGGGCCATAGCAAAATGCAGCTCCTCCACACATTTCATTGCACAGAGCAGCTTCTGGAGCCACCAGCTGCTAGAGGCTACACAAAAACTGGGCACAGTCGGGATTAAGATGAAATATTGTTCTACTGCCCATAAAAAGGCTCCGCATCCCTGTCCTCATTGCCCCAGGAGAAGCATGAATCTGACTGCAAGGAAGTCATCTGTCTTATGGACTTAGCAGTGCTCAGAAAGTCTGCTTGCTTGTGCATCCAGCTCCAGAACCCCACTATTTCCCACAGGAACTTCTAGGGACAAAAAAGACAGGGGGTACAGCAGGTTTAAAGAGAGTGAAAACAGGGAAATGCTGCAGAGGCAAGGGCTGAGTTGCTCCTTTGCTCCCTGAGTAGTAATGTTGCCAGTGAGAAACCAGCGTAAAATAGCCACCAGACTCAGTAATGGCAAACAGCCACTTTGCATCACCACCAACAGTGGCACAAGAGAGTGGTGAATTAAGGTCAATGTATGGATGGGCAGCCAGTGTTTGGTCATTATTGGCCCCTTCAACAAAGAGCTCAAAAAGCTCAGTAGCAGGATAGACTTCCTGTCAGAATGCTGTGAGGTTTGTGAATAATTTGTCATAGAAAGCTGGCATTGGAAAAGTTGAGTGAGTTATGATGATCACTGAGAAGACAGAGCTCTTGCATTTCCATCTGTGTGTAAGGTAGCTGCATTTTTCTTCTGTTAATTTAAAGCACTGACGTGGTTTGGGTTTGCATTTTCGAAAGCAAACAACTCAGGTGCAAGAGCCCAACAGATTTTCAGGGGTACTGGAGCAGAAATCCTGCATGTGTGCATGTGAAGATGTGCACATGGGAGAGACCAGCAGCACTGTGTTTGACTGGGAGCCCTGAGGTGCCATGGCTTTCTGCATGCAGCCATAATCACAACAATGGAGAAGCCAGGTATGGATAGGGCACAGACATGCTTGAAGGCTGGATGGCTTCTGGGGTAGTTTTACAGCTGGTTCAGGTGATATCATTGTTTCTGCATCTTTTCAAAAACAAGACATGAAAACAAGTGTCTGTACGTTTGTCTCATGTCAGCTGTTCCCATCAGACCTCTGGCCCTGATTCATTGCACATTAGTGTTACTCAGTAACTCAGATCTAATATAATATCAGTTCTGCTGACATTTATCACCTGCTGCCGTTACTGATTATTTGGGTTTATTGCCTGAGTTAAGTTAGCTATTTACTTTTCATGACTAATGGGTATGAAGGTTGTTTGCCACAGTTGGTAGAGACAAACACAAACGTTCCCAGGCAACTGGCATTGAAAAGAATTCTCTAAATAGCCCAGTACAGAGTTTGTCACTTAAAACTGAGACACTAACAAGTCATACATCTATATGTTTACACAGGGAGCCATCTGAGCACATTTAAAGAAACCAACTCAGTTCTAGCTAGAACTGACTGCAGTGGTTTACTTTGGTCTATAGGTAGTGTGTACATATATATATATATATGTGTGTCGTATATATACATACATGCTTGCTTAACCCATGGGTATTAAAAATGTGTATAGTGCCTGAGCCTACAAAATTACCGAAAAATATCTGTACTATAAAATACAGTTTCTTTCTAGGAAAATAAGTACACATAAACACTACTATATGTAGCAGCAACCACCATCTAAACCCCACGCTGCTACACACTACAGTCATGCTACAAAGGGAGAACTGTTTACTTCTAGGACAACCATTTACAGACTTTCTTAACCCATTGCCTACTTGACCTTTTGCTCAAATTTGAACTACGACGTGCTGTGAGATGCCTGGTTCACTGTGTCCTCAAAAGGAAAACAAAACCTAGGAGGAACAAATTGTATAAGTAAAAAATACTGGGAAGAAAAAAAAAAAAGCAAAACCCAAAACCAGCCCAAACAAACACAGTATGTTGGGAAGAGCAGAACTATTCACTGTCTGACAGAAAAATCGTGTTACAGCTAGTAACAAACTGCATTTTCTGGTTTATTGCCATATCCTGCCTAAACCCTTGGCGAAAAGCTGTGACATGTGGAGTCAATCCCTTCATAATTCATTATATTTGATTGCCCTTTATATCTCAGGTTAGTGCATGCCTGTATTTGAAAGCTGCCTGCTTGCATCCTTCACATTTCACAGGGGAGTTCGCCAAGCTTATTTTATGAGTTATCTGTGGGTGTTACCCATCTCCATTTGAAATGGCCATTGACTGTCCATTTGGTTTTCTGGACATGTCTTTGGCTCCCTCACTGTCTCTCAAGGAGATACAGTCATTTATGTGGGAAATTCAACCCTGCCAAGTTTTAGTCAGTAAGGTGTGTAATGTGGCCTGCAAGGCACTATCAGTGCCATCACAAGTGTGCTGCACAAATACAATGCTTAGAGTAGCTCGTACTTTTCATCTGGATTGAGGCATGTGAGAAGGCATAAAAGAGGTCATGGAGTGCTATTTTCTAGAGAGAGGACTGAGTGTGATTAAGTTGCTTTTTTTCCTATCTGATGTCTTGATGTAATTCCTTGCTGTGTTGACTATACCTCACTGCTTAGCCACTGAACTGCCATGGAGAGAATGGGACAGGTCTGAAAATCCCCTCTAAATAGCTACTACCCTCTTCTCTGTATCTGAACAAGCAGCTCCCACCTATTGTATAAAATTGCATAAATTATCTCAGCTATCTTGCCATTAAGTTCTTAGTCTTTTGGAAAAGTGCACCCATCCCCATTCTTCCTATGTACCAACAGAACTAATGAAGCGGATCTCCAAACGCTTGCTGCATTTTATCACATTGAGATGTGCTTTCTGAATTTTTCAGATTCTACAGATGCATTTCCTCCAAACTACTATTTTACCACTTTCCAGGTCATTTCAGTCTTTATTATAATTCTTTTTTCTACTCCCAAATCCCTGTCTGAAGGAAAAGTATTATTCATATTCTGGTACTTCAAATGCTGTTGTGTCATTGAATCATCATTTCAAGTCACTTGCTTTTCTTCTGCTAGCTGATTCACAGACATTGGTAAGATGCAAGACTGAATCATGGATCAGTCCTTCCTGATTTTTGATCAGTTTTCTCCACCATTTAGGAAGTCTTAGTATTCCAATATCAAGCACACCTACTGGGTCTTTTTCTCTGCTTCTCACTGAGGCACATTGATTTCTGCAGGTCTTAGTACACATAGATTAGGAGGTTGTCCAGCTGATACTTCAAACTGCTTTACATTTCCACTAGCCCAGTCTGTTGGTCTCTCTTTCCAAGTGACAAACCCAATTTGGTTGTTTCACTCTGCTTTGCTGGCCACTGAGAGCCAACTCTAAGACTGCGCTCCTTCCGTAGCCTCCTGGTCTCTCTGCCCTGTGGAGCACTGACCGCTCCCCCCAGGCTGCCTTGCCTGGGGAGTCATGCACTTTCCCCCCAGACTGTCACGTGCAGGTGAGACAACAAAGGTTGTGCCCTTCAAGTGTCATTTTGCTGGTTATGGTCGGGCAGTTGCTGTCCTGACCTGACTTGCCCCTGCACTGCAATCGAGAGGTCAGGTTTTAAAAACCCTCTGTGTATCTGAGTGCACCTGCTCCTTCCTTTCCTACTGCTGTGGCTGTGGAGCTGTCCCCACTCCAATGGTTCTTCAGCAATCTTGTTACACACTGGTACACCTCGACACTTGGGACTCTCTTGTAAATGACACCAGCTTACCAGTAGTGCAGCAGTTGCAGTTTTTGATAGCCTGATTTGAAAAAGCTTCTGTAGCCTTCTGTGCCTTCTCATGTGCACGGGGATTATTCCATGGCTTTGTGATATCCTTGTGCAGGATTCCTTCCAAAATAACTTCTGACTCTTGCAAGTTCTGAAGAGTTTTGGGGGTTTTTTTTCCCTTGACCTTCTTTTAGTACCACGTGTTTTTACTTGCAGGATCAATGCTTTATGAATCTTCAGTGTCTTTCTGACAGAAGGAATGTTGTAGACTAAAATTTTCCTAAGTCACACCCCAGGGATGCAACTAAATCATGCTTTGACAATACTTTTTTTTTTTGATGGGCATTTCTCCAGGCTTTTTAACTATTTAAAAATGCTTCACCACTATAATTTTCCTTTTCCACTTTTTCAGAGGAAAAAAAACCCTAAACACTTTTTTTTTTTTTAGGTAGAATGTACAGATACAAGATAATTTGTTGCTTGTGCTTTATGATTTTTATGATATAGTTTCCTTTTCCCATCCTCCATGGAAGCCAAATCTACAGAGTTCTGCTCTGCCTGGACTTAACATCACATGGGTTCTGCTTGAGCTTTTGCTGTGCTTATGTTTGAATGCTCTGGTTTGTGGAACCTGCTGTGTCTTAGGTTCTCTGCTTCTTGGATTTTCTGCTTGCTTTCTCCACAGTTAGATTTCTCATGGCATTTTTTAAAATACTTACTTTTGCCTTCTGGCACATCCTCCTCTATCTATTAATCAGAGCCCTCAACTACAGAGTGCCAGAGGGTTCCTACTCACTATTCTGTATCTGATAGCTTACTGATAATGTTTCTCCATGTTTTCCTATAGGTGGGGGATTTTATTGTGGAAGAGTAAGCTTCAAGTGCTTCAGCAGACTGTCTGTTCTTTTTCTCTTTTCTTTTTGACTAAAAATACTGTAATGCAAAGGAATGAATAACTAAAAACTTACTTTACACAACAAGCCAGTTACTTGAATTAGGTTTGAGAAAGATTAGATTCATAAACTATTTCTTGTTAACCCATTCCTTTGCCATATTTTCATATTTGCAGATAGAAGATTATTTTATATAATTCTCATGGAAAACCAGTATTTTTTTCCAAGTGCGACACTATGTTTTGCCATCATGTAAATATGCCTGAAGATACACACAAGCCAGCACAAAGTAAACATGCTTTTATCAGCAGAATGTCTAAACACACTCTGCTGCCAGTGGTTCAACTAGCAAACAGAAAAGGGGAGAGAGATAACAGTTTGCACTAAGTATTACCCAGTAATTTCCCAGGAGATATGATATGGGAGATAGGCTGGTTTCTTATGGAGTGCTCTGCTGGTGAGGGCTCAGCAGGGATTGCAGCATGGAATGCAGCTGCTGCCCAGAGCTGGTGGAGAACCAGACGGATGAAGAGGTAGAGCACTCCATACTGCAGTGCTCTGGTCACTTGCCTCAATATTTTGCTCTTCTCAGGAGACAGTCCAAGGCATCAGACTGTCAGAAGGGCTGGGCTGGCACCCTCAGATGTGCTATGGAGAGGAATACTGCAGCAGGTTTGAAACAGATCACAGGACTGAGCATGGCAAGAGGTTACTGGGTTCTTCTTGAAGGGACCTCAAACTGAGGATTTAACATAGAGGGAATTAAATGTGAGATTTGTTTTTCAAACCTGCTTCCCAGTTAAAAGCATTTCAAGAATAGAGATCTTAAGGTGAGACATTTATTTCCAAGTTTGGCAGTTTATGAACAGTTCTTTGCTGAGAAGAGCTTTGTGATTTTTGTTTCTACAAATAACTTGATAAAAGGCTAAACCATCCAACAACACACCTTCTCTGGGCGCTGTATGGATTTAGTGCAGCACGTAACAAGAGGTAGCAAAGTTATTGCAATACAACACTAACTCAAGAGATTAGATTTTATCTGCCCAGCCTTCCTAAATAGCCAGTGATTGCAGAACCCAGGCGCCATTCCAGGTGGAGACCAGAAATCCTTGTGCATTCCCCCACCTCTCTCTCAGGGCTGAAGATGGAGCATAAAGAAAGTTTCCTGAGCTGGAAGAGCAGAGCTGAGCAGACCCAGCTATGAAGTCTGGAGGCAAATCAGAAATTATAGAACAAGGCACAAGTTTATTGACAAAGCTATGAGGAACAGAGAATCTGTTCACATTTGTAGGAGGATGGGGAGGTGACTGAAGCAGGATTTCTGTCTTCGTCTCCCTGGAGAAAAGAGACTTTGTGGTCACAGTGGCAATAAACTTCAATCTATTCCACCATTTCAATTTAACTGGACGTTTGGGCAGGTGCTACAAATATACTGATGAAACTTCTGGTCTCATGAAAATCAGCATCTGTGCAAAAGAAGGGAGACCCAAATGTGTGTCCCTTCTGGGGGAAGGTGGGGCAAGAGAGGCATTGGACACAGTTTACCAGGAATCAGCCAGGCTGTTGGTAGGACTGGTCCCTTCCCACAGGCAACCAACAGGACACACTGCTTCTGGCCCAAGGGAGATGTTGCAAGGAAAACAGAAAAATGTAAAGGACACAAACTGGGAAGAAATGAAGTTTCATGGCTCACATGTCTCAGAGAACAACTTCAGCCTTGCTTTCAGTTTTTCATTAGCTAGAGGCTCTGTGGTCTGAGCAGAGCTTCATGCAATAAAATAACCTGGTCTCTTGGGGGTATACAGCACATAATCCTGTTTTTCCAGAGCAGGACGGAGGAGCACAGGCCTGAGACCCTTAAGAAATGAAATGAGGCAATGCACTGAAGGGAAAACAGATGGAATAGGGGACAGGCAAACCCTTGTGCTTTATGAGAAGGAGGACAAAAGGAGATGCTTAAAAGAAAGGGAAATGGATGAAATAGTGAGGTTACCTATAATGGGCTGTAGTAATGCCTGAGGGAAGTGTCCTGCAGCACTAAGCATCCCAGTCCCTCCTCCTCCATCTTCACTGCCAAAATTACCAGCATCAGATGTTACGTGTAGGTGTCCCTAGCAATGATCCCTCTCTCAACACATCCTACAAGGACTTTGTTAGGCTCATAAAGCAGATTAATTATAAACCAGTAATTTCAGTGAGATGCAGAAAAATCATGTGGCTTAATCACACTTAAATGTCTTTTCAGGGGCCTTCCTGATACCATACTTCATCGCTCTTCTCTTTGAAGGAATCCCACTGCTACACCTCGAGCTGGCCCTTGGGCAGTGCCTGAGGAAAGGCAGCATTGGAGCCTGGAACACCATCTCTCCTTACCTTGGAGGCGTTGGTAGGTCCCTTCAGTCCCAGCTCAAGGAACTGCAGACAGGTCCCACCCAGCACTCACTTCCTACAGACCTGTGCCTGATGTGTTTTAGGATATAAAAAGAAATTAGTGTTAGGATTAAAAAGGAATATTTTGTAATGGGGGTGGTGAGATATTTAGGGATGGTTTCCCTAGAAACATTCAAGGCCATGTTGGATGGGGTTCTGAGCAACCTGGTCAAGTTGAAATGTCCCCGTCCATGGCAGGAGGGACTCACTACATGATTTTTAATGTCCCTTCCAACCCAAACCATTCTGTGATTCTGTAATTGTGTATTGCTCTCACCAGGCATTACTGCAGGCACATTTTAGGATCATTTGGAGAGCCTAAAATGCAAACCTAATAACCTTTGCTGTGGGGAGCATAATGAACATGGCCTCTGCTCCTCAACACTGCCCCATACCAACCATAGCCTGGTGCTCAACAAGAGCTGCCTGCCCACAGTGCTTCTAGCTCCTCCCTCACAGCCCCTCCAGGACCCAGTCTTCTCTGTCCATGAACAGCTAGACTTGAGGAAGGACAGAAAGATAGGAAATCAAGGATCCTGGTACCTCCTAATGAGCCCAAAGCACATGGGAAGGCTTCCCTCCACAAGAGGGTGGGGTTACTGAAAGGACTTTATCAACACAGCTGGACATGAGGGACAATCCACATGGCATAGTGCATCAGACTGATGTGCAGTCCTCTGCTGCCAGCTTTTTTCTACTTATTTAATATATGAAAAAACACATCTGGTGCCCTGTGTCCACCACTGTTAGGCTGCAAAAAGTGATCCAGAATAGCCACCAGGAGGAGGCTAGGGCATTGACTCTACTGGGTATTTAACACCCTTGTCCCTGCAGGGCAAGGGAAAACTCCTGCATGCTTCAGCCAGCTCTGCTAGATCATGACCTGCTTTAAGCAGGCGCCTGAAATGGGCTTGGCACTGATGGCCCTGCCTGTGGGGCTGTGTGGGAGGAGAAGGGGAGGGCAAGAGGACTCATCTAAAGGCCGCAGGGCAACAAGAAAGAAATACCAAGCTGCAGGTGGTGCTTCCAGCTAAACCCATCTCCTACAACCAGGCATGTTCATAATCTCTTGCAAAAATGCAAGCAAGGAGAAACTGTGGTTATTTTTCCCTCCTCATCACAGGAGTAAAATAGTGTTAGGGCACCTGTACATGATTTGGGACAAGAGGGGCCTCATGCAGCTACAGCACACTATAGAAATTTGGTCTCTTTTGCTCTCTGCAATTACAGTTGTCCAGTATTGTAGAAAACAATGGACTACATGCTAGGGCAAAGATTTCAACCCTAACCTTCTCTGTAAGTAGAGAGTCTCAGCATTCCTGGAGCAGGGCTGGTGGTCTGGGGGATTGTGCGCCAGTGTTTGGCTACTGAGGACACAAAATGCCCATCTTTCATTGGAAAATCTCAGGACAGGATCAGGGGGATGGAGAAGAAAATCTTCAAGAACTAGGAAATGAGAGCTTGTAACAGCTAGTGTAGTGACTGACTGATTACTTTTTCCAAAACTCTTCTGAAGTGAGATTTTGTGCTTTCTGTAGGAGTTGGTTCATGGATGGTGTCGGTTCTGGTGAGCTTATACTACAACACTGTTTTAACTTGGGTAATGTGGTATTTCATAAACTCCTTCCAAGAACCTCTTCCTTGGAGTGTTTGTCCTCTAAATGAAAACAGAACAGGTAAGTACATCTCCATAAGCACTGCTAGCAAAACATCAGACTCTGGGCTAATCAAGAAACCACACTTTATTTTGCCCCGAATTGTGCACAAGTCCTGGTTTGATTTCCTGTTAAAAAGGTACAAGAGTCATGCTGGCTTGCTCAAATTCATCATCCTCACAAGAACAACAATAGCCAGAAAGTCCATGAGTCCTTTTGCTTGACTTTAAAGCGGGAAACAAAATAAAGAACAAGTCCTGTTATCCATTACAAAACCTTTACTGAGACTAAAGAGAGACAGTGTACATAAGCAGGACAAGGAAGAATGCTCTCAGGTTTTTGAAACTATTTTTCAGGCTCTGTTTTTTCTTGGAGCAGGAGAGGGAACAAGTTCCAGGGCACAGCAAGAAATACCACCTTAGTAAAAGGCTAAGAAAAAAGACAAAACATAGTGGAATTAAACTTTGTTTTGGAGGCCTTAGGACTGTTCTAGAGTAGGAAGACAAACAGACATGACAGGTTGTGGTATACACCACTTGCAAGTTCCCTTTTCTTCAGGCACAGAGCCTGGCTGGGGAACGCTGACTCCCCTGCATGCAGATGCCTGAAGTTCCTGTTCACAGAAGTCTTGGAAACTCAAATCAAAGAGATCAATGCCTGGGTCTTTCCTCACCACAGGGCCATGACATAGCCAGGGGAGCCTGGACTTAGATGTATTCTCAGGTGCTGGTTTGTTATGGCTTCACCAGCTTGTAGCTATACAGCTAAAAAATGTCATTGTTTTCACTACAATTAGTTTAGATTTTACCTTGCACTGAGTACAACACTGCTTCTAATCAGGAAGTTATCCCCTGTGTAAAATGCTGATGATGTTCTGGTGAAGGTCTCACATAAGTCTCATAGTCTCAGCCTGCTGTGAGAGTTTGTCTTGCTGCACATTACAGAGAGTGCAGAAAGTCCATCTCAGTATTAGATTTTGCAGCCCAAAATTTATTCTAACACTTGCCACTTTTTTTTTTCAGGGTTTAATGAAGAATGTTATGAAAGCACTGCAGTAAATTATTTCTGGTACAGGAAAACTTTGAACATAACGCCTGATATTGCTGAGAGTGGCACATTCCAGTGGTGGCTCATTTTGTGCTTAGCAGCTTGCTGGGCAATTGTCTATCTCTGCACCATCCGAGGAATTGAAACCACAGGGAAGGTATGGAAAGGGTAGAGAAGTGATTATCCTGTAGTTTGAAGTCTTGCCCTCCAGATACTTTTTACCCCAAGGAAAACCCCATTTTACCCCATTTACCACACTGGCACCATTCAGTATGCTCCCTGACCAACAAATTGAGAACAGCAGTACAAGTGGCTTAAAATGATGCTTCTCTCCTTTTCCATTGCAAACACTTCTGCCCTATCAGCCTTCCCTCATACAGTTTTAAGAGCCATTTTGTTACAAATATATTCTGCAAAAGTACACCCTGCTTATTTGAAAGATAGCTGTATTCATCTGTAGCTGTCTGATCTAATATTATTATTATTGTATGTTGCAATAATTTAAATAGGATTGACTGAATTTACTGCCAGTAACTCTCTGTCTTCTGACCTCCTTACTTTAGGCAATTTATGTCACAGCAATATTTCCCTATTTGGTCCTGACTATATTCCTTATTCAAGGACTCACTCTACCAGGAGCCACTGAAGGTCTGATTTATCTCTTCACCCCTAATGTAAGTATTAGTATTTATTTTCCTTTTACTTCTCCTCAGATTTCATACCATTTTCCAACAACTCCTGGTTTAGATGTCTATCCAAGAGCTCAGCTAAGCTCTTTTTTCTGAGATGAGAGTCACTTCTGAGATGAAGCAACTTAATTATTTTAATACATTTTCACAAGAAAATAAGCAGCAAAGAATTTAACAGTTCAGTAGTAAGGCTGTAACAAAATACTGGAAAATTAAGTTTAAGAATGTTATGGGTGCCTCAGTCTTTAATGTGTAAGTGAAACTGATGTACTTCACAAGTACATGAGAAAGATGGGGTTTCCCTGCCACTGCTACAGAATTTACACAGCTTTAATCTTTAAAGAATTCACAAAGAGAACAACTGAGGACTTACACTGTAAAGTGATTTTTTTAAGGTTTAAAGTAATTTTCCCCTGCCCCTGTTTCTTCATAGTATTTCTCCTCTCCCCCATATCTCTTCCTAAAAGATACAATTGCTGGAGAACAATTTTTCCCATTTTTCTTAACTTCTCATACGGACAGGAGTTTCAGATCTCTGCAGAAGCTCGCCATTTCAGAAGCACCTTCCCTAC
>NW_005054311.1:4001857-4027126 GCF_000277835.1 Geospiza fortis
GTCCTTGGCAGCATTCCCAAATGCAAAGTCAAACTGTCCCACTAAGTGGTTGCAATCCACTAGAGGCTCCTCACAACTCTGCCTTCATGGCTAAAAGCTCCATGAAGTGGTGGGTGTAGAGGAGGAAAAGCAGCACTCACTGACACATTATCGAGCGTCTGCTGCCTCCACTGCCACAGCAGTGCTTCAAACACAGGAGCACTGGATTTTTCCTTTCCTTTCCTACAACAAGAATGCAGACTAAAGAAAACATAAGCCAAGAAGTTCAGAGATACTTTACATGCCTGGCTGGAAAGGGATAAGTGCAAGAGAAAGCTCACATGAGACTGTTTTATCCCTCTTTCTACATGCCCAGTGGCACAGGCACCCATCTAAATGCTGCCAGAGCTCAAGGACAAGCTTGGTTTTTACAGAAGATCAGGATATTCACTTACATTTTTGAAGGGCCAGACAGGACTACAAGAGCTTGGTGCAATGTCTTTGACAACACAAACAAAACACGCCTTGGCTTGTCATCAGTTGGTCTCAGCTAGGCTGTCAGGTTTCTCTGGAAGAGCTCAGGCATTTCTGGAATTTAGTTTGCAATGATCCTGAACTGAATGCAGGAAACTAGATTTGTGTGTACTCACAAAGCCTGGAGGTATTGCAGTGCTGAGGAGGAGCAGATCATCGTAAAAGAGCTGGATGGATTTGTACACTGGCAACAGAAGTCAGAATGAAAATCCACCTGCAGAGAGCCTGCAGCTGATGGTTAGCTGGTCTGAGGAAGCAGATCCTGGGGACATCCTTGAAAAGTTATCTGAAGATGGTTTTGGTGATGTTCTTACCTACAAATGTGGAAAAGCTGATGGAACAGGCTGGTAAGTGATACCTGCTATCAGCGTTGCCATTGCACAGAAAGTTAGTGTAAGACAGATGGCTTTGTTAAACTAACCTTCCAATTGCTACACAGGGTTGTGGCACTTCAAGGACTTCAAAAGCACAGTAAGCACACAGCTTCAACACTGCCCTTCTCTCTTTGTCCCCTTACCCCACAACTGCAGCACCAGTATTGCCTTTGCTGTTTGGCTATTCCCACCCTCCCTGTGAGCAAACACTGGTTGTTCTTTTACACTTCTCCACAGGGGATGCCTCAAAGTGAGTTGTACAGGAGGGCTGTTAGGCAGAGATTTACTTCGCTCACCCAGACCCCATCAGTTTACAAAACTGTAAAGCATATTTCTCAAATGTTTGCTTCCTTTCCTGTCTTTTTGCAGAAAAAGTTTTAGCAAAATAAAGTAAGAATTAAATCACCTACTCTCTGTTTCAGCTTGCTTTTAAAATACATAAAATCAACCTTCTTGACATTCTTCCCTGACTGGAAGCAATATTTTCCAACTTCTTTCCAACTCTGCAGTGCAGCAGAAATTGTAGTTTCTCTGTAACAGCTGTTACATCCATTATCTCATGACTGTGACACCTCGTTGTTTGTGAAAGCCTGTGAAAGTAACACCTAGCACAAAAAGTCCCATCTTACCCAGTTTCAACATAATAACCACTTAACTGAATTTACTTGTTTTTCTAAACCACATTTTTTAAAAGTTTATTCACTTTCCAAGTTTGTATTTTAGCTCTTATGAATAAGTACCACAAATAATAAAAGTATGCATATGGATTTTAATTATGAGAGGCTGTGTTTTTATTTTCATGCAAAAATACATAATCGGTTTTTGTCATCTGACACACTTTCCACCCTTAATTTCAGAATAAATAATGAATACTTCTTTTCATGACTTTCAGGCATAGAGAATCTGATGATTCACTCGCCTTCTCAAAATTCTTGGTTACTTGGAAAATGAAGATGCCAAGAAAACAAAAAAGTATCCTGAAGTGACACCTGAGGGGAAAGCAGAAGTTGTAAAATGATGAAGCCACACAGGAGCTGGAACAGACTTTTGGAAAGGGTTTTGGAAAATAAATAACCAGAGGCAGCAGAAACAAAGAAACAAGATTCCATCATGCATCAGCAATAGTCTGCATGGTTCAGCTTCAGGGGAGACCTGTGTCACCTAAGGAATACAAATGTCTCCTTCTCCAGGCTCTTTCACATTTGAAAGAACTTTAGAGATTGTAAACATTTGGAGGTTCTCTGGCAATTTACAATTCCAAGAACTTGGTTGGGCAACTGTTGCCTGTGCCCAGAACTCAGCAGCTATTTAACAAAACAACAACAACAACAACAACAAAACACCACAAAAAACCAACCAACCAAACAAACAAAAAAGCAGCACAGGCCCCCAAATCCTCAATTCACAAAACCATTAGCTGTTTTTACAGCACAATTACACATCACAGGGACCCCAGTAATTTTTAATTCAGTTTCTGTCCGTGCTTCATATATTCAAGAATCCAAACATCTTACCACTTTTGAGGGAGCAATTATACTTCCTTTCCTCCTTACTCCCCTGTTCATTCATTAACACTGATTGTATATCTTCACCCACGTTTCTGGCATCCGCATTTTTATTTCTGAACATATGCTTATAAAACCTGTATGCCATATAAATATAAAATAACACTTTCAACAATTTGCTGAAGACCAGATCATGACATTGTCATGGCATGCTTTCCTGCCCGTTATCTTTTCAAGTTTGGGGGTTGATTGGTATCTTTTAGAGTCAATAAATGCACTGCAACTAGTACCAGTGTAAACAATCTCCACACTCATTTGCCAAAGTTCCCAGTGAGAAAGCCAGACTTTTAGGAGTTGCATCTGTCAGCATCAACTGACTTGGCAGCACTTAATCAAAGTGTGAAGGCCACAGAGCCACGTGAGTGCCAAGTATCTGCACTGCAACAGCACCTGCACAAGGTGCTGCCAGTGAGCACTCTGGCCTTTGAGGGCTTGACTATGATCTTTCAAAACAAACCTCTAGAAGGGTTTGTCTTTGCTGAAGCACTTCAGCCAGCAATGGTTCCATGAATCTGCTGGCTGTGTTGTGTTGTACAAGAGGTGACACCGGTTCTGCTGCGGCCAAAGCACTGGCCTCCCTGTGGAGAGAGCACCTGCAGTGACGGCATTGCTTGAATCCATCCACACCGACGTGGATGCATTGTTCTTGCTCTTCAAGCTCAGGCCAGCTTCAGAGAAACCCAAAATGCTATGAAGGGTCTTTTGGCATACTTACCTCTCACTCCTACATATGTTCCTAGCCATGGGCTTGGATCACAAGCACAGGCGCACAGACACAAAACACACAAGTTGTCCTGCATGACTGGGATGCAGATTTAACTCAGACTGTTGCAAAACAAAGTGAAATAGTCTACAGCTTCAGCATTACTTTGGAACTATCTGGCTTTTAAAACATTCTCAGCAAAACATTCTTCTACTCCCCCTCCTTGATGATGGATCAGAGAGCAATTCACATGGTAGGGCATAACACACCACTTTGTAGTTTCTGCAGGAAAGTAATATTCATAGATCACATTTACATTTTGTGCATGCTCTATCTCTTTCTTTTATATAGATTTCAACATCAGGACTCCTTAGTGGAGCTATTTAAAACTGTTTAATGTTCTCTGTAATCCACCAATCATTGCTTTTTAATTTACCTTCCTGTATCATACTGCCTTTACAACAAAATTCAAACTTGTCAGTTTCTCCTTTTGTCTTGTATTACCTATGCTGACCTTCTATCTTTTATTGCTGTTTTCACAGCACTTTGAAGAGCAGACGCTGCTCTTAATAACTATTCTCTTCTTGCCTGCTTGTGCTTTTAGTCACTTCTATTAAATTATTTTTTAAGCAAATATGGGAAGATACAGAATCACTTTCTGTCTTAAAACAGTGAAGGTTTAGTATTTGTATATAGAGTTTTAGGAAGACAATACTCTTTAACTTCAGGTTAAGTATGTGAATTTTTAAAAAAAGAAAGTAATTGAGGAAAAATGTATTTTCCCTATTGTATTTCCCCTATTCCCTATTCCTAGTTTTTATCACTTAGAACCACATTATCATCAGATAGACAAAGTGTACAGTAAAAAACATTCTATAATTCTTGCACACATTTAAATAGCCTCCATGATAAACACCTGTTTTACTGACCTGTTTAGTACCTATTCCCATTTTCATAGTATTCATAGATGGCAACACAGCTCAAAATTCCAGAATTGAAAGAACAGGTGAGCTATGAGAACTGCAAGAGAAAAAGAAATTTTAATTTAAGCCTAATACATGCATTTCTTCCACTTATTTCAGCTGAACACTTTAAAAAATCCCCGTGTATGGCTTGATGCAGCTACACAGATTTTCTTCTCTCTCTCTTTGGCTTTTGGAGGGCTTATTGCATTTGCGAGCTACAATCCAACAAAGTGAGTAGCACCACAACCTTTATTAGCTGGTTGAATTCTTGCTGCACTTTATGCAATTTCTTTAAATTTTCAAAATGTTTTCCTTAATTTTTCTAAAGGATCTATAGAAAAGTAGCAGTCTTTCTAAAAGGCCCACTAGATTTTCTAACAGAAGGGGAAAGGGGAGGGAGGGAGAAAAGAAATTTAAAAAAAAATGTTTGCACAAATAACTGCATTACAGATAAGAAAATCTGCCTTTTTTAATCATTTCACTTGCTTGAATGCTATCTCTAGAAATGACTGTGAAAAGGATGCTGTGACAGTAGCAATTGTGAACAGCATGACATCCCTCTACGCTTCCATCCCAGTCTTTTCTGTTTTGGGGTTTAAAGCAACCACAGCCTATTGGGACTGCTTGGACAGGTGAGAAAGCTGTGTTCCCAAAGTTATACTGTGGTTTCAGTGCCTAAATAGATAATGTGATAATGTGTTATTTGAAAGACTTGTATTTAGAGAATTTATTTTCATTACAAAGGAAGAGCATCTGTATAGAGAAGTTTAATGTAAAAATATAAAGTACCATGGGACTGAGTCAAGGATGATAATTTGTAAGAATAAAGACAAATTGCAGAACAACCCATTTCAAGTAGTGCATCAAGGTTTGCACCTTACTCTCAGGATAGCCTTAGAAGTAGTAAAAATCTCCTCCTTTTTTGTATTTCACTAGAAATTTATTTCACTAACTTATTAAACACAAGTAGTAGAAATGGTCTGGAGACCTGATAAAACAAAAATGATTTAGAGACTGAATCTGCACAAAGTACTCAGAGTTTCTGTCTGAGACAACATTAAATAGTCTGAGTATTTTCTACTATTTTATATATAAGCTGTCAATTAATATTTTCCTTTATATTGTAAATAGCAGCACAGAAAGTAAACACAACTTTGGAGTAGCATCTGAATACACAGCATAGCATTTCCAGCCATATCATCTGCAAACTTTTAAACTAAAGTTTAAATATGTTGGCTTCTCTGGCAGGAACATTATCAATATCATCAATGAGTTTGATCTTCCAGAAGAAAGCATCATGCGACATAACTATACATCCTGGATTAGTTTTTTGAATTCATCATATCCAGAAAAAATTGCTGGACTCAAACTGAAAAGCTGTGATCTTCAAGAATTTCTTGATCAGGTATGTAATAACATAATTACAACAGGTAATCCTGAAACAAAGTTACATAGAAGGATTGGTATCTTCCTTTTTCTTGTAAGTACATGTATTCTGTTCTGCCTGCAATGATATATTACACATAATCATGCAACAAATCAATCTTTCAACATTTGAAATAACAATACTGCTGTAGGATAGTCTGAATGTATAGCTGTCTGTTATGGCAACAAAACTACACATTATTGCCACAAAACTGATCTTCCAGGGTGCTCCCACCAGAAGTCTACCATAGACACTAGATTCAGTCCTAGTTTGGTTTGCAGAAAAAGGCACAATGGGGGAACACATCTAGATGAAAGATTATAGAAAAAGAATGCTGAATGGGAATTTCCTAAATCTGTATTTAGGAAAGTATCAAAAAATCCATTATAATGTACACTGTTCACCACCAAAGTACATCATGAGCCTCTCCTTATTTTCCAACCTTCCTATAACATTTCCCCTACCACTAAAACAGATGTTTCTTGTCTGTTTTCTTGTCATACCTCATTCCACTTGCTCCAAGGATCCTGCCTGGCACAGTCAGTGTGTGCTAATGCACGACAGCCCTAACATAAAATAATGGTAAACTAGCCTATTTTACTCACATGATGGAGAAGTCCAAAGACAACATTCCAGCCCTGGTACAAGTCAGTTTCTTTTGTCTCACTTCTTCTGATGGCATCCATTTCTGATTTACAGTTTGAAATATTTTACTTCCAAGTTATAACAACATTAGCATTTTTCAATGCTTAGATTTGAATATCCTTGTCCTTGGGAGACTAAATCAAAAGAAATTTGATTGAAATTGGCTTTTTCCCTATTGGTCTTTTCTTCTATAATGCCTTGGCCATTATAGGGGGTTTTGTGACCAATGATTAATGAATTCTCTTGGTGTTAAGAGTGATAATCATATCCTTATTTACACCTATTTTTCCCAGAAGAACCTACATCATAGATTTTAAAAAGAACATTTAAGATGGTATTAGCAAAATAATTTCTATTACAATTACAACTCTCCAATCTACTTTACTCTGAACGCATCTCTCTGTGCAGGCTAAAATTCTGCTCTATGATTGTCTAGATATCCCTAGAACACTTAAAATTAAACTCCCCACTGCCCATTTTCTCAACTGCTGGCTGCCACAGAGGGCACAGGGCAACCAGCAACCTTGACTCCAGAAAAGGACAGCAGTGTGTTACAATTACTTTATGCATAAGAAATGACATTGCAATGTGTATTTTTATCTGTTTGTGAATGCTGCAGAGCGTCTCAGGAACTGGCTTGGCTTTCATTGTTTTCACTCAAGCTATCATACTCATGCCAGGCTCCCAAGCCTGGGCCATCCTGTTTTTCATCATGTTGTTCAGCTTGGGACTTTCTTCGATGTTTGGAAACATTGAGGGTGTCTTCACGCCTCTTCTAGAACTTCAAATTATACCTAAATCAGCGCCTAAAGAGCTATTATCTGGTAAGGTATTTGCTTTGTTCAAAGAAGGTGACTTCCTTATAGATGCACAAACTATTAACTGCTTAATTAATATCAAAGAGGAATTAATAATTTTTAGTATTAATTTAGCTGAATGTCACAGTGTAAGTAAGGGCAGTGGATTGTGTTTGCAGAAGATAAGCAGAGAGATGAGGTAGTAGTTATGGCAGAAGCTGTCAAGTGGCAATATTATATTGCCTTGGCCATTTTCTTTTCTTAGTTTGCAAATTAAGCTGTTCCAGTCTGAGAAAGCTTGTTAAATTGCTATTCCTGGAGTCCAGTCCACTCTGAGCTGTTGCAGTCATCAGGAAGAGCCTTGCCTTCCCTTAAGCCTTTGGCACTGATACAAATCACTTTAAGGCACCCAGTGACATCAGCTGGTCTGCTATAACCACCTGCACTTGAACTTACCACTGTAAGAGAGGTCACTCACATCTATTTCACCCAGATTTGTGCTGCTGCACATTCACATTTACTGTGAACATGTCAGAGTAGAAAATTACCACTTGAAAAATGAGGAATGAAGGTGTGTGATCCTGTTCTGGCACCAAAACTGGAATCTTTTCAACCAGCCATGGTTATTGAACAAACCTACTCCTTAAGAACCAGACTCAATGAGAGTCTGAGAGATCCTACTATGAAATTGGTCCAGAAAAATCTATGGTAGTTGCAACTAATAGATTAATATTTCTGCAATGTGCTTTTTTAAATTCTTATGGGAAATATTGCTGTCGTGCCTTTTGTAGAGTCTTCCTGTGGCATCTAAATTGTATTCCTAATTTTACAATTTTTCATGTAAAAACAAATTTATTCCCAACTTGATGAGTTAACAGTATTATTTTTAAATTTATTTTCCAATGGTGAACTTTTAAAAATTAAAAAGAGCCTGGAGCCAATATTTTACAGAATTGAACCAAAGGCCATCTCAGAGTTAGAAGCAATTAGCAACACATTAGACAGACGTACAAACTGAGTTGTAGCCCATGTCTACATCCAGCAATACCTTTATTCGCTCCTGTCCTTCCCACTTTTTCTCTCAATTACCTCAAATCTAAATCTTGACTAAAGGGAAAAATAGGTGTACAGAAGCGTGCTGAAATCCAAATGACACATGCTGGAACATAACACACACATTTGTAGCTCTGGGCTCTTTGAGGAAATGGGGACAGAAATCCAGGGAGTCCTTACACTTCCAAGGTGGCACCTGCCTGCAGTTTAGGCCTATGGCTGCATGGAAATGAGGCACCTGAAACTCACTCCAGCAGTCAAAAACTAACAGTGGCTCACAGCACAGCCCAGGCTGTCTGATGGAAGAAGTATGAACAACTGAAGGATGCTCTGAGTCACATGAATGCATTCCTCCTGCAACAGCAGTGCTCTTGGCCCACACACAGGGAAAAATTGAGTTTGGGAAGTGGTATTAGCTCCTCTAATGAGAAAACAGCTTGTTGTAACCCCACGGAGAGGGAGACAATAAAAATTATTAGAAAAAGAACAGCAATTTAGAACAAAAATACACCTACCAAGTTCAGTACTCCAGTAACAAAGATATCTTTTTTTCCTCAGGTATAATATGTCTAATTAGCTTCCTCATTGCTCTGTGTTTTACACTGGGTTCAGGGAGTTACTGGATTGACATTTTTGACAGATATGCAGGTTCAGTGCCTCTTCTAGTCATCGCTTTTTTTGAAGTGATTGGAGCTGTGTACATCTATAAAATTAAAAGGTATGTTGGGAAGAGATGGAATTTTTTTCTTCTAAGATATAAATGCAGCTCAAGTTGCAGTAACTTTGACCCTGACCTGATTTGATTTGGTGCTGGTAACTGAGACATTTTCCTAGCATGCTGTTCATTCCCTTGGCAATTTTGTCTTTTTACTTTAAATATCTGAATACTGCTGCAATATTATCATCACTTATTTAAGCTTAGAAACCTTATACTACATGCTCAGGTAATTAACTGACAATGTAAATTGGTCATTCATCTCTGGTATGCCTCAATAAAGACCTATTTGGATGATATATTATTATTTACTCAAGCAAGCAGTGTCTTATTAAAGAATGGAGTGGAATAGAAAAGATTTACAGCGCTGTGCTCTGTGTTTCCAACTTACAGGAAGCTATAAAACAGGGAAACTGTTACCAATCTAGCTCTGACATCATCATAAACATGCCCTCTTTTACAAGGTTCAGTGAAGATGTGGAATGGATGACCGGAAGAAAACTCAATCTCTTCTGGCAGATCACATGGAGGTTTATTAGCCCTCTGCTCCTGCTAATTGTCTTCATGGCCTTTGTTACTCTGCAGATGCAGAAGCCACCAAGCTACACAGCCTGGAACCCTAAATATGTACGTGCTCAAATATTTTCAGCACTTAAAGGAAGAATTATCTATTTTCCTCCCTTACAAGATCCTTTAATATTATTGTTATCTACTGCTGACCCATTGAAAATAGCTTGAAATCATGTAGTGCTCAGAATGAGAAGGCTCCAGTGTGCAAAGAGGTTACACATACTAGAACATGTCTCCTCTTGAGGTGTCCTGCTTATTCCGTGCTCCGTATTTCTTATGGATGTGTGCAATGCCCAGAAGTGTTGAAGTGAAACATGTCACAGACATTCCATACCCACAGGGGGTTCAGAGGTAGAACAAATGCCTGAGCAGAGCTTTACAGCTGCATAACGTCAGGGATGAAGGCATTTCTCAGTGAGAGCTACCAATATCACTGGGGCTCTGGTAGATATATGAATGTGTACTTTAGACAGGCAGACATGCAGGCAGTGGTCTGACTACAGTGTTGGTTAATTCAGCAACAAAGACATGACTATGCTGAGAACCTTTCATCTGGATGTCACTGTTACACATCAATAGCAGTTTCTCTGACCCCTCTCAAATACAACCTTGTGTGGGGGTTTGAAGATTGATTCTGTTCCAAAACTATATGAGGATTACACAGCAGCAGTGTCATCCCCAAATGCCATCAAGTACCTATCATCCCAAATAAAACTCATAGCCACAGACTTGCAGAAATCATCATTCCCTCAAAATCTCTGATATACAACTTCCCTATTTGACAAAGAATATACTCAGTAATTGCTGAAACCAGTTAAGCTTTGAGTACAAGAAGAATGAACACAGTTTAACCAAGAGAGGGTGAAGATTTGATAACACTTGGGGCAATCCCCATATCCCTAGGAATGTGTCACAATTCCAGCTATACATCTTTGAAAGTGTAAAACATTTACAGCTGTCTCTAGACCCACAAGAAGGGTTTGCAGAGGACACAGCCACTGACTGCTACTGTAGACAGAGTAAAACTTGCTATCCTTACTAAAACAGCGTAAGAAAATAAAAACAGAAATCATAGCAAAATCTAAGTGACCTACAAATTATTTCTTTTGCTTGCTTTTTTTATCTCCACAGGAAGGCTTCCCCACGAAAGAGGAGAAAGTTTATCCACCTTGGGTACAGGCCATTTGTGCGCTGTTAGCTGCCCTTCCTTGCGTGTGCGTACCTCTGGTAGCGCTCTTCCACCTGGTCAAACAAAAGCGCAGGAGCAAGGAGCCAAGCCTTGTACCACCAGAAGTCTCCTCCTGTCAGGGGGCTAACAGCAACTTTTCTCATCCAAAAGAATAAACATGCATTGTACCTGTCTGTAAGCAAAAATAAGACAGCCTTTGTTACACATTATTAGCTGTCATTTAGTATCATCCAACCAGCCTGGGATACACAGTTCATATGATTACAGCAATCACTACACTCTGTAAACAATGCTGCTGTGTTTCCTTCAATTTCAACCAATTTTTCAGCTTCATGTATCTCTCCAGAACGAAATTGGACTTGGAAAGCCTGTTAAGTATTGTGGCTGGCTTCTTTCTTTACTTTTAAAACACTGGTCAGTTCCCAAGGATCAGCAACAAAAATTGGAACACAAGCATGTACAGTTTCATTCACTGCCCTGCCCCTCTGCTCCAGGAGATGCAGAATGGGAGCCTTCCAAGAATAAGGAGTGCTCTTTACCAGTACATTCTAATTTTTGTAAATCCCTATACACACTTAAAAAGCAGTCATTTTGTGGTTATTTCATATTCTCAAGCATTGCAAGGAGCAAAGATAAAGCATCAGCAGATAAAAGAATGTTAAGTAAATTTGAGCAATTAATTCTGCACAAATACCTTATCTTAGCAGATTCCGGAATTTATTGTAGTGGAAAACACTAAAAAAAGTAAAAAAAAAAAGTCCCCATTTTTTCCCCTTTATTTCTCATACTAAACACAATAGCCGAATAGCATAACAAAAATGCAGATGTATAGCAGCCTTTCAGGGAGCTGCAACCTTACAGGACATGACAACAACATTAATGTTTACTGAAAAACAGGATTTCCTATACTTGGCTGCAGATCCTTGCCATTCTGTAGTGCTGGGAGATGAGGATTCCTCTTATCACAATACTTAAGGAATTGGCAGCCTCTGAAAAAATATTGAGAAAGTAAGTGAGGATAAAATATGACAATGCCTTCAGGCTGAGTAACTGAGTCAAGGAAGAGAAAGGATTAAGGTTATAAAGCTGTAAATACATAAATAAGAATTTTTAACTAACTAAAGCATACGTTTTATATTCACATTTCTGACTACAGATAGCTAAATGTTCATTAAAATCCTACAGGCAACTATATGCAGCAGGTTTAAGTAGTCAGAGTTCTGTTCTTAAACAAAAGTACATCCAACTAATACAGAGAGAAGCTGAGAAAATAATTAATCTAGATCTAAAAGACTTTTAAATCTATGAATCCATCTTGCGTCACTGTCACGGTATCCAGACTTGACTTTTGAGCTGTCCCTTCCATTCAGCAGAAGGAAGACTTTATGGATCACCGGACATGCAGTTCAACCCAGGACAAGACTCGGGGAGGACAATTTTCAGCTCCACTAACTACAAATGATAGCTGGGAAACACAAGCTGAAGTTACTGTTTAGCTCAAGTAGGCATGTAGAAAAATGTGTTGAGCAACTCTTGCATGAACACTGCTTTTCTGTTGTCAGTGCACTTCTGATGTTACCTCTACCAAAATTCCAAAACTGTAGCCTTATTCCAAAAAATTTAGTGCTACAGGTTCCCCTTCTTATTCATGAAGAATAAGATGATATCCTATAGGTACATTTTTCTCCTGAATAGCTCGACTGCGTTACTTGAGGGATCATGTGTATGCAAACACCTTCTGCTCACTCTTTTCCCAATATTTTATCTCCATATTCCATCAAATCTTCTTTGCTCCAATACCCTGCTGCGAACTCAATGTTCCGACAGACTAGACTTTTCTAGAATTGTCTAGGCTGCAAGAACCACCTGGGTTCTTTGGGGGTAAATCAGTAAAAGACACAAACACAGCTATGGTGATGTTCAGCCTTAGCCAGAATCCACAACCCTAAAACAAGAGATCAATTGCCTATTAAAGGAAAAAGGCTCAGAAGGAGCATTGGAACAGCACTATAAATAAGGACACATCCAAATTATCATAATACAATAAACAGAAAACAGATGCAGAAAGAAAAGCACAATCCTTCCGGAACACAGAGGAGTTTCCTACATTGTGAAATTTGACACCTACCTCAACCTGGGATTCCCAGTCCATATTTCCTCCCCAAAAGAAAACAGTGGAGAAAAGGACTTGTTTGATGGATGCATCCAACATACTGTGATCTCCCCTAGAGGGGCTTCTGTTGAATTCCTTCCTTACAGCTCTGTAGACACACTGAAAACAATGTTCAGCCCTCTTTCTCTCCCATCCCATTTAAACCCTCCAGCAAGCTCAACTTCTGGAATAGTTTGCAATGCATGCAGCACAGGGAGTTACCTTCAGTGGTTTAGCTCTCAATCCCTCTACTCACCTTCTCTTAAATACTGAGACCTTAACCCTCACCACAACTCAAAGATTTTGAAATTTTCCCAGCTGTACAATGATTGTTGAAAATCCACATTACAGATTCAGAACGCTCCTGAGGTAATTCATTTAATATTTCTAGATTCAAGTTATTCACTCTACCCAAACGTTTCCTGTCAGCAGTTGCTGTTTAACGCACCGCCTTGCTACCAATTAAGTAGAATATATTTTACCACCACAATGGATCACACTATTTCTTTTAGAACAGTTTTGTGGTAGAATAGCTTTATGGAATACTTCTACCTTCCCAACATTATAAACAGCTATTTTTAGAGCAAAAAACTGTATGCCTCTGACATGGTTAATCTATTCCTTACGCATATACTCATAGTGTTTTCTTTTCAATTATCATAAGCCACAGTAGCAACTTCAAGTTTCCAGTACAGACTGCCAGCTCTTCTTCAAATCTCCAAATTCTCCACTTATTAAAACACATACCAGTTTTACTTTACTTTCCCTTGCCTTTTTGGGGGAAGGATATTTTTAATGAAATAATCTTCTCTTGTGAATTCTACACTGTATTTGTATCTGTTTACAAACAGCTACTCTTTAAAACTGATGACTCAGACAGTAATTGTTGGGAAAGGCTCAAACGTCAGCTCGGAGAATTGTAACCATTACCCTGTTTTCATTTTTACAAACTAACACCTTCAGCTGAGACCACATCATAAGTTTATATTCTCACAGAGAAAGATGGGCTAATCCAAGCCATTGGTGAAGTTTACATTCCCTCCTTTCTTCATGCTGGAGCATCTTGCTGTCTCTTCCTGCCACACGATCCCATAAAATAAAGCTTTCTGCACTGCCAGGCCTTTCTTATGCAATGTTGTTCCCGATAGTGCTCCCTCATCCAGTATCACTCAGACCACTGAGGGGCATGGGGGTGTTTAAATGTTTGAGCTACTGGCTGGAGAGCAAGAATGTTGTTCTTCATCTCTAGTAGGAGCAATTGCTCTGTGACTTTTTTAGAATGTATTTTAAGAGTGCCACTTCACAGACAGAAAAAGCCCAAGCCTGTATGACTGACTGCACGTTTTGAACTGAGTTATGATGTTAAAGGACAGACTGCAATACTGCAATTCAACCACCAGTCCCTGTGTGGTGGGGATTTGCCAGGGATGAAGCAACCATTACTTCTCTGGGCAACCTCAACACCATCACAGTAAAGAATTTCTTCCTTATACTGAACGTAAACCAACTCCCAGTTTAAAGCCCCTCTCCCTTTTTCTACCACTATATGTCCTTGTAAAAAAACTGGTTTTGGAGAGCCAAAGATATACAAATAGAAAAGAAATATACTTGGTATATTATCTAATCAAGAACTTTTGTTTTGTAGGTATAAATGCACCAGTATCATTCTGTACAACACTGTATTAAAAGTATCACTAAGTATTCAAAATAAATAAAACATACACCAAAAATAATCAGCTTGGACAGTGAAATTTTGACATATATTATTTGTGATCTGTAAAGCATAAAATTTCTAGCCTCTACATCTTGCCATGAAATGCATTTGCCCTGTGCAGGTAACTGCTTTTTTGTGACATAAACCAGCATATTAAAGATTACTATAAAATAAAGGCCTTGGAAACAAATATGTGTTATTGTAATTAACCAGCCAATTCATTACAAAATTGGCTGGAACAGAGAAGTAAAAAACAGCCCTTCAAGACAACTCATTGAAACAAGAAAGTTAACAATTTTGTACAAAACATAGTTTAATGATTCCTTCATCAAGAAGATAAGAATCATGGAACATAAATTACTTCAAACAGCCTGTGAATTTACAAAAAAGACCCCCACAAACAAAAAAACCCGAACAGGAAGGTATTAACAAAATTGTCTGCTCTTTTTATGTCCTGAGAAACAGACACATAAAACTTCTGGGTGAACTTGCTTTTGGCCCATTCTGCCAAAATAAACTACAGAGAAGTCACCTAAAGACACAGTATTTATTTTCAAACCTGAGAAAATTATGAAATAAACCACAATCAGTTAGTCCAGGATAGCTTTGAAATCTTGACAAAGAGACGGCTCTGTCACTGCCTGCAGTAGTGCCACAGTATCCTCTGGGATCCTCCTGATTAGCTTCCTCTTACCTACCAAAACATCAGAAACAATTCATTACAACTGCAAATAACTATTCATTCTGGTTTAGGGAAAATGCTAATGAAGCAATGAAATCAATACTAGCTAAAACCAACTAAAAAGCTGCAACACCTGAATTATGGGGAGAAAAAAAGCTATAATAAAATATGCTATGGTTCTTCCACACTTAAATCAGACTAACAAATAAAAAGGTTCAAAACTGCGTGTGAAAATATTAACAAAGAAAATCAAGGAGCAAATTCCTCCTACTTTGTTTTTGTGCCTTTTTTTCAGATTTGAAAACGTCATTACATTTTGAAAAGTATAAGCCCATTTGTTCAACAACTTTACCCACCAAATAAGGCCTTCTGTTAAACCACAGTTACTTTGAAAGACTGAACATCCCATCAATAAAAATACAGACAGCAAAAAGGACTTTTTACAGATTAGGAAGAACATGTAAGATCCTAGCAACAGTTTAAGTCTGTCACTAAACAGAGTCAGCAAAATTGTCAATGATGCAGAAAGCCAGAAGTACTCAATAAACATTTGCCCTGTATCTGCAAAGGAGACAGATGATGTATTTATATCTTATCATGATAAGGAAAGACTCTTGCTCCTTTCCCCACTGGTAATAACCGGAGGGATGTTAAACAATAACTCTGTTTTAAGTATTTAACTCTGAAGAATGACAACTCATGACAAGCCCCTGACATTGACATTTAATAGGTTTGGCAATAGTGGGGAGAATCTCCTCCCCAAAACCTATGAGCTTGATTTAGATTCCTATGGAGAGTAATAGAAAGGCACGTGCAGGGACACAAGAGAAAACCATATTTATATCAAGTCCTGTCAACAACGTAATCTTACAGAGGTAATATGTTTTATACAGCCAATACAAACTCCAAAATGACAACAGGAATTGCAGCTGTTAAGTTGACCTAGGGGTTTTTACCAGCCTTGTTTATCTCTGTGCTAGAGATTACTGCAGCATGTAGAGATAGTGAGCAAACTTCCAGGATCCCATCCCTGTCATGACTACTAACATCCACACATGCTACCTGATTTCCAGAAGACAAAACTAAAAATACCATGTTTAGAATTAGCTCTGACATCTCTACATAATGCTTAGCTCTCTAGTAACCTTCTCTACAAGATGATGTTCTGATTTCAGTAACATTGCCCAGGACTAGGTCTCGTGCAGGGCAAACAAAACTGACTTGTAACTGCATAGAAAACTATCAATATCTCTGTTAGATTTCAGTGTATGCCTAAAGGATTGGGACACTTAGTATAGTACCAAATTCAGAAGAAAACACAAATACAAACACCATGTACAATCAGGGACTGAAAAACAGCCTTCACCTACGACCAGAGACCGTGGGGATACAGAGATAATGATGCCCGTTCACACCAAGGGTATGCACGTGACTTGTCACCATAAGATGTCTTTGTACAGCGCCACCAATTATTGTATCAAACCTTGCTGCACAGGTGGAACAAGGCTAGTGCAAGTACAGGTAAGATTTTAAGCAGGTTATAAGCAAATGGAGAGATACCATTTGAATTACTTGGACCCCAGTGATCTGTCAACCAATCACAGTGAAAGTTTCCATCTTAAAAGTTTCATAGTAAAGTCACAAATCACAGCCTGCTAATTGTTCAGGCAGCTGTTAAGCAAAGATTTCTGAATCCTTGATCTCTCAATAGAGTACCTGAAGTCTCAGATATTTCCAAAAGAAACTGGACTCTGTAGATAAGAAAAGTGGATTGTCTTAACACTGTGGATGTGAAGAACAGATTCTGCCTCAGAGAAGGTAAGATTTATGAAAGAATAGCTGAAAATTACTCTTTTCAAGAGAACGCCACCACTGACTTTCTACAGACCTTTGGACTTTCCCTGCTTCACCTCCACAATACTCAGGAAGTACAACATTAATAGGCTTCACCAGGAATTTAGGAAGAAAGGTTATTCCCTTTCCAAAGGGCAATTCTCACTGCCAGAGAAGCCACCTGACAGGTGGTCAGCTTTCTCTTCCTGGGGAAGAAACTGTGCACAGTGTTAGGCCTGGACCACATGCAAGTTTCAGGTCAGTACTGCAGTTAGGCAAGTTAGGCAGTTCTATGGGTACAGCAGAAGGAACCCAGTGACAATTGCTATTCAAACTAGGAGAACTTCACCTCTACTTCCCAGCCCATTTTCCCTGGCATCTGTGGTGGTGTGACTTTGTGGACAGCAGAGACCACTCTTACGGCTGATGCACACAGCCATGGCAGGTGAAATTCTGCTGAGCAGTAAAGGTGCCTGGGGCTGGGCCTCCACCGTGGAAGTACTGTCAGATTAAACAGCAAAGCATGCACAGAGAAGGATGGAGGACCTTTGGCTTAGATTGTGGTCTGCCAGTCTAGGATCCCAACAGCAAAACCTTCAGCATTAGAGATGAAAACCTAGCTGTGCCCTATATGGATCTTAGAGAAGTGAGGCAGCTCCCAGAGAAGCCACTGTCCTACTGGTTGTATCAACTGCATTCTCTGCTTAGTTCTTCAGTCCCTGTCCCATCCAAGTGAAGCAAGCAGCCCTGCCCTGGTTTCTCAGGAGCAGTGAGCAGACTTGGGGCCTCTGGTTTTGGTGTCAGTGAGTAACTCAGAGAAGAAGTTCCTCTGGGAAAGGCTGTTGGAATTCTGCTCCATACAGGAAGTCCGTAGCTCTCAAGAATGTGGCTAGCAAGATCCCAACCATCAGTTTGTTTCCTGTGGAAGTGTAAGTGTCATCTTGATACATTCACACTGCACCACCAAAACTCAGACTCTGCACTCAGGCGGTACTGCAAGCCTTCGATATGGGAAGGAAACGCTTTCTTCCAAAAGAAGAGCTGCTTTCTTTATGGGGCACTGGACCTCAGTGCAGCTAACAAAGGAAGCTTATGATATATTTCAAATCAAATAGGTGTTACTCTGGAATGAGACCTGGGAATCTCTTGGTCTTGTATAACAAAACTGACCAAGCAATGACTCATTCAGAATGCAAATTACAGAGTCTGGCCATCACCGCAGCTAAATTCATCAACAGCACTGGCTGCTTCAGGAAAACCTCTTGCTGTCCACTTCTAGTGTCTCAAAACTGAAAATTCTATTATTTCTGGGGCTGGCCTGCAGGCAGACTGCACAACTGTTTAAGGAAAGAGCTCCTCAGGGGCCAGGGACACACTCAGCATCTTTCACCAAACTGAAGTGTCAGAGAAACACCAACACCACAACTCTGCAAGAATACACATGCAGTGGAGCCAGTGCTTCTGTTTCCAAGTGACTCTGGCGGCACTTTTTTGGGTAAAAGTTTAAATTGTGGGAGGAGCTTGTTTAGTTGCCAGTTAATCTACATTTTTTTAAATAGAAGCTTGAGCGTTTGTATTTCATTTAGTTAAACCTGCTGACAATACATACATGACTAACACAGTCTTATTAAGCCTTCTGAAATGTACAAGCTTGCTGAGTGCCAAGCATCAACTGTCCTGTGAGAGGCTCTAGAAAATGCAGTGCTGGAAAACATTTTAATCTGCCTACTTATACTTAGTAAATTTGAATAAAATCAGAAAGATCATTAATGTACATCTGAGAACAACATTTTAGGATTAGAAAACTTTAAAAATTCATTAGTTTCTAAGTTTAATTACAATGAACCACAGACAAAACTGTAAAAATAGCTGAATACTTACAGACTTTTAAGGATGTAAGCAGACATTTGTAAACAGCTTTGTGATTTAACAGTTTGACAGTGAAGGCATGGTAGCAGAGCCATTCTGCTACCTGAATAGGGAATATGCCAGATACACCCTTGTTATCTTTAGCAATCCCTAGGATAGAAAAGGAAAATAATGTAACTGAAAATGATGAGCATTAAGAAGTATATCTGGTCGCTCTTCTCTTTCTATAAAATCACCCCAGGATTTTTTATTAGAAACCTGCGCAGTCAGTGAAGTCTTGTGCATCAGCAGAAAACTAAGAAATTAGTGCTTGAAACACAATATTCAGAAAACTGAGTTTGAGAAGAAAAATGCACTGTGATTCTTACTATGCATTTCTCAATATTAATTCCTGATCTTTATCCCAAAATTACACCATTGGACTGCACATTCAAGATGTTCTATCTGTCTAAAAAACCCCAAACAAATCCAAACCCACTACTTCATTGCCATGAACATCCTATACCTGCATTTATTGTTTTCAGGATAGCATAGCAGCATGATGCAGTCTGAGAGATAATCCTTAGGAAGAAATCAGGATTTTTTCTAACTTGCTGGCTGAATGGAAACTGGAGAACACAGGCATGGAACCTGTTCACAAAAACAGCCTATTTAATAAAAAGTAATTTGCAATTTCAAGTGAAACTATGACTACATAGCTTAGGCACTATACAGCATGTAAATGCACACAACAGTCTTTAGCTGTATCAACGCTGCTACTGCATGACACCTCTCCCATATATACACATGCCTGGAATGTCAAACGCAAATGATGCTTGTTTCTAAATTTTAAGCTGAAAGAAGATCTTGAAGCCATCTGCCTTGGTAACAGACTTCTCCTCTGAGGACAGCATAACTGCGTTATGAGCAGGGAAAACTAAACTACCCATTGTCACCAATTCCATATCACAGACTATGCCACCAGAGAACAGTCACAAGAGACAGTGAGAGGAAGAAAAACAAGGCAAAACCCCACAAAAAATTCTGTTCAGGTATGCAAGAAAACAGACTTCCAAATGATTTCACAGCCCAGGACACTCACTCCTTTGCCTATCTGGAAGTCAACTCTTCAGATGTTATTTGTATTGTATACTTCCTTACACCTGTTTGAAAATATTTTGAAACTGCTGACTATTTTTTACCTTCAGACTCTGGCATTATAATCCTGCTTATGCTGAATATAGCCGATTACAATGTTGATTTTCAATTAATCAACAATGTACAAACTTGTTTATTAAATTAACCCAGTAATCACTTAAAAACCAGTGACAATTTCATATATATAAAGGATAGACCTAAGTACCATGCTGCATTACATGTCTTTGGCTGAATTAACCTGACATACAGTTATCACAGTGGACAGTCTTTTACATAACATACAAAGGCCACTGTTGGTTACTTCTGTTTGATTTTATGGTAACATTCTATGCGATCATATCTAACAGAGAAAAATCTTAAATCAACCACAAGCCAAAAGTTTAAGAGCTGGACACATCAGTGCTGTACCAGACAAACCCAATTACACTTCTTGGACAAAGAACACAGCTTGAATGTGGACCAAGATGAATGTAAGAACAAAACCAAAATGTCCCTTCATAACAAGTGTGAGCATAGCAAAAGAACAACATCTGATTTCTGTGAACAGTGAAGAACTTCTTGCACATTTTTGTGTTAAAACAATAAAAACCCAATTACTTGCTGCTGCCAATCATTCCAAGTTTTCAATTTACATAATTTAGCATTTTCTTCCAATTTGCTTATCAGTTTTGATTTCTTTCCCTTATCTTTGTTTAAAACATTCACTTCCTCTACTGATCAAGCCAAAATCACAAATACCAAGGTATTACCAGCTAAGGAGAAACTAAAACGTTATCAGCAATAAGAAACTACAATTAACTTTGTAGAATGAAACCTCTCTTTACCTGGAGTTATACTGGTCAAAGTTCTGTATGACTTTAACAGATACAAAGTTCTAAATATAAACTGCCTAATATTTAACTAATCTAAATATAAAATGGTTAATTAGGCTTCTTATCATACTCCTGAATCAAAACAGACAGGTTACCTTGAGGTCAGCTGTCAAAACCAAGACACTGAAAATTCATTTGGCAAAGTATCACTTGAACACACACATCAAATATATTCCTGTATCCTAAACTTAACAGTATTACTTAAGAACAGTGTTGAAACAAGAATAACTTGACCTACCTACTGACATTTACGACTGCACATATTATACATATATATATATACACATTATACATATATATATAAAAATACATATATATATATATACACACACACACTGCAGACCTACATGGCACACTTGTTTTCTGATTCATAGCTCCTCCATGTGTCAAGAAAGAGTAATGAAATATTGACACTAACTTCAGAAGACAGTGACCCACCTGTAAGCCTGGAGTAAAAATATCTTGTAGATGTTAATGAGAACTGTTCTAAGGCTGTTGATCTAGAACAGAACAGAAACAGAGCTATAAGAATATTTTAATGTCATAATGGATTTGTTGAAGATCTAGACAAAAAACATTTTATGCGAAACTTAAAAGATTTCTTTTATGCAACTAAGCTAACAATGTTGTGAAGGATCAGTTCTGGAACCCTACACTTTATTTGATGTCAACATTTCCAGATTATGTGGATTTCCTCTCAAAATAAACTTTTATGTTAGAACTCAAAGCAGTTTTAATGCTCTTCATCACTAATCAGTATACTGCCAAACATCCATTTTCATACTCCCACCTGTAAATCAAGAAATAAACTATGACATTTCAGTTTGAGGACTGCACTCAGTTTGTATTTCATGTTTTTCCCAGCTGTTATACTTGAATTGAAGGAAAGACTTGATCTGATAGAAGTACAGGTGTAACTAGAAAAAAAAAGTAAAAAAAGTAGTTAAACTCTATGGGCTAACAGACTAAATTAAATTCTGTAAAGTAAGCCTCATTTGACTTCCCATGTTACAGAGATTTCCTGCTAATCAATGAACCAGTAGCTAAAAGATGACCATAATTAAATTCAATGTTGAAAGAGACTGGGCTCTGTGGCATTAAGGGTATTTAGCTAAGGGCTGACTTCAATATCTCAGGGCTGAAAAATTCAGCCTGCTAAAAAAAGCTAGACTGATAATCTCAAAAACAAACTAAATGTATTTTTAAACACATTGTCTAGCCAGAACATTATCAATTACTCCAGTGACAATTATCTTATCTATATCTATGATCCATGCAATGCAAGAGCTTAGGCTTGAAGCCACCTTAGTTACTGGAACAATCCTAATGTTCCATCTACCTAAGTCAAGCATATCAAAAGCAAAGCCTTGAAACAAAAACTCTGGGCTTGGCAGTGCTGGATTAATAGTTAGACTTGATCTTAAAGGTTTTTTCCAGCATAAACAATTCTATGATTTTATGATTCTGATTAGTGTCTCCCAGATCAGTAGCATCAATATCCTTTTCAACATAAACTTTTTCTTTCAAGAACTCAGCTAGTGAATAAATCTCTTTGGCTGTTGAGTATGGTCCTTTGCTATGGGAAACCATGTCATGTAAATTCCTTTCCTAAAGTGACCAAGATTTTCTGTTTAGGAAGACTACTGAGGAACTTTACCACCCTATTGGTGGAAAATTTCCTCCTAATTTTCCACTTAAATGCTTAAGGGCTGTTTATACTAAAAATGGTCTATAATGAAGCTAATGAAGCAATATTGCTTCATCCTTGAGTTTAAACTGTTCTTTCTTTTTGATCTTTAGAAAATATCTGTAGCTCAGGGTCTACAGAACTTTTCAGTAGGATACATTATTATCCTGTCTGGAGTTCTATGCCACTTCAGACTGTTTTCTGTCAATGGTCAAGGTTGCTAGTTTAAAGAGAAGTTCCCTTCCCCACACATTCTTTCCATCTGAAGTGTACCAGAGGGAACACCTCTCATGTTGAAAGGATTGCCAGTCCCTGTAGTCTATACCAAATTAATCCCAATTAATTGCAATTAATTTAACTACACGATTCCCAACACACCCTTATGCTTCTCCCACTGGAGTGCACAACTCTATTTACCTGGAGTAATCGCAGTAAACCTCAAGTGTTTTTATATCTAATAACAAACCACACCATGGGATCAAACGACAATCTGGCAGCTGTTTAAATTTGGAACATCCTGGGATATCATCAACAGGAAAATTCACCACTGTCTTATTTGGGTTTATTAAAAGGCCGTACTCAGGAATACCTGTTGCTAGAGTCCTAAAACAGATATCAACAGTTAGGCTAAGCCCCCCCCAGCAAAGCAGACAAAAATTGGCACCATGCTGCAAGACAGAAAATCTTGAACAAAAGGGCAGAAATCAAAGAACGAAGGGAATCACAGCTAACTCTTCAGGTTAAGGAACACAGCTAGAAATAAAGAAAGGGAAGACATTGGAGGCAAATAAATATATAAACAAACTTGATGATAACGGAGAAAAAATTTTACAGATTAATGCAAATTAAGCACATCAGCCATGCAACACTTGAGACAAGCTGTATGAACCACACTCACAGAAACCTCTGAAATAAAAATCACTGGAAAAAGATGACAAGTTCCTGTTTTTGGAAGTTAACAAAACCAAGGAGAATCCATATAACAGGAACCTCACTTATCTGATGAAAAGTCTTGAAGGGGAACATTTTCCCTAAGAATGTTTTCACTGCCAGAATGCCTGCTGATTACCTGCCACATACTGGATCAGCAGTGTCATGGACAAGAAGCAGTTCGTCTTACTTGGCAATGTACTTATGTGCAGGCTTTAAAGAGAGGAAGAGGTAGGCTCTTTTTCTTGGAGAGTCATAGTCTTAATGCAGTCTCCTCAAAACTAATGTACTGAGTCCCCCAGTTCTAATAATACATTAGGAAAACCTGGCTCTACCCCATTTGTGAGAGAGAGCTCATAGGATCTGATCTGTAAACAGCTGTGGAAATCTCTCAGAGAAAAGGCTACTTCTCTACAGAAAATCAACACAGCTGGTACAGAAGTTGATCTAGAACAAAGATGCAGACAACTTCAAAGGGCAAGAAGGACAATATCTGCACTGCTACTCAAGTGACATTGTGCTGAAAAGATGTTATAAGAGATTAATAGCTTGAAGCTTGTTAGTTTGATTTATCTGTAAACCCACAGATCCCTAGAAATTGCTTTCTGTTCTGATAAGGAAATGAGGATAAATGAAGCCTTCAAAACACACTACCACTATTTCATACAATTTATATTTCAAACTGTACTTAACTAATTGCTCCATCACCTTTCAAGCTCACAACAGAGCTGCATCTTTGTGACTACTGAAAAGCATGATGCAACTGACAACACTGCAGATGCTAAGCTTTTCTTCAAGACCTATCCCTTGGATCCTTTAAACTGATCAGCAGAACTCCCCTAGGACTGACTGTACACTCCTATCTGCAGTAACCAGGAGCTTCTGGGATTCAATTTTTAAAGAAAAGGTATTTCTGAAAAGAATTACTGAAAAGAATTTTGAAAATAATTCTGAAAATAATTACTGTTTTAAAACTTCAGTGTGAACTGCATACTACCATGCTATTGGTATCTTCAGATACTCATCATGGAATGTTAATGATTAGAAAATTCTTAGCAATATTGGACTGGACCAGAGCTGCCTTCTTTCCTGGGAAACAGAAAACAGCAGCATGAGTTCCCAATAAAAACATTTTGAGAATGTAAATAAGGCATCTTAAAAAATTTGAGGGAAAATGGTTTTCAAAGACAACTGTCAGCTGCTTTGGTTAGGCTGCAACACTAATTTTTGCTTGAAGCTCCACGAAGGTTAGTAGGTAGGTCCCTAATTCAAACTTTAGCAGGAATTGCCCACAATGTGAATTGCAACAGATTGTTACCTGGCTACCAAGAATGCAGTTTTAGGATTTTTCCCAAGCACAGGCTACTACCAAGGACTCCAAAATAGGCCTTGATTGCTAACTCATAAAACAAATACACCTATGTGCATAAAGATGAAAAATAACTACATAAAAGACAATGCTTACTACTTTGCAGACTATGTCTCTAACAGCATACCTTAGAAAAGTTCTTGCCTTCATTAAGTGTGGCGTAAGCAGCAAAAAATCATCAATGAGACGCATTAGGACTCTGTAATGAAGAAGAAACCAATCTTAGATTTTTTAATATGTAATCTTTCCAAAGTCTTTTCATACACTTCAGAGCAACAATGTGCCTGCCTATTTTAATTCACAAGATGCTAGAGGCTGATATGAACTCCAAATTGAGACTCATCAAGAAATTCTCTGTTTTGTTTCTTTCCTAAACATAAATGAAAATAAAAATAATAAAAAAGCAATGAGACTGGCTAGATGAAACATGAAGGAATTTACAACACACAAACTATTCCACAATGGCTTCCCTGGATACAGGGCTTTACACTTTTCTAAGGGAGAATGTG
>NW_005054311.1:4027173-4046200 GCF_000277835.1 Geospiza fortis
CTCCAACTCTCTCTTTGTTTACCAGGTAATAATTTGTTTATGAAGCTATAGCTTGACTGTAAACCAGAATACCATCTAGCACTGCAAAGGCTGAAATTCTCCAACAGAATTCAGACCCCAAGCATGACCATATTTTTCTGGTAAATCCTGCCTATCAGATCATAGAGAAGTAGCTCTGGAAATGATGATGTACAGTCTCATCTTCAAAGCAAGAGTACTGCCATCACTATGACCAGATCAGCTGCACCTTGGCCCAGACAAGTCAATAACCAGGCCCAGCCAAGTCAATAACCACCTTATTCTCGTGACTTAAAGGACAAATTAGATTATCAAGATCATTCAACAGACACTTAAACAACATTCTAAAATCTGCTCTACATAACAACAGCTGCTACATTAAAGAGTGCATTTTTCTGAATCAGTTTCATAATTTCCTCATTCTAAACACCCTTTGAAATCAACAGACAGCTTTTCACACTCACATCAGAGCATCCTCAAGCCTGTAAGAAGTACTACTTTTGTAGGTAAATGTTTAAAATTCTGACACCCAGCAAGCCTCCCAAGAAGAGACACCAGACAGAGGTACTTATTTGGGGTATTCTCACAGTTCTTTTTTTCTTTTGGGGGGGGAAGAATTCACTGCAATGAAGGGAGATGTCTGAACACAAGTTTCAGGGTCCAGCTCATGACTAAATGCCCTAATCCAGGATTCAGTTTGGGATCTGTTCATACAAAGTAAAAGGAACTTCAAAATTTTTACAGCTAAAAAAAGAGGTAATGTTTTTATCAGGCTAGCTTTCTGTCAAGCTTCTAAGGAGCAAGTACATGCAGGGCACAAAGACTGAGAATTACCAAAAATCACACAGGGCTTCAAACAAGAACCAACACACCCCATAAAAATCTACTATAAAGCTCTGACCTTGATAAAATGTTAAGATTTACCGACAGTGGATTGGAAAGCCCTCAGGCAGAAGCCTGGAGTATCAGTATCACAAAGTATGTAACAAACATATCGTCTGAGGTGGAAAGACCACAGATGATGTGGGAAGGAATGAGACATAAACTTCTCAGAAGCACAAGAGCAGCTTGTAAGACTCCTTATGGTGCCCTTTCTAAGAATAAATCTCCTACCAAAGAAACAAAAAGGCTTCTCTGCATTTTCTTCTCAGTCTTGCAATGGGGAAATTGTCCCCAAAAAACAACCACAGTTTCACTGAAGCTGCAGAGATGTGCAGCATACTCCTAATGGTTGGAAATCCTTGAAATTCAAAACTAAATGTCAGAGAAAATTTCCAACAATATGTACTACATACTATGAATTACTGTTACAGAGCACAGAACAAAGCATCCCTACCCATCCTGCTTTATTCCAGAGAGCCATTTGTTTTCCATATCTCCATAGAATAAGCTGCAGAGTAAGGTTGACAAAATGGAGCCCTGTGGAATTCCACAGCACTGTAAGTAGTACCTACCAAAGAATAAAAGAAAACAAAAAAATCAAATCACGTAACAAGATCACAATAGCTGTTAAATATTTTTTCTGAGTATAACATAAGAAATATGCTATGTTTGCCAGTTAGCCTTAATTTTTTTTTTTGTCCTAAGAATCTACATAGAGATCCAGAAATTTTAATTTTAACAGTGAAAAAACCCCCACTAATTCACGCATTTCTTTTGTATTAACAAACTCCAGGAGACAACTGCCATTAAATAAAGAAATTGTATAACTGATCTCAAATCACAATGCCTCCTTCTGCTGCAGACACATCCTTCATTGAAGTTTTTTAATTCTTTATGTTACATCTTACTGTGACAACTTCAAGAGAAGTGCTCTTATACACAAAACCAAGTGCACTGGAATAATTTTCTATGCTGGCATCAACCAAATGGGTATGGCTCCCAAAACCCAAGGGAATTCTTTTCACAACACTTCTCTGAAGCAGTGAGATACTGTAATGTCCATTTCCCCACTATCACATGAATGACTTGGTGAAGCTGAAGAGAATAAATTCAGACCACATACTACTTTTGAGCACTGACCCTACCTGTATTTTCAGTCATCTGAAAACACTCCTGGCAGTAATTTTATTTTCTTACAGACTTTTGTTAAATGTATCAAATGGTATTAAAAGATTGCTTAGAGGTCCCCAGCTCAATAATCAGCATTTTTCTCAAAACATCAAGGTAATGTAGACTAACTGTGATTTTTTCGTAAGAAAAAGACATTTCTATCTATTTACTGAACATATAGGGTTTTTTTTTTGACAAACAAGAACAAGCTACTTAAAAGGAGTAAGTTCATTTCAGGACAAACAGTATTTTTTCAGTCAAGTTGTGACTGAATTTGAAAGTGTGAAGGTGGTTTTGTCAGGGTGTGCTTTCTCTGAAACCATTAAAATTCCATGAAGCATACTCACGTTGGTTAGTCATTATTAAAGTATGCCACAAGAGCATTCTTATGATCCTGCCAAAGGGAGTGTAAGCATCAATGCTAGAAAAAATATAAACATGCTTCTATGTGACTCTTTGAGAGCATTTCTCACTCTCCCTCAATCCTGTGAGATTCTAAAATAAGTGTGCTAAAACAAAGGTATTTTTTCCAGAGTTAGAAGCTATTCACTCTAACATAAATCACCCTGAATTTACAAATAATGATCATGTAAGTACTTCCTTTTTCAGACATGGTACACATTTGTCATCTAGAGGCAAAATACACGTACCAAGTCAGTATCTCTACCAACACAAGAAGAAATCTGCATTAATACTTTCTGAAACATCTGATTCTTAATTTTGGAGTTGCCAATAATTTAAATTCCTATTGCTACTGCCTTTTATTTTTATTGCAACTTGCCAAAGAGCAAAACCATTGCACTTCAGGGAAATGACTAACAAGGCTTTTGCATGATTGCTTGGGATGTTACTCTTGCTTTTGCTCACCACTATGGATCCCACTATTTTAAAGTATATTCCTTTTAAATTACACTTGCAGTTTTAAATGTAAGTTATTGCATATGCTATGGAATAATATAAGTTATGAAGGTTATTCCCCATTCTATGGAATAATGCATTGTAAATAATTAACATCACCCAGGTAGGGAAGAGAAATTTTACTAAATATAAAGCTGACTCCAAACTCTTCATGCTTTTTTGGAGCTTAAACTGATACACAAATTTCTCACTAACATGAAATTAAAAAATCTTTAAAAGACAGCTATTCAAAAGTCCCCAAAGTCAATTAAACATATCCTCTTAACAAGAAATAAACAAACAAACAAACAAAGCATACTATAAAAAAATAACTAATTTCTTTTTTACCTGTTCCTAATCTCCAGAATACTGTTATGCATCATTTGAAGGAAAAAATTAAACAGGCTGGAACTTGTCTCATAGAAAGTTAAGCTCTAGAAATATGACAAAACAAAACAAGATTTGAAATTAAAAACACATTGTAACTTTGAAGATACACAGAAAGCTTTAAAAAAGTAGACTGTAGCAGCTCAAACCCCTATGTAAGTGAAAAGACAAACCCCAAACCCAAGATCTGAATATACATACTAAAAAGCTGCTCACATCCAACAATTCAATTTTTGTTGGACGTTGATTTTTTTGTTTGTTTGTTTGTTTTCTGTTAGGAGAAATCAAATATGACATCTAAACCCACTTTTTAAAGTGCTGGCATAATATATTGGATTATTACAATGTATAAGACCCTGCTCTTTTGGCCACTTTCTATCCTGTAGGACAATTTCTGTACATCTGGATCTTTATGATTCCCAAAGTCTTGACACACTCACTTGCCCATTCTGCTGCAAAACACACACTTCTTCAGGTATTACAAACACTTCCATGCATTGCTGTCCACCCAATATTTATGGAACATTTTGTTAAAAATTAGAAGATAAAAAATTAATTTACAACAATTTAAATACCCTATTCATTTACAACAATTTAAATACCCTTAACAATTACTTAATTCAAATTAAAATAAAAATACTTACTAATTGCATAGATTAGACAGCAGACAAAGGCACCCAGCCTTTGACAGATGTAAGATCATGATAACTTGCATTGAAAAGATAAGGTGATGTACCAATGGTACAGACACCCATTCTGACATGATACTTTTCTCAAAATACTTTGTTCTTTTAAGATAATGACACACAAATTGTTTTCAAACAGAAAATATTTTTAAATAGAACACTGCTGCTCATGCAATATCTAGTATAGTTCTCTAAATCAGTTTGAAAAAGATAAAACGTACTTATACATCAGCAATCCAGCTAGTTTCCATTTTCATCCAGGTACTCATTAGACTTTCTTTTGTAGGATCCTGGAATTGTACACCAGCCACACCACATATTCTACTCCTACGTCCACAGATAGACAAGATCATTTCATGTGTATGTTAGAAATCACCTTTTGCCAATCTTGTCATTTTCCACTGCCAGGTTTAGAGAAGAAAAACTTGAAGAGGAATTACTAGCCTGAAAGAACATACCTGTCTGCTCATTGGATGCTCAGGAAATGTTGTAGGTTGTTATTATGGAACACCATGATTCCAAGCAAGGAAATGCATGATGAAACTGTCTGAGGCTATCACCTACTTCTATGCCTTTGTCATGCTCCTTGCCCAGGAGGAAGTCTTGAGAACAAACACTTGTATCAAGAAGAAAACTGCAGGATGCTTGCTTCTTGCAACAAAGCATCAGCTGGAGTAAACTTAAAATACACGTAATTTTTAACCACACGTTAATTCACTGAAAGCAAGAAATCTCTTTAAACAAAAACTTAAAGAGCTGATCTTGTTTGCTTTGTACTTAACTCTCCCTAAAGAAGAGTTTATTCTCATCTCTCTTGACAGGTAATCCTTAAAATCAGCTTTCTAAATTTTTAATTAGGCACAAAATAAGATCTTAAAACAAACAACAGACAAAAAGCTGTGCAGTTTGCAAGTCGTCACATCCTTAGCTACTTGGGTTATAATACATTTTGCTCATTCTTACTTCCCTATGTTTTGGAGATAGGAAGTGTTGACATCCGTTTTTATAGACAGTTAATTTCTCACTTGAGGACTGTTGCAAGAAACAATGAAATTAGGAAAAGAAAACACTTGTTAAAATAAAAGTTTGATAAAATAATGAGAAAATCTGGGAGAAGTCAAGAAGGACTTTTAGTCAGATTTCTTGCCTGGTGCACTCCTCCCACTCAGAGCCTGTTACAAACATCAAAGAAGAGATGACAAAAGTCTTTCTACAGAAGAAAGAAGGTGCTGGTTAACTAGATGAGAAGTAATGGCGCCACATAATATGTACATACAAGTAAAAATCCCAATCTTTCTCTAATTCTTCAGTAGGTTTCTTTTTCAGTTGAAAAGAAGCCTCACAATACTTACCTGCTCAACTACTATTGCATTTTGCAATGAGGCATTCTCCTGAAGCTGGGACACAAACTGCTTCATGTCTGGCATAAAGTCCTTGAAAGTAGAAACCTGCGTAATTGTTTAAATTGTAAAGAAACAAATGATAAAAGCAATAAAAAATTCAATAACTGACTCTTCTGTTCAGTGGAGGTCAAAGAACCACCCTTATTGCATTATTTTAATCCAACAATTCTTCTACAGTTAAAATGAAATGTCTCACCCACAAATCTCTATTTCCACAACACATTTATCTTTATTTTTACTAAGAGTGAGTAAAAACTTTAAAAGGTATGGAATAAAAACAAGCTTTTCTACCCCTGGAAAATATCTAACAGCATTAAAAAAATGTTTATTAAGTACTTAAACACTTCAAAGGGTGGCTAAAGAAAGCTATAAAGGAAAACCTTTCCTTGGGCCAAAATATGCTTACAACAGCAAAGAGAAGAAATCAGGAAGTCATACATGTCTCTTATAGAGCCTCTTGGCTCTTCCACTTGGGGTAATCATAATCACAGCGTAGCGCCGTATGCAGTACACGGTTCTCTTCTCAGGCTTCAGGACCCGTGAAATCACTTCCACCAGTTTGTTGTGAGGAATGCTATCATAAGCCCTGGACACATCAGCCTGAAACAAAAGAAATATCTTCCACTACATATTCAGCAATATTGCTGTAAACATGCTGGTAGTATAGAGGAAGCATTGTTGTAGTATGTAAGAAAGGCTGAAGGACAGATCACATGGGAGTAAAATTATTGCATCATTCAGGCTGAATTCCTGACAAAACAAAACCTCACTGCTTATCTGAAAGACCTTTCCCCACTCATCGAGTATTCCCTTAGGAAGGAATATCCAAGTCATCAGTTTTACCACAATTCTTATTATTAACAGAAGAGTATACCACATGCAACCTTAAGTCTAACACTAAATCTCCAATCATTCAGGTCAATAACTAGTATTTTTATGTTTAAATATTTTAAGAAACTTGCCTCACCATATGGCCATGGAGATGACATCTTAACTTTTGGAAAGCTGCAAACCTACATATTTACCTTTCCCTTCCTTTCCTTTTCATATTGGCAATCTACCTCAGCTTTTACTTGTCCTAGTAAACTAGGAGAAACTTTCTGTAGAAGTTTCAGGAGTAAACTGAGAAAACTTTCTGTAGAAGCAACAATTATTATTTTATAATAATCTTAGCATTATTATAAAACAAATTATGTCAATGACTCGACCCTTTGGCTAGAAAGACAACAGGGCAAAATTATGAAATTTATTTCAGGGCAGGATGACAAGCGACATGAGAGATGAGAACCCAGCCCCCCTACAACACATACAAACCTGTGTAATTTACATATTTCTGTATACATTGCCCCAATTCAAAGCTATGAATTGAAATCAAACACAAAATGTTGCCTGCTAGACAGAACTGACAAAAGTGTGAAATAAAGAACAAACTCAAACTCCTTTAAATAATAGGCTACCACTAGCACTGATTTTTTCCAAGTGGGAGAAGAAACTTCTTGGAAAGACACCAACCAGAAGTCATGTATTCATTTTCAACAGAAACTAATGATAGTGAGATAGAAGAAACAATTTTTTTAAGAGACACTGAATTTATTCAAAGGCACATAAAACATTTTGTTCTGGTTTTCATATAGCTCAAAAGGCTATCTGAACTTCTATCTTTTTCCCTCTTTTATACCCAGCTACATGTAACTGCAAAAAATTCAGTGCATGCACAGAAGCAGGAGCTCCTGCACAACAGAAAGATGGACAGAAAAACACCCAAGCAAATGAAGCAGGGTCACCCATCCACAAACAGCAATCAACCACCCCCATCAAAAAACTAACCAGTCTGGAAAGTATGCACAAAATTTTATTCAGAAAAAAAAAAATTATGCAGTCGTATTACAGCTAATACAGCTACAAAATATCTGCACAAGCTAGTTTTGAAAAGCTAGTTTATATATGTAACTAAAAATACATACCTTTACACAGTAGAAATGAGGAATTTCACCACCAGATTCAAGAGTCTTTGTAACAAACTGCTTCCATATCTTGTAGATATCATCTCTCCCAAACACTGAAGACCCTATAAAACTGGTGTTTATAGTCCGTTCATAATTTAACACACTAAACAGATTCTTTAGTTGAGTGTTGTAATGATTCATCTAAAGAGACCAAAGAGAGTCACCTTAAATTATGCTGAAACACATTAAATTCTTTGCAATACAAAGATTACAAATTTAAATAAATTTTGAGATTAAATTCATGCATTTACTATATTTTTTTGTTCAACTGAAGCTTTCAGAAAGCCTGACTATCACTGCAGTAACTACTTCAAAGCAACAAAACAGTCTCAGAGATTTTTCTTTTGGTACAGTTAAATCCTATGGAAAATGTTTTTGCTCCTATACTTGACTCTTGGAAATTAAGGTGTAATAGTTACAGTGATAAACAGATGAATGCCAGCAAATAAATTCACTATTGATCTGAAAATAACTTCTTAAATATCATTCATTCTCTCTGCTGGAGATAATGACAGCAACAAGAACAGCAAAGAGAAGTTGTGCTCTGAGATTTTATGCTAACTCCAGCTGCACCATCAGCTGGGCCTCTCCAGGTACTTTATTCAAGTAACTGAGCAAAGACTTAACTCAGCTGTGGGGACAGTCAAGTACATCAGAGCAGCACTGAAGTCATGCAGTTTGATTAGCTCTGTAAACACCATAATGTGCAATATTATGTGAAATAACACTCCACAGCTCAGAGCAGCTTTTAGCTGATGCTCTTTTCACCTGGTTTGGGATCACATGGTCTGAACAGTTAGTGCTAAGAAGCTGTTGACATCTCACCCATTTGGGGAACACTCAATCTTGGGAATGAGACTCAGCCTTAAGGAAAAGCAATTAATTCAGCCGGGCAAGATAGTGAAACTGGGCTGTCACTATTCCTTCTGGCTAACTACCCTTTTAAATAGCTTATTGCGTGCACTGAGTGTTCTGTCTGTTCCCACACCGCAATTACTCTCAGCTTCCTTCCCAGCTCTCTACTGTGCTTGTTCCAGCTTCCTTGCCCTTCCTTAGACCCTCTTCTGTAACGCACCCAATCCACTGGCACTACAGGCAACTTCACGGATCAACACGCACTATCAGTATTAAGGCAAATCCTAACAGGCCAGACTCACCCATACCAAAAAAACAGGATTACTTTACAAGCCATGTTATTCTATTGGGCTCATTTGCTTAAGGCAGGTTTGGAAACAGAAGTTTGTGATCCTGGAACCGGAGGCTTGTGGTAATTAAGCACTGGAAAGGGAGAAGCTAAGCTGCAACAGACCCATTCAGGCATTTTGATCAGAATGCTACAGTCCACCATGTTAAAACTAGTTTTATGGAACAAAAATGCTTACTCCATTTATTAGTTACCTACATCAAATGCATATAAAACAATGAAGTAAATAAAAACCTTCTTTTCTCTGCTTTCCTTGCTGAGTGCTTGTGGTTCGACAACACCGCTCACTTTTACTATGGGTCTCAACCCATTTGGTTTTGGAATAAACCGGAGCTTTGATGCCATAGGAATGAACTTTTTTTGACGGATAGTTTCAATCTCCTCTGAAGACAGAGGCCGTAGCTGTACTTTGACAAAATGATTTCTAAAATACAAATATACACTTAGTGTAAGCAATAGGAAAGGCAGAAAACGAAAACATTTAATGTCTTTAGGATAACTAAAGCCAAGTATTTTTCTAAGATAATACAAATACTAACCTTTACAGAAAGTGACATGAAATTTTGAATTTCAAAACAGTATCACAGCATCTGAATGACAATGTAATACAAAAAGAAACCATATATTTCTGCTTAATGCAAATAAAAACCCTTCTTAACACAAATTAAAATTTAAGCGCAGATTCGTGGGGTACATATCAACATTATGAAATATGTTGAATGCAAGAAATGGGAAGTTGGATATTGTTCATGGTTTCAGAAGTTTGAAAGGCATTAACAAAGTTGAAAAGAACCTTCTGAAAACTACTCTAAGACAGCTTCTGGGAAGAACATACAAACTGTAATGGCTGCTCTACTCCTAAGAGTTAGGGGATCTACTACTTATTAGGTGCTGGGATACACTGGCAACATAAGGGCTTAAGGTATGCAGGACTCTGATGACACAGTTGAAGCAAACAGCAGAAAATAATGAAGAGCCACAGGTTCTGGGCTTCCTAAGTTCACCTTAATGGGAAATGTGTTTTCCTCTCAGATCCCCCCCCCTCAGGATTCACAGTTCCATGAAAATATCAAAATCAATACTTTTCCATACAATGAATCGGGAAAATGGCGGTGGAGTAAAAGCCCTTGTTTTTACTTAAGATGCAGAGTTAAAGTACCCTACCTGCAACATAAAAGACCTGGATAAATCTCCTGCACTGCTTGTATTGTTCAGATGGACAAAATGTGTCCTACAGACTAATGGCTATGATATTACCCTGGGAAGTAAGGGAGGCAATTCAAGTCCTCACAAAAGACTGGGCATCAATCTAAATTTGCATGAAGACTTTTTACATCCCACACAATCCAACAGGCTGGTTTAGCAAAAGGAGGCCACACTATTACAAAAGGCAGTGGGTGAATGGTGGAAACCTGGTAAAGATGCTCTAGGAGACACCTGAGAAGCCAAGAATGCAGGTGAGAGAGGCACACAAATACTTCTTTTGTATGCCTATACAACTCAAATACAAGCTCATGATCTGTCTGCTAGGAACTCTTGGCATCTGAGGGATACAGGGCATGACACCTAGAAGATACAGTGGCATGCAGGGCTGGTGAGTTGAGCTACTGAAAAGAGAGCTTTGAGGATTAATATTCAAATTTTCAAATTAAATTCCTGGTAGAGGTGCTGCCCAAAGGAAAGCAGAAATGATTGCTTTTCCACAGTGAGGGATCACTACTCTTTATAAAATTACGTTCTTTGCTGAACACAACATCTACTATACTATTAGATGGATAACCAGGATAAAACAAGTCACTCCAGTTCAACAGAAAAAACTTAATGATCAAATTTCCCTCCCTCCCTTTACAGCTCACATTCAAGACCGGAAGGAAAAAAGCCCCAACGAACCTCTATCACTATATTAAAAGATATGGCTTCCTTTGAAAGTGAAGACAAAGGCCAGATATTGGCAGATCTTCATTACTCCCTCTGGCCAGCTGGAGATGTCTTTTTGCCTGCAGCAACATTCATTGCTTATTTCGTGGCATTTGTAGCAGTGTTGATGATTTTGAATGTGCACTAATCTATCAGCCACTGAAGCATGCTGCTCTCACAGGCACTCACAACGCTGTTAAGCACTGAAACTTGAAGTAACTTGACTAGATGGTCCTGCTGTCTTTTGATATCTCACCTCAATCTGATGGGGAAAATTCAGAATTTCTGCAGGTTTTAATCCTCAGCAGCCACTGTGTGGGGCAAGGCCAGGGACGGCATGAGCTTTAGGAAAACAGGTGTTCTCACCACAACACTGTGCTCATTATTTTTAACACACAACTTCACATTCTGCAGGCTATTTAACTTGAAGCAGCTGTATCACAAAATACTGTTTTCTTAGCAAATTCTGCTTTTAATGTGGGGACTGAAGTTTGTTATAGCTTCAAAAATTAATACAAAGTTGTCTGTTCACAATTACAGCACACACTGATCTCCACCAATACAGCAAGACTAATATAAAGACCCAGGGCCCCTCTGAGAACCCTGCTCCATATCCTTGAGTGGGATTCTGTCTAGGATGATCTACTCAAAAGGAAAGTCCTTCAAGATGAGGATTTACTCCCTAATGACAATGCAGTCAATGCAAAGGTAAGCTCACAAGTAAGGTCCAGGTCCACTCAGTCCAGCCTGTTCCATCCATTCTCTTCCTCCAAAGGAGGATACAGAAGAACTCAACAGGAATCAGTGGCTACCAATGCCTTCCTGCAAACCAGCTCAGAGCAACTGCTTTAAGCAGCTCCAGCTGAGGAGAACCAGAACAACCACAGAACATCCATTAGGGCAACAACTGAGGTCACCAGACACTCCTCCTCCAGAGAAGATGGAAGCAGCTCAACAGCCTTTGGCACTACTTCACCAGCAGTGCCTGGCTGGTTAAGAGCAGACAGTGTCTGAACAGCCTCAAAATGGCCAAGGCTGTCCTAAACACCTTGTATCCCACTATCTCTAAAGACCTATTCCAACTTCTTTCCTCCTGTGTGAAGCTGGCAGCTGGCCACCTCGATGAATGCAGAAAGCTGGACTCGTGGCAGACCTCATGTAACACATCACACATGAAAAAGCAGCGCTGAAAGCCCTGTCAGTGAAGCTTAACCGCAGCTGTTGGAATGAGAGTAAAGTCCTTATAAAATATCATTCCTGTAGCCAGAAGCAAACATCCTGTTCTTAGGACACGCCTTTGGCAAGCACGCAGCAGCATTTCCTTGGGATGTTTCTCCAGCTTCCAACAACCTGCACTTTAGAGACCTTCCAAGCAAAAGGTGAGAAGGGGCTTCCTGCATGGTAAGGAAATACGTGGGGAGGAAAACAGAAGAAACAAGACCCTAGATTAAGGTCTTTTGAGTTCAAAGCACCTTACACATTGAGTTTTTCTAGGAAACTGGGAACACAAAAAAGCTAAATCCTGAGTTGCTTGCTCTTAAACCCCAAACCCCACAAAAAATCCATTATTTACTACTTCTATTATTTTTTATTGTATCTCTACTATGTGAAAGTCAGTACTTGATCATGTTTTGTGCCAAAGAATAGTCTTTAGGTACAGTGAAACTGCATAAAACACTAATTGCAACACTACAGCTGTTAGTTTGAAGACAGGACAGAATGTGTGGGACTGCAAATTAAATTCTACTAACTATTCAAAGAGCATTTTCTGTGCTACAACTGCAAACAAGACTGAGACCCCATTAAGTGCAAACACAAATGCAAAGAGTGGCACTGAGATATCAATGCTGAAATCAGGGAGTGACAGGGCAGGAGGGGAAAAAATCACACATATAACACTGTGGACCAAAAGATCAGAGAAAAAGCAAAAGGTTCACCATTACAAAACAGCCACTAAAACACAAGACATTAAGTGTGCTAATTTTTCACAGTTCCAAAGCTCTCTCAGATACCAGCAATTTATAATAAAAAACTGAAAGATGTGAACTAAGGAGATGGGCTGTTCACATCTCCCAACACTGTTCATTAAAACTGTCTTTCCTATTTTCTCACTTAAATTGTTTAAAATTTTGTCTTAAATAATGCTCTAACTTAAATGCATGAATTTTTAAGACCAAAAAAACCAGCATGGAATCCCAGCCATACTGAAAAATGAGCTGTGGCTTCTAAAACCCTTAACCTTTGGAAAAAAAAAACCCTAAACCCACTAGGCTACTCTCTGATTTTTATGAATAGAGTATTACGGCATTTCAGAAGAGCCTTGTATTTTCTTTTTCTAAATTAAAGCAGTTGAAGGAAATTGAGTATTTTTAAAATGAACTCTCATTTTAAAAGGTTACTTTGGGATTATATCACTATGCTTTACTCATTGTTAAAAGGTATAAAAACTGGACTTATAACAAAATCCTCTTCATAGTGGATTTTAGTATTGCAAAGATTTCTAATAAAGAAGTCTCAATTTGAATTAGTTTTCTCACACAAACTATTTCTGAAATTACTAACTGTGCATGCTACAATCACAGGTTGAATTTTCCTCTGGGAAATGAAGTAAATAAAATTGATATAAATAGACAATAAATTAAAGCAGAAATATACCTTTACACAACAAAACAAATGATTTCTATCCATATCCATTAAAGGTTAATTAGTTTTCTAGTGTTACCTAATTCCAATGTTCTGTAACTTGCCCCAGATAAACTTTCGGTAGTAGAAGAGCATGTTTTTCTGGAACATAGTCTCGGTGATATAGAAAAATGATCTGAGCAACTCAACAACATAGGTACCCATCAGCCAGTACAGGAATTTGGCCAAAAGTTCTTCACGGAAACAATGTTCATCGGCAGGAACAAAGTGATCACCTTCAATAAATAATTCAAAGGTAGTTATAGTAACTATCAACTCTTAGCATGAGTAAAGAAACAGAACACACAAACAACTTGGATAACATTCTTGCCCTAGCTTGAGGTCATGAGAAAGAAAAAAGGTAAGTACAAACAATTACAGAGGTGACACTCCAAATTTTCAGGGCATTAAATAATGCAACTGACCCAAGCTTAAAGCATTAACACAGGAACTAATCTGCAGTGACAAACTGACATAGAGGATACAAATACATGCCACAGTAGCCCAAAGACTTACTTTCTTACCCAATATCAAGAGTGCAAGATCTGTAATGCACAAAGGCAAGAATATTGTGAAACGAGAGGTAAAATGAAAAGAAACAAATCTACTACAATATAAAACTTAAAAAAAAGGAAACAAAAGACTGAAACTAACATAGACATACTATAAAAATTAACAAAAGTAAACTGAGGTGATTTGGGGATAAGAATGATATTCAGATTTCCCAATTACATGAAAATTAACTAATTATAGGGTTAGGCTTTATTTCAGACATCCTATATAAAACTTACTGTCGCAATCAAAGAAAAACAAAGAAAAAATACAAATCACCCAAAGTATATCAGTACTTCCCATTTAGATGGGACAACAATTATGAACCTACAGCATTCCTAACTACTGCTGAATTTAGGGTCATGTAGATCTGTAATTACATCTAAATACAAATAAACAGGGAATAAGGCCCTGGGCTACAATACTGATGTTTTGGCCAACTTGCAGTAATAATTTTTCTAATTACATTTAAAGAGTAGAATTTAGCCTAAATGCAACAGAATTCTTAAAGAAACTACACAGAAATATTAGTTTAGCTGCTCAGCACAAATCATGGTTATGGCAAGAATATGTTAAAAAAGCTTAATTTTGATGCAACAGACCTGACAGTACAATTTATAAAATGGAAATAAATTTTCAGTTTTCTACTCTGTTTTGTTTTTGCATGCTCCAGGGCACAAACATTTTCATGTATTTACAGCACTTAAAAAAAGACTAGTACTACTTCAACAGAAGCCAGTTAACATTAGGGAAAAATTTCACTGCTGGAAAAATTTCTGATTGAAGAGTTGCAATATGAAAGTTGAATCAGGATGCTGATAGGTAGCTGCCCTGGAAATAGCTTATTTCTTTTCTAAGTTCTTGACAACAAATGTAAAAAATGACTACAATTCAGGAAATTGTCAAGAAATCACTACTACTTTTGGAGGAAAAAACAACTCCTCCTACAGTGCAGCAAAGCAATTCAAAGCACGTTTAAACATCAAGCATATGACAGTACTTCCACAAAAATTAAAATAAGCCTATATATTGCTTTGTCTGAAATATGACTAGAGAAGAGAGCATTATATTTTTCAAAGATCAGACGTTCCAAATTACCATGAATCACACACATATTTTACAATAAAGCCTTTTTAAATATTTAAATCCTCAGCATTTTGGAATGTGTGCTTTTGAACCACAGTATCTGAATAAAGAAATACTGTTTCCTAGAATTAAGAGTTTCTTATGAAGTGTAATCTCTCTTACTTTTGACATCAGTTCTCAAACATCAGACTTTTGATCTTCCTCCTACACTTGAAAGAACCTGTAACAGCTTCAAAACTCATTGCACTTTTCAACAAAAGAATACAATTTTCAGCTCTCATTACTGTAGGATCCAAGTACAATACCAGGAAAGAATAAACACTCTAAGCATACCAATTAAGGGAGCGCAATCCATATTGCAATACATGAACAACAGAAACACAGAAAAATTAAAATATGCACTAGATCCTACAGCAATCAACCCCAGAACACTGGCTTCAGCCTAGATTTAAATCTTAGGATAGAGTCTGAAGAACAAAGTCAAGGAAAGGAAGATTCACCTGTCATTTGGAAAGAGGACTAAAGAGAAATGGATTCATACACAATCTGGAGCAATCAGCTGTTGCCCTCATGAGAGCTTTTTAGCCAGGGACCACTCAGCCTGGGGGCTTCTGCACCACCAATTAGCCAGGCTGAAGCAGTGCTCAGTAAGGCTCTCTTGATCCTAGAGAAGGGATCTAGAAAAGGTGACAGATGATGACAGCCCTTTTCACATGGACATGTAATGATAGGACAAGGGGGAAAGATTTTAAACTGATAAAAGTAGGTTTAGATTACATGTTAGGAAGAAATCCTTTACTGTGAGGATGGTAAGGCACTGGAACAGATTGCCCAGAGAGGCTGTGCATGTCCCAGCCCTGGAAGACTCAAGAAGAGGCTGAATGGGGTTCTGAACAACCTGGTCTAGTGGAAAGTGTTCCTGCACATGGCAGGGAGGTTGGAAATAGATCCTTAAAGCCGCTTCAAATTCAAACCATTCTGTGATTCTATAGTAGGCAATCCCTGTATTGAATGGGTCTCATACTCATATCTTTCTCACAGGGCTGATGTGAGGGAGTAAAAAACCCTGGTTTTTTTCACTCCCATAGCAGAGGAACCCATGCCACTGCAAGTATATTGATCTGCTTTTAGTTCTTTCTGAACTCCTACAGTAACAGACAGCGTTTATCCCTCTCGTGCTTAGGTCACACTTCAATGGATTTTCTGAATTACTGCAATTTGGATAGTAGGAGTGGACAGGAAAGAGTTTTGGTTTTTTTTTTTAGCCCAGGTTCTGAATTCATGTTAATGAAAACATCACTCTATTAAATACAAACAGCATGAATGCAAACAAGTTTTGAAAGGAAGACAAGCTTAAGAGTCCTTCCACCATCAGTTACAAACACTACCAGGTTTGCTCTCTCACCTATGGTTATTACCAATGAACTCAGCAATTCTGAGTCCAGATTCAATATCCCCCCCTTCCCACCTTAACCATAAACACCAATCCTCTGACAGCCCCACCACCTAGTCCTTTAATGTAAGAAGTACCTTTGCCTAGACGAAGCCACATGCAGTCATTCACTCTCATCCTCCACATCAACTCCTGCAATGAAACCTTAGCAAACCTCCCCCTGGAAATGAACACTTTGACATTTTTTAGAAACCGGCACTTGTTGTGGTTTGAACCCCAAAGCTCTTTAGGAATAACCTTCTCCAGGCAATCCCTCACAAACATGTACACCTGCCAGTGGCTGCTGTGCTGCTTGAGGAGCTCCATGAGGGCTGAATCACGTGCCTCTCGTGGGTTTTGCTCCTCACTCGGCGGCAACTCCTCACGCACAGATTCTGCAAGGGGAGCACCTAAGTTGTCTGGCACATCAGTGTGACCACATTCACATCTGCTGCTTGTCACAGCCTTAGCAGGCTCTTTCCCAAACTGTTCTGCTTGCTTCTGAACCTCTGCTTCCCCGGGCAAGGCTGCCTGACAAAACAGCTTGATTTTTTTCATACTGATTTCAGATATCCAAACGGGGCAATTTTTTCTCAAGAGAGCTAAGTAAGCACATTTTCCATGGTTGTTTAGCAGTTCCTGAAATGTATCCCTCATCTGCCGGTAGCGTTTGGGCAACGTCTTCTTTCTCCGCTTGCACTTTGGCAGACTTTGGTTATGCCTTTGCTGCATCTGATTTTGGTTTAAGAATATAGCTTCTATAAGCTGTCTTCCACCTGCCTCAGAGCCCTGCAAGCGATTCAATACAAATGATTTAGGAAAACATTCTTGGAAACTCCTGCAAGAATAGAGAAGAGACTTCCTCCCAATGTATGCTGCAGAACTCAGGAGTCTATTTGGTGACTTCTTTGATAAATGAGGTTGGGGACTTTCCTGCTCTCTGCATTTTGAAGTACCCTCCACAGGTTTGGTTTGTCCTGAAGCCAACTGAGATTCATACGTACGAATCTCTACTCTTTTCCTATGGGATTTTGCTTGCAGTTCAGTGTTGGACTCTAAAGGTTTGTTACTCTGAAATCTCTGCAGAAGAGAGCCTGCCACAAACTTTCTCCTGCCACGAGATGTGTGAACTAAAGAAGGACCAGACACAGCACTGTTACTTCTTTCAGAAATACGGGGGGTTTTAATGACACTTTCAGAACGTGGTGCTACATACCCAGTTTCAGATCTCTTGGAACTACTTTGGTTTACATCAGGAACAAGACTACAAGCCTTTTCCTCTCTCACTTTCTCCCCTATTTTTGCCCTCTTGGCTGGAATTTCAGATTGTTCTCTATGAAACTTCCTTTTTAGAGATGGAGCTGCTGTGGCTGAAACACATGAAGTGGAGCTACTCTGTTTTTCCTGATCTTCAGTAACCACTCTGATCTGTTTGCTTGCTTTAGAAACAGCTTTTGCAGAACACTGGTCAGTGGGCACTAGGCTTCGTCTCTTGTTCTTTCTTTCATTTCTCATTCTGGAGACATTAACTTCACATCTTTGTCTGTATGACTTTAAAAGATAATTTCTATGAAATATAAGCCTTTTTCGCATGTATTTAAGCAAGCTAGTACGTTTATACTTCGAGAACCTTTGTCTAACAAATACCAGGGATGAGTCTACACTGTGTGAAATAAGTTCATAAATTGGTTGCCCACAAACTTGGTAACAATTACTAGGGGGAACAAGCATAAAGACTGCACAGTGTTCCAATAAATACATCATCACATCATCCCCTATGCGGCTCAACAGTGTCTCCCAGAAGCCGCTGATACAAAGAGTTTCCGTGGCAGTATTGGGTAGGTAGCTGTGTATCTTTGAAAGTGGCATGACTGGGAATTGAGAACTGTTCTCATCTGGTAAGGAGTATCCATATGCGAGGACATTCTTCTTCTTTTTTTCACACAGTCTCTGAACGACTCTCGCGGTGACCTCACTTTGACTAGATAACTGAAAAAACAAAGAAAAAAGAAAATTAGCTTTTTTCACTTACTCCTCCATAAACCACAATATACCCTTTACATAAAAACACATGCAAAGATACACAGCCCTAAACACCAGTTTTCAAAGCAGGGTTAATTATTCACAAGCATCATACTCAAAAATTAAGATTTTCCAAGCGTAATGCAAGATGTTCATATGTAGCAACGTAAGCCGACGACTTGAAGGAAGTCTTTTTAACATCTGCCCTTTTGATCCTGGCTTTTATGTCCAGGAAACGCCCTGCATTATTCCCGTTGAGTCCCTCAGCAGCTCAGACTCCACTGGCTCCAGTGAATCCGTGTTCGCAGATCCACATTTGCAGGCATGCATACGTGCTCGCGCAGGCTCCAACCTCCAGGGAACTAACGCTAATTTTCTTGAGGCCTCCATTTCCTTTTATGTAAAAGAAAATTCAACGGAACGACTCGGCACACAACTCCAAAACCCATTTAACAAGTTGTCCTGGGTTCGCAACCTCTGCTTCCTACCACAGCACAGTTTAGCTCATATGGCGCTAGAAAAAAAGCGGTCTTCCCTCTCTGAAAAGCTTTTCCTCCGCTTAAACACCGACCTGCAGCCCGTTCTACCCGCTTCTTCTTTAGTCTCTCAAGACTGGGGCACTCTCCATCCCCAGTCGCTCCCCGGCCACTTTCGGCTCGTTCATCCCTACCCACATGGGCAGG